>NC_142759.1:36664377-36973038 GCF_054948205.1 Urtica dioica subsp. dioica | reverse complement strand
TGTCGACTCGTGGACTCGGTACTCGACTCGATGAGTGAACTAGGAGAAACGTAGAGTCACCACGAGGAGTAGCTTGTCGACTCGTGGACTCGGCACTCGACTTGAGGAGTGAACTCAACTCGAGGAGAAACGTAGAGTCGCCACTAGGAGTAGCTAGTCGACTCGTGGACTCGGTACTCGACTCGAGGAGTGAACTCCACTCGAGGAGAAATGTAGAGTCGGCACAAGGAGTAGCTTGTCGACTCGTGGACTCGGTACTCGACGTGAGGAGTGAACTCAACTCGAGGAGAAACGTAGACTCGGCATCAGGAGTAGCTTGTCGACTCGTGGACTCGGCACTCGACTCGAGGAGTGAACTCAACTCGAGGAGAAACGTAGAGTCGGCACGAGGAGTAGCTTGTCGACTCGTGGGCTTGGCGCTCGACTCGAGGAGTGGACTCAACTCGAGGAGAAATGTAGAGTCGGCACGAGGAGTAGCTTGTCGACTCGTGGACTCGGTACTCGACGTGAGGAGTGAACTCAACTCGAGGAGAAACGTAGACTCGGCATCAGGAGTAGCTTGTCGGCTCGTGGACTCGGCACTCGACTCGAGGAGTGAACTCAACTCGAGGAGAAACGTAGAGTCGGCACGAGGAGTAGCTTGTCGACTCGTGGGCTCGGCACTCGACTCGAGGAGTGGACTCAACTCGAGGAGAAATGTAGAGTCGGCACGAGGAGTATCTTGTCGACTCGTGGACTCGTCACTCGACTCGAGGAGTGAACTCAACTCGAGGAGAAACGTAGAGTCGCCACGAGGAGTAGCTAGTCGACTCGTGGACTCGGTACTCGACTCGAGGAGTGAACTCAACTCGAGGAGAAATGTAGAGTCGGCACGAGGAGTAGCTTGTCGACTCGTGGACTCGGTACTCGACTCGAGGAGTGAACTCAACTCGAGGAGAAACGTAGACTCGGCATCAGGAGTAGCTTGTCGGCTCGTGGACTCGGCACTCGACTCGAGGAGTGAACTCAACTCGAGGAGAAACGTAGAGTCGGCACGAGGAGTAGCTTGTCGACTCGTGGGCTCGGCACTCGACTCGAGGAGTGGACTCAACTCGAGGAGAAATGTAGAGTCGGCACGAGGAGTATCTTGTCGACTCGTGGACTCGGTACTCGACTCGAGGAGTGAACTCAACTCGAGGAGAAACGTAGAGTCGCCACGAGGAGTAGCTAGTCGACTCGTGGACTCGGCACTCGACTCGAGGAGTGAACTCAACTCGAGGAGAAACGTAGAGTCGGCACGAGGAGTAGCTTGTCGACTCGTGGACTCGGCACTCGACTCGAGGAGTGGACTCAACTCGAGGAGAAATGTAGAGTCGGCACGAGGAGTATCTTATCGTCTCGTGGACTCGGTACTCGACTCGAGGAGTGAACTCAACTCGAGGAGAAACGTAGAGTCGGCATGAGGAGTAGCTTGTCTACTCGTGGACTCGGCACTCGACTCGAGGAGTGAACTCAACTCGAGGAGAAACGTAGAGTCGGCAAGAGGAGTAGCTTGTCGACTTGTGGACTCGGCACTCGACTCAAGGAGTGGAATCAACTCGAGGAGAAATGTAGAGTCGGCACGAGGAGTAGCTAGTCGACTCGTGGACTCGGTAGTTGACTCGAGGAATGAACTCAACTCGAGGAGGAATGTAGAGTCGGCACGAGGAGTAGCAAGTCGACTCGTGGACTCGGTACTCGACTTGAGGAATGAACTCAACTCGAGGAGAAATGTAGAGTCGGCACGTGGAGTAGCTAGTCGACTCGTGGACTCGATACTCGACTCGAGGAATGAACTCAACTCGAGGAGATTTTTGTAGAGTCGGCACGAGGAGTAGCTAGTCGACTCGTGGACTCGGTACTCGACTCGAGGTATGAACTCAACTCGAGTAGATTTTTGTAGAGTCGATACGAGGAGTAGCTAGTCGACTCGTGGACTCGGTACTCGACTTGAGGAGTGAACTCAACTCGAGGAGAAATGTAGAGTCGGCACGAGGAGTAGCTCGTTGACTCGTGGACTCGGTACTTGACTCGAGGAGTGAACTCAACTCGAGGAGAAATGTAGAGTCGGCACGAGGAGTAGCTAGTCGACTCGTGGACTCGGTACTCGACTCGAGGAGGGAACTCAACTCGAGGGGAAATGTAGAGTTGGCACGAGGGGTAGCTAGTCGACTCGTGGACTCGGTACTCGACTCGAGGAGAAATATAGAGTCGGCCCGAGGAGTAGCTTGTCGACTCGTGGACTCGGTACTCGACTCGAGGAGTGAACTAGGAGAAACGTAGAGTCGCCACGAGGAGTAGCTTGTCGACTCGTGGACTCGGCATTCGACTTGAGGAGTGAACTCAACTCGAGGAGAAACGTAGAGTCGCCACTAGGAGTAGCTAGTCGACTCGTGGACTCGGTACTCGACTCGAGGAGTGAACTCTACTCGAGGAGAAATGTAGAGTCAGCACGAGGAGTAGCTTGTCGACTCGTGGACTCGGTACTCGACGTGAGGAGTGAACTCAACTCGAGGAGAAACGTAGACTCGGCATCAGGAGTAGCTTGTCGACTCGTGGACTCGGCACTCGACTCGAGGAGTGAACTCAACTCGAGGAGAAACGTAGAGTCGGCACGAGGAGTAGCTTGTCGACTCGTGGGCTTGGCACTCGACTCGAGGAATGGACTCAACTCGAGGAGAAATGTAGAGTCGGCACGAGGAGTAGCTTGTCGACTCGTGGACTCGATACTCGACGTGAGGAGTGAACTTAACTCGAGGAGAAACGTAGACTCGGCATCAGGAGTAGCTTGTCGGTTCGTGGACTCGGCACTCGACTCGAGGAGTGAACTCAACTCGAGGAGAAACGTAGAGTCGGCACGAGGAGTAGCTTGTCGACTCGTGGGCTCGGCACTCGACTCGAGGAGTGGACTCAACTCGAGGAGAAATGTAGAGTCGGCACGAGGAGTATCTTGTCGACTCGTGGACTCGGTACTCGACTCGAGGAGTGAACTCAACTCGAGCAGAAACGTAGAGTCGCCACGAGGAGTAGCTAGTCTACTCGTGGACTCGGTACTCGACTCGAGGAGTGAACTCAACTCGAGGAGAAATGTAGAGTCGGCACGAGGAGTAGCTTGTCGACTCGTGGACTCGGTACTCGACTCGAGGAGTGAACTCAACTCGAGGAGAAACGTAGACTCGGCATCAGGAGTAGCTTGTCGACTCCTGGACTCGGCACTCGACTCGAGGAGTGAACTCAACTCCAGGAGAAGCGTAGAGTCGGCACGAGGAGTAGATTGTCGACTCATGGACTCGGCACTCGACTCGAGGAGTGGACTCAACTCGAGGAGAAATGTAGAGTCGGCACGAGGAGTATCTTATCGACTCGTGGACTCGGTACTCGACTCGAGGAGTGAACTCAACTCGAGGAGAAACGTAGAGTCGGCATGAGGAGTAGCTTGTCGACTCGTGGACTCGGCACTCGACTCGAGGAGTGAACTCAACTCGAGGAGAAACGTAGAGTCGGCACGAGGAGTAGCTTGTCGTCTCGTGGACTCGGCACTCGACTCGAGGAGTGGACTCAACAAGAGGAGAAATGTAGAGATGGCACGAGGAGTAGCTAGTCGACTCGTGGACTCGGTTCTTGACTCGAGGAATGAACTCAACTCGAGGAGGAATGTAGAGTCGGCACGAGGAGTAGCAAGTCGACTCGTGGACTCGGTACACGACTCGAGGAATGAACTCAACTCGAGGAGAAATGTAGAGTCGGCACGAGGAGTAGCTAGTCGACTCGTGGACTCGGTACTCGACTCGAGGTATGAACTCCACTCGAGGTGATTTTTGTAGAGTCGGCACGAGGAGTAGCTCGTGGACTCGTGGACTCGGTACTCGACTCGAGGAGTGAACTCAACTCGAGGAGAAATGTAGAGTCAGCACGAGAAGTGGCTTGTCGACTCGTGGACTCGGTACTCGACTCGAGGAGTGAACTCAACTCGAGGAGAACTGTAGAGTCGGCACGAGGAGTAGCTAGTCGACTCTTGGACTCGGTACTCGACTCGAGCAGTGAACTCAATTCGAGGAGAAATGTAGAGTCGGCACGAGGAGTAGCTCGTCGACTCGTGGACTCGGTACTCGACTCGAGGAGTGAACTCAACTCTAGGAGAAATGTAGAGTCGGCACGAGGAGTAGCTAGTCGACTCGTGGACTCGGTACTCGACTCGAGGAGTGAACTCAACTCGAGGAGAAATGTAGAGTTGGCACGAGGGGTAGCTAGTCGACTCGTGGACTCGGTACTCGACTCGAGGAGAAATGTAGAGTCGGCCCGAGGAGTAGCTTGTCGACTCGTGGACTCGGTACTCGACTCGAGGAGTGAACTCAACTCGAGGAGAAACGTAGAGTCGCCACGAGGAGTAGCGTGTCGACTCGTGGACTCGGCACTCGACTCGAGGATTGAACTCAACTAGAGGAGAAACCTAGAGTATCCACGAGGAGTAGATAGTCGACTCGTGGACTCGGTACTCGACTCGAGGAGTGAACTCAACTCGAAGAGAAATGTAGAGTCGGCACGAGGAGTAGCTTGGCGACTCGTGGACTCGGCACTCGACTCGAGGAGTGAACTCAACTCGAGGAGAAACGTAGACTCGGCATCAGGAGTAGCTTGTCGACTCGTGGACTCGGCACTCGACTCGAGGAGTGAACTCAACTCTAGGAGAAACGTAGAGTCGGCACGAGGAGTAGCTTGTCGACTCGTGGACTCGGTACTCGACTCGAGGAGTGAACTCAACTCGAGGAGAAACGTAGAGTCGCCACGAGGAGTAGCGTGTCGACTCGTGGACTCGGCACTCGACTCGAGGAGTGAACTCAACTCGAGGAGAAACCTAGAGTCGCCACGAGGAGTAGCTAGTCGACTCGTGGACTCGGTACTCGACTCAAGGAGTGAACTCAACTCGAAGAGAAATGTAGAGTCGGCACGAGGAGTATCTTGTCGACTCGTGGACTCGGTACTTGACTCGAGGAGTGAACTCAACTCGAGGAGAAACGTAGAGTCGGCAGGAGGAGTAGCTTGTCGACTCGTGGACTCGGCACTCGACTCGAGGAGTGAACTCAACTCGAGGAGAAACGTAGAGTCGGCACGAGGAGTAGCTTGTCGACTCGTGGACTCGGCACTCGACTCGAGGAGTGGACTCAACTCGAGGAGAAATGTAGAGTCGGCACGAGGAGTAGCTAGTCGACTCGTGGACTCGGTACTTGACTCGAGGAATGAACTCAACTCGAGGAGGAATGTAGAGTCGCCACGAGGAGTAGCAAGTCGACTCGTGGACTCGGTACTCGACTCGAGGAATGAACTCAACTCGAGGAGAAATGTAGAGTCGGCACGAGGAGTAGCTAGTCGACTCGTGGACTCGGTACTCGACTCGAGGAATTAACTCAACTCGAGGAATTTTTTGTAGAGTCGGCACGAGGAGTAGCTCGTCGACTCGTGGACTCGGTACTCGACTCGAGGAGTGAACTCAACTCGAGGAGAAATGTAGAGTCGGCACGAGAAGTGGCTTGTCGACTCGTGGACTCGGTACTCGACTCGAGGAGTGAACTCAACTCGAGGAGAACTGTAGAGTCGGCACGAGGAGTAGCTAGTCGACTCTTAGACTCGGTACTCGACTCGAGGAGTGAACTCAACTCGAGGAGAAATGTAGAGTCGGCACGAGGAGTAACTCGTCGACTCGTGGACTCGGTACTCGACTCGAGGAGTGAACTCAACTCGAGGAGAAATGTAGAGTCGGCACGAGGAGTAGCTAGTCGACTAGTGGACTCGGTACTAGACTCGAGGAGTGAACTCATCTCGAGGAGAAACGTAGACTCGGCATCAGGAGTAGCTTGTCGACTCGTGGACTCGGCACTTGACTCGAGGAGTGAACTCAACTCGAGGAGAAACGTAGAGTCGGCACGAGGAGTAGCTTGTCGACTCGTGGACTCGGCACTCGACTCGAGGAATGGACTCAACTCGAGGAGAAATGTAGAGTCGGCACGAGGAGTATCTTGTCGACTCGTGGACTCGGTACTTGACTCGAGGAGTGAACTCAACTCGAGGAGAAATGTAGAGTCGGCAGGAGGAGTAGCTTGTCGACTCGTGGACTCGGCACTCGACTCGAGGAGTGAACTCAACTCGAGGAGAAACGTAGAGTCGGCACGAGGAGTAGCTTGTCGACTCGTGGACTCGGCACTCGACTCGAGGAGTGGACTCAACTCGAGGAGAAATGTAAAGTCGGCACGAGGAGTAGCTAGTCGACTCGTGGACTCGGTACTTGACTCGAGGAATGAACTCAACTCGAGGAGGAATGTAGAGTCGGCACGAGGAGTAGCAAGTCGACTCGTGGACTCGGTACTCGACTCGAGGAATGAACTCAACTCGAGGAGAAATGTAGAGTCGGAACGAGGAGTAGCTAGTCGACTCGTGGACTCGGTACTCGACTCGAGGAATTAACTCAACTCGAGGAGTTTTTTGTAGAGTCGGCACGAGGAGTAGCTCGTCGACTCGTGGACTCGGTACTCGACTCGAGGAGTGAACTCAACTCGAGGAGAAATGTAGAGTCGGCACGAGAAGTGGCTTGTCGACTCGTGGACTCGGTACTCGACTCGAGGAGTGAACTCAACTCGAGGAGAACTGTAGAGTCGGCACGAGGAGTAGCTAGTCGACTCTTAGACTCGTTACTCGACTCGAGGAGTGAACTCAACTCGAGGAGAAATGTAGAGTCGGCACGAGGAGTAGCTCGTCGACTCGTGAACTCGGTACTCGACTCGAGGAGTGAACTCAACTCGAGGAGAAATGTAGAGTCGGCACGAGGAGTAGGTAGTCGACTCGTGGACTCGGTACTCAACTCGAGGAGGGAACTCAACTCGAGGAGAAATGTAGAGTCGCCACGAGGGGTAGCTAGTCGACTCGTGGACTCGGTACTCGACTCGAGGAGAAATGTAGAGTCGGCCCGAGGAGTAGCTTGTCGACTCGTGGACTCGGTACTCGACTCGAGGAGTGAACTCAACTCGAGGAGAAACGTAGAGTCGGCACGAGGAGTAGCTTGTCGACTCGTGGACTCGGCACTCGACTCGAGGAGTGGACTCAACTCGAGGAGAAATGTAGAGTCGGCACGAGGAGTAGCTAGTCGACTCGTGGACTCGGTACTTGACTCGAGGAATGAACTCAACTCGAGGAGGAATGTAGAGTCGGCACGAGGAGTAGCAAGTCGACTCGTGGACTCGGTACTCGACTCGAGGAGAAATGTAGAGTCGGCCCGAGGAGTAGCTTGTCGACTCGTGGACTCGGTACTCGACTCGAGGAGTGAACTCAACTCGAGGAGAAACGTAGAGTCGGCACGAGGAGTAGCTTGTCGACTCGTGGACTCGGCACTCGACTCGAGGAGTGAACTCAACTCGAGGAGAACTGTAGAGTCGGCACGAGGAGTAGCTAGTCGACTCTTAGACTCGGTACTCGACTCGAGGAGTGAACTCAACTCGAGGAGAAATGTAGAGTCGGCACGAGGAGTAGCTCGTCGAGTCGTGAACTCGGTACTCGACTCGAGGAGTGAACTCAACTCGAGGAGAAATGTAGAGTCGGCACGAGGAGTAGCTAGTCGACTCGTGGACTCGGTACTCGACTCGAGGAGGGAACTCAACTCGAGGAGAAATGTAGAGTCGCCACGAGGGGTAGCTAGTCGACTCGTGGACTCGGTACTCGACTCGAGGAGAAATGTAGAGTCGGCCCGAGGAGTAGCTTGTCGACTCGTGGACTCGGTACTCGACTCGAGGAGTGGACTCAACTCGAGGAGAAACGTAGAGTCGGCACGAGGAGTAGCTTGTCGACTCGTGGACTCGGCACTCGACTCGAGGAGTGGACTCAACTCGAGGAGAAATGTAGAGTCGGCACGAGGAGTAGCTAGTCGACTCGTGGACTCGGTACTTGACTCGAGGAATGAACTCAACTCGAGGAGGAATGTAGAGTCGGCACGAGGAGTAGCAAGTCGACTCGTGGACTCGGTACTCGACTCGAGGAATGAACTCAACTCGAGGAGAAATGTAGAGTCGGCACGAGGAGTAGCTAGTCGACTCGTGGACTCGGTACTCGACTCGAGGAATTAACTCAACTCGAGGAATTTTTTGTAGAGTCGGCACGAGGAGTAGCTCGTCGACTCGTGGACTCGGTACTCGACTCGAGGAGTGAACTCAACTCGAGGAGAAATGTAGAGTCGGCACGAGAAGTGGCTTGTCGACTCGTGGACTCGGTACTCGACTCGAGGAGTGAACTCAACTCGAGGAGAACTGTAGAGTCGGCACGAGGAGTAGCTAGTCGACTCTTAGACTCGGTACTCGACTCGAGGAGTGAACTCAACTCGAGGAGAAATGTAGAGTCGGCACGAGGAGTAGCTCGTCGACTCGTGGACTCGGTACTCGACTCGAGGAGTGAACTCAACTCGAGGAGAAATGTAGAGTCGGCACGAGGAGTAGCTAGTCGACTAGTGGACTCGGTACTAGACTCGAGGAGTGAACTCAACTCGAGGAGAAACGTAGACTCGGCATCAGGAGTAGCTTGTCGACTCGTGGACTCGGCACTTGACTCGAGGAGTGAACTCAACTCGAGGAGAAACGTAGAGTCGGCACGAGGAGTAGCTTGTCGACTCGTGGACTCGGCACTCGACTCGAGGAATGGACTCAACTCGAGGAGAAATGTAGAGTCGGCACGAGGAGTATCTTGTCGACTCGTGGACTCGGTACTTGACTCGAGGAGTGAACTCAACTCGAGGAGAAATGTAGAGTCGGCAGGAGGAGTAGCTTGTCGACTCGTGGACTCGGCACTCGACTCGAGGAGTGAACTCAACTCGAGGAGAAACGTAGAGTCGGCACGAGGAGTAGCTTGTCGACTCGTGGACTCGGCACTCGACTCGAGGAGTGGACTCAACTCGAGGAGAAATGTAAAGTCGGCACGAGGAGTAGCTAGTCGACTCGTGGACTCGGTACTTGACTCGAGGAATGAACTCAACTCGAGGAGGAATGTAGAGTCGGCACGAGGAGTAGCAAGTCGACTCGTGGACTCGGTACTCGACTCGAGGAATGAACTCAACTCGAGGAGAAATGTAGAGTCGGAACGAGGAGTAGCTAGTCGACTCGTGGACTCGGTACTCGACTCGAGGAATTAACTCAACTCGAGGAGTTTTTTGTAGAGTCGGCACGAGGAGTAGCTCGTCGACTCGTGGACTCGGTACTCGACTCGAGGAGTGAACTCAACTCGAGGAGAAATGTAGAGTCGGCACGAGAAGTGGCTTGTCGACTCGTGGACTCGGTACTCGACTCGAGGAGTGAACTCAACTCGAGGAGAACTGTAGAGTCGGCAGGAGGAGTAGCTAGTCGACTCTTAGACTCGTTACTCGACTCGAGGAGTGAACTCAACTCGAGGAGAAATGTAGAGTCGGCACGAGGAGTAGCTCGTCGACTCGTGAACTCGGTACTCGACTCGAGGAGTGAACTCAACTCGAGGAGAAATGTAGAGTCGGCACGAGGAGTAGGTAGTCGACTCGTGGACTCGGTACTCAACTCGAGGAGGGAACTCAACTCGAGGAGAAATGTAGAGTCGCCACGAGGGGTAGCTAGTCGACTCGTGGACTCGGTACTCGACTCGAGGAGAAATGTAGAGTCGGCCCGAGGAGTAGCTTGTCGACTCGTGGACTCGGTACTCGACTCGAGGAGTGAACTCAACTCGAGGAGAAACGTAGAGTCGGCACGAGGAGTAGCTTGTCGACTCGTGGACTCGGCACTCGACTCGAGGAGTGGACTCAACTCGAGGAGAAATGTAGAGTCGGCACGAGAAGTAGCTAGTCGACTCGTGGACTCGGTACTTGACTCGAGGAATGAACTCAACTCGAGGAGGAATGTAGAGTCGGCACGAGGAGTAGCAAGTCGACTCGTGGACTCGGTACTCGACTCGAGGAGAAATGTAGAGTCGGCCCGAGGAGTAGCTTGTCGACTCGTGGACTCGGTACTCGACTCGAGGAGTGAACTCAACTCGAGGAGAAACGTAGAGTCGGCACGAGGAGTAGCTTGTCGACTCGTGGACTCGGCACTCGACTCGAGGAGTGAACTCAACTCGAGGAGAACTGTAGAGTCGGCACGAGGAGTAGCTAGTCGACTCTTAGACTCGGTACTCGACTCGAGGAGTGAACTCAACTCGAGGAGAAATGTAGAGTCGGCACGAGGAGTAGCTCGTCGAGTCGTGAACTCGGTACTCGACTCGAGGAGTGAACTCAACTCGAGGAGAAATGTAGAGTCGGCACGAGGAGTAGGTAGTCGACTCGTGGACTCGGTACTCGACTCGAGGAGGGAACTCAACTCGAGGAGAAATGTAGAGTCGCCACGAGGGGTAGCTAGTCGACTCGTGGACTCGGTACTCGACTCGAGGAGAAATGTAGAGTCGGCCCGAGGAGTAGCTTGTCGACTCGTGGACTCGGTACTCGACTCGAGGAGTGAACTCAACTCGAGGAGAAACGTAGAGTCGGCACGAGGAGTATCTTGTCGACTCGTGGACTCGGCACTCGACTCGAGGAGAAATGTAGAGTCGGCACGAGGAGTATCTTGTCGACTCGTGGACTCGGTACTTGACTCGAGGAGTGAACTCAACTCGAGGAGAAATGTAGAGTCGGCAGGAGGAGTAGCTTGTCGACTCGTGGACTCGGCACTCGACTCGAGGAGTGAACTCAACTCGAGGAGAAACGTAGAGTCGGCACGAGGAGTAGCTTGTCGACTCGTGGACTCGGCACTTGACTCGAGGAGTGGACTCAACTCGAGGAGAAATGTAGAGTCGGCACGAGGAGTAGCTAGTCGACTCGTGGACTCGGTACGTGACTCGAGGAATGAACTCAACTCGAGGAGGAATGTAGAGTCGGCACGAGGAGTAGCAAGTCGACTCGTGGACTCGGTACTCGACTCGAGGAATGAACTCAACTCGAGGAGAAATGTAGAGTCGGAACGAGGAGTAGCTAGTCGACTCGTGGACTCGCTACTCGACTCGAGGAATTAACTCAACTCGAGGAGTTTTTTGTAGAGTCGGCACGAGGAGTAGCTCGTCGACTCGTGGACTCGGTACTCGACTCGAGGAGTGAACTCAACTCGAGGAGAAATGTAGAGTCGGCACGAGAAGTGGCTTGTCGACTCGTGGACTCGGTACTCGACTCGAGGAGTGAACTCAACTCGAGGAGAACTGTAGAGTCGGCACGAGGAGTAGCTAGTCGACTCTTAGACTCGGTACTCGACTCGAGGAGTGAACTCAACTCGAGGAGAAATGTAGAGTCGGCACGAGGAGTAGCTCGTCGACTCGTGAACTCGGTACTCGACTCGAGGAGTGAACTCAACTCGAGGAGAAATGTAGAGTCGGCACGAGGAGTAGGTAGTCGACTCGTGGACTCGGTACTCAACTCGAGGAGGGAACTCAACTCGAGGAGAAATGTAGAGTCGCCACGAGGGGTAGCTAGTCGACTCGTGGACTCGGTACTCGACTCGAGGAGAAATGTAGAGTCGGCCCGAGGAGTAGCTTGTTGACTCGTGGACTCGGTACTCGACTCGAGGAGTGAACTCAACTCGAGGAGAAACGTAGAGTCGGCACGAGGAGTAGCTTGTCGACTCGTGGACTCGGCACTCGACTCGAGGAGTGGACTCAACTCGAGGAGAAATGTAGAGTCGGCACGAGGAGTAGCTAGTCGACTCGTGGACTCGGTACTTGACTCGAGGAATGAACTCAACTCGAGGAGGAATGTAGAGTCGGCACGAGGAGTAGCAAGTCGACTCGTGGACTCGGTACTCGACTCGAGGAGAAATGTAGAGTCGGCCCGAGGAGTAGCTTGTCGACTCGTGGACTCGGTACTCGACTCGAGGAGTGAACTCAACTCGAGGAGAAACGTAGAGTCGGCACTAGGAGTAGCTTGTCGACTCGTGGACTCGGCACTCGACTCGAGGAGTGAACTCAACTCGAGGAGAACTGTAGAGTCGGCACGAGGAGTAGCTAGTCGACTCTTAGACTCGGTACTCGACTCGAGGAGTGAACTCAACTCGAGGAGAAATGTAGAGTCGGCACGAGGAGTAGCTCGTCGAGTCGTGAACTCGGTACTCGACTCGAGGAGTGAACTCAACTCGAGGAGAAATGTAGAGTCGGCACGAGGAGTAGGTAGTCGACTCGTGGACTCGGTACTCGACTCGAGGAGGGAACTCAACTCGAGGAGAAATGTAGAGTCGCCACGAGGGGTAGCTAGTCGACTCGTGGACTCGGTACTCGACTCGAGGAGAAATGTAGAGTCGGCCCGAGGAGTAGCTTGTCGACTCGTGGACTCGGTACTCGACTCGAGGAGTGAACTCAACTCGAGGAGAAACGTAGAGTCGGCACGAGGAGTAGCTTGTCGACTCGTGGACTCGGCACTCGACTCGAGGAGTGGACTCAACTCGAGGAGAAATGTAGAGTCGGCACGAGGAGTAGCTAGTCGACTCGTGGACTCGGTACTTGACTCGAGGAATGAACTCAACTCGAGGAGGAATGTAGAGTCGGCACGAGGAGTAGCAAGTCGACTCGTGGACTCGGTACTCGACTCGAGGAATGAACTCAACTCGAGGAGAAATGTAGAGTCGGCACGAGGAGTAGCTAGTCGACTCGTGGACTCGGTACTCGACTCGAGGAATTAACTCAACTCGAGGAATTTTTTGTAGAGTCGGCACGAGGAGTAGCTCGTCGACTCGTGGACTCGGTACTCGACTCGAGGAGTGAACTCAACTCGAGGAGAAATGTAGAGTCGGCACGAGGAGTAGCTAGTCGACTCGTGGACTCGGTACTTGACTCGAGGAATGAACTCAACTCGAGGAGGAATGTAGAGTCGGCACGAGGAGTAGCAAGTCGACTCATGGACTCGGTACTCGACTCGAGGAATGAACTCAACTCGAGGAGAAATGTAGAGTCGGCACGAGGAGTAGCTAGTCGACTCGTGGACTCGGTACTCGACTCGAGGAATTAACTCAACTCGAGGAATTTTTTGTAGAGTCGGCACGAGGAGTAGCTCGTCGACTCGTGGACTCGGTACTCGACTCGAGGAGTGAACTCAACTCGAGGAGAAATGTAGAGTCGGCACGAGAAGTGGATTGTCGACTCGTGGACTCGGTACTCGACTCGAGGAGTGAACTCAACACGAGGAGAACTGTAGAGTCGGCACGAGGAGTAGCTAGTCGACTCTTAGACTCGGTACTCGACTCGAGGAGTGAACTCAACTCGAGGAGAAATGTAGAGTCGGCACGAGGAGTAGCTCGTCGACTCGTGG
This sequence comes from Urtica dioica subsp. dioica, assembly GCF_054948205.1. Lineage (NCBI taxonomy): Eukaryota > Viridiplantae > Streptophyta > Magnoliopsida > Rosales > Urticaceae > Urtica > Urtica dioica. The sequence continues at coordinate 36,959,708 of NC_142759.1, read as the reverse complement.
ACTCGGTACTCGACTCGAGGAGTGAACTCAACTCGAGGAGAAATGTAGAGTCGGCACGAGGAATAGCTAGTCGACTCGTGGACTCGGTACTCGACTCGAGGAGTGAACTCAACTCGAGGAGAAACGTAGACTCGGCATCAGGAGTAGCTTGTCGACTCGTGGACTCGGCACTTGACTCGAGGAGTGAACTCAACTCGAGGAGAAACGTAGAGTCGGCACGAGGAGTAGCTTGTCGACTCGTGGACTCGGCACTCGACTCGAGGAATGGACTCAACTCGAGGAGAAATGTAGAGTCGGCACGAGGAGTATCTTGTCGACTCGTGGACTCGGTACTTGACTCGAGGAGTGAACTCAACTCGAGGAGAAATGTAGAGTCGGCAGGAGGAGTAGCTTGTCGACTCGTGGACTCGGCACTCGACTCGAGGAGTGAACTCAACTCGAGGAGAAACGTAGAGTCGGCACGAGGAGTAGCTTGTCGACTCGTGGACTCGGCACTCGACTCGAGGAGTGGACTCAACTCGAGGAGAAATGTAGAGTCGGCACGAGGGGTAGCTAGTCGACTCGTGGACTCGGTACTCGACTCGAGGAATTAACTCAACTCGAGGAGTTTTTTGTAGAGTCGGCACGAGGAGTAGCTCGTCGACTCGTGGACTCGGTACTCGACTCGAGGAATTAACTCAACTCGAGGAATTTTTTGTAGAGTCGGCACGAGGAGTAGCTCGTCGACTCGTGGACTCGGTACTCGACTCGAGGAGTGAACTCAACTCGAGGAGAACTGTAGAGTCGGCACGAGGAGTAGCTAGTCGACTCTTAGACTCGGTACTCGACTCGAGGAGTGAACTCAACTCGAGGAGAAATGTAGAGTCGGCACGAGGAGTAGCTCGTCGACTCGTGAACTCGGTACTCGACTCGAGGAGTGAACTCAACTCGAGGAGAAATGTAGAGTCGGCACGAGGAGTAGGTAGTCGACTCGTGGACTCGGTACTCAACTCGAGGAGGGAACTCAACTCGAGGAGAAATGTAGAGTCGCCACGAGGGGTAGCTAGTCGACTCGTGGACTCGGTACTCGACTCGAGGAGAAATGTAGAGTCGGCCCGAGGAGTAGCTTGTCGACTCGTGGACTCGGTACTCGACTCGAGGAGTGAACTCAACTCGAGGAGAAACGTAGAGTCGGCACGAGGAGTAGCTTGTCGACTCGTGGACTCGGCACTCGACTCGAGGAGTGGACTCAACTCGAGGAGAAATGTAGAGTCGGCACGAGGAGTAGCTAGTCGACTCGTGGACTCGGTACTTGACTCGAGGAATGAACTCAACTCGAGGAGGAATGTAGAGTCGGCACGAGGAGTAGCAAGTCGACTCGTGGACTCGGTACTCGACTCGAGGAATGAACTCAACTCGAGGAGAAATGTAGAGTCGGCACGAGGAGTAGCTAGTCGACTCGTGAACTCGGTACTCGACTCGAGGAATTAACTCAACTCGAGGAATTTTTTGTAGAGTCGGCACGAGGAGTAGCTCGTCGACTCGTGGACTCGGTACTCGACTCGAGGAGTGAACTCAACTCGAGGAGAAATGTAGAGTCGGCACGAGAAGTGGCTTGTCGACTCGTGGACTCGGTACTCGACTCGAGGAGTGAACTCAACACGAGGAGAACTGTAGAGTCGGCACGAGGAGTAGCTAGTCGACTCTTAGACTCGGTACTCGACTCGAGGAGTGAACTCAACTCGAGGAGAAATGTAGAGTCGGCACGGGGAGTAGCTCGTCGACTCGTGGACTCGGTACTCGACTCGAGGAGTGAACTCAACTCGAGGAGAAATGTAGAGTCGGCACGAGGAGTAGCTAGTCGACTCGTGGACTCGGTACTCGACTCGAGGAGTGAACTCAACTCGAGGAGAAACGTAGACTCGGCATCAGGAGTAGCTTGTCGACTCGTGGACTCGGCACTTGACTCGAGGAGTGAACTCAACTCGAGGAGAAACGTAGAGTCGGCACGAGGAGTAGCTTGTCGACTCGTGGACTCGGCACTCGACTCGAGGAATGGACTCAACTCGAGGAGAAATGTAGAGTCGGCACGAGGAGTATCTTGTCGACTCGTGGACTCGGTACTTGACTCGAGGAGTGAACTCAACTCGAGGAGAAATGTAGAGTCGGCAGGAGGAGTAGCTTGTCGACTCGTGGACTCGGCACTCGACTCGAGGAGTGAACTCAACTCGAGGAGAAACGTAGAGTCGGCACGAGGAGTAGCTTGTCGACTCGTGGACTCGGCACTCGACTCGAGGAGTGGACTCAACTCGAGGAGAAATGTAGAGTCGGCACGAGGAGTAGCTAGTCGACTCGTGGACTCGGTACTTGACTCGAGGAATGAACTCAACTCGAGGAGGAATGTAGAGTCGGCACGAGGAGTAGCAAGTCGACTCGTGGACTCGGTACTCGACTCGAGGAATGAACTCAACTCGAGGAGAAATGTAGAGTCGGAACGAGGAGTAGCTAGTCGACTCGTGGACTCGGTACTCGACTCGAGGAATTAACTCAACTCGAGGAGTTTTTTGTAGAGTCGGCACGAGGAGTAGCTCGTCGACTCGTGGACTCGGTACTCGACTCGAGGAGTGAACTCAATTCGAGGAGAAATGTAGAGTCGGCACGAGAAGTGGCTTGTCGACTCGTGGACTCGGTACTCGACTCGAGGAGTGAACTCAACTCGAGGAGAACTGTAGAGTCGGCACGAGGAGTAGCTAGTCGACTCTTAGACTCGGTACTCGACTCGAGGAGTGAACTCAACTCGAGGAGAAATGTAGAGTCGGCACGAGGAGTAGCTCGTCGACTCGTGAACTCGGTACTCGACTCGAGGAGTGAACTCAACTCGAGGAGAAATGTAGAGTCGGCACGAGGAGTAGGTAGTCGACTCGTGGACTCGGTACTCAACTCGAGGAGGGAACTCAACTCGAGGAGAAATGTAGAGTCGCCACGAGGGGTAGCTAGTCGACTCGTGGACTCGGTACTCGACTCGAGGAGAAATGTAGAGTCGGCCCGAGGAGTAGCTTGTCGACTCGTGGACTCGGTACTCGACTCGAGGAGTGAACTCAACTCGAGGAGAAACGTAGAGTCGCCACGAGGAGTAGCTTGTCGACTCGTGGACTCGGCACTCGACTCGAGGAGTGAACTCAACTCGACGAGAAATGTAGAGTCGCCACGAGGAGTAGCTAGTCGACTCGTGGACTCGGTACTCGACTCGAGGAGTGAACTCAACTCGAAGAGAAATGTAGAGTCGGCACGAGGAGTAGCTTGGCGACTCGTGGACTCGGTACTCGACTCGAGGAGTGAACTCAACTCGAGGAGAAACGTAGACTCGGCATCAGGAGTAGCTTGTCGACTCGTGGACTCGGCACTCGACTCGAGGAATGGACTCAACTCATTTATAAATGTAGAGTCGGCACGAGGAGTAGCTAGTCGACTCGTGGACTCGGTACTTGACTCGAGGAATGAACTCAACTCAAGGAGGAATGTAGAGTCGGCACGAGGAGAAGCAAGTCGACTCGTTAACTCGGTACTCGACTCGAGGAATGAACTCAACTCGAGGAGAAATGTAGAGTCGGCACGAGGAGTAGCTAGTCGACTCGTGGACTCGGTACTCAACTTGAGGAGTGAACTCAACTCGAGGAGAAATGTACAGTCGGCACGAGGAGTAGCTCGTCGACTCGTGGACTCGGTACTCGACTCGAGGAGTGAACTCAACTCGAAGAGAAATGTAGAGTCGGCACGAGGAGTGGCTTGTTGACTCGTGGAATCGGTACTCGACTCGAGGAGTGAACTCAACTCGAGGAGAAATGTAGAGTCGGCACGAGGAATAGCTAGTCGACTCGTGGACTCGGTACTCGACTCGAGGAGTGAACTCAACTCGAGGAGAAATGTAGAGTCGGCATGAGGAGTAGCTCATCGACTCGTGGACTCGGTACTCGACTCGAGGAGTGAACTCAACTCGAGGAGAAACGTAGAGTCGCCACGAGGAGTAGCTTGTCGACTCGTGGACTCGGCACTCGACTCGAGGAGTGAACTCAACTCGACGAGAAACGTAGAGTCGCCACGAGGAGTAGCTAGTCGACTCGTGGACTCGGTACTCGACTCGAGGAGTGAACTCAACTCGAAGAGAAATGTAGAGTCGGCACGACGAGTAGCTTGGCGACTCGTGGACTCGGTACTCGACTCGAGGAGTGAACTCAACTCGAGGAGAAACGTAGACTCGGCATCAGGAGTATCTTGTCGAGTCGTGGACTCGGTACTTGACTCGAGGAGTGAACTCAACTCGAGGAGAAACGTAGAGTCGGCAGGAGGAGTAGCTTGTCGACTCATGGACTCGGCACTCGACTCGAGGAGTGAACTCAACTCGAGGAGAAACGTAGAGTCGGCACGAGGAGTAGCTTGTCGACTCGTGGACTCGGTACTTGACTCGAGGAATGAACTCAACTCGAGGAGAAATGTAGAGTCGCCACGAGGGGTAGCTAGTCGACTCGTGGACTCGGTACTCGACTCGAGGAGAAATGTAGAGTCGGCCCGAGGAGTAGCTTGTCGACTCGTGGACTCGGTACTCGACTCGAGGAGTGAACTCAACTCGAGGAGAAACGTAGAGTCGGCACGAGGAGTAGCTTGTCGACTCGTGGACTCGGCACTCGACTCGAGGAGTGGACTCAACTCGAGGAGAAATGTAGAGTCGGCACGAGGAGTAGCTAGTCGACTCGTGGACTCGGTACTTGACTCGAGGAATGAACTCAACTCGAGGAGGAATGTAGAGTCGGCACGAGGAGTAGCAAGTCGACTCGTGGACTCGGTACTCGACTCGAGGAATGAACTCAACTCGAGGAGAAATGTAGAGTCGGCACGAGGAGTAGCTAGTCGACTCGTGAACTCGGTACTCGACTCGAGGAATTAACTCAACTCGAGGAATTTTTTGTAGAGTCGGCACGAGGAGTAGCTCGTCGACTCGTGGACTCGGTACTCGACTCGAGGAGTGAACTCAACTCGAGGAGAAATGTAGAGTCGGCACGAGAAGTGGCTTGTCGACTCGTGGACTCGGTACTCGACTCGAGGAGTGAACTCAACACGAGGAGAACTGTAGAGTCGGCACGAGGAGTAGCTAGTCGACTCTTAGACTCGGTACTCGACTCGAGGAGTGAACTCAACTCGAGGAGAAATGTAGAGTCGGCACGGGGAGTAGCTCGTCGACTCGTGGACTCGGTACTCGACTCGAGGAGTGAACTCAACTCGAGGAGAAATGTAGAGTCGGCACGAGGAGTAGCTAGTCGACTCGTGGACTCGGTACTCGACTCGAGGAGTGAACTCAACTCGAGGAGAAACGTAGACTCGGCATCAGGAGTAGCTTGTCGACTCGTGGACTCGGCACTTGACTCGAGGAGTGAACTCAACTCGAGGAGAAACGTAGAGTCGGCACGAGGAGTAGCTTGTCGACTCGTGGACTCGGCACTCGACTCGAGGAATGGACTCAACTCGAGGAGAAATGTAGAGTCGGCACGAGGAGTATCTTGTCGACTCGTGGACTCGGTACTTGACTCGAGGAGTGAACTCAACTCGAGGAGAAATGTAGAGTCGGCAGGAGGAGTAGCTTGTCGACTCGTGGACTCGGCACTCGACTCGAGGAGTGAACTCAACTCGAGGAGAAACGTAGAGTCGGCACGAGGAGTAGCTTGTCGACTCGTGGACTCGGCACTCGACTCGAGGAGTGGACTCAACTCGAGGAGAAATGTAGAGTCGGCACGAGGAGTAGCTAGTCGACTCGTGGACTCGGTACTTGACTCGAGGAATGAACTCAACTCGAGGAGGAATGTAGAGTCGGCACGAGGAGTAGCAAGTCGACTCGTGGACTCGGTACTCGACTCGAGGAATGAACTCAACTCGAGGAGAAATGTAGAGTCGGAACGAGGAGTAGCTAGTCGACTCGTGGACTCGGTACTCGACTCGAGGAATTAACTCAACTCGAGGAGTTTTTTGTAGAGTCGGCACGAGGAGTAGCTCGTCGACTCGTGGACTCGGTACTCGACTCGAGGAGTGAACTCAATTCGAGGAGAAATGTAGAGTCGGCACGAGAAGTGGCTTGTCGACTCGTGGACTCGGTACTCGACTCGAGGAGTGAACTCAACTCGAGGAGAACTGTAGAGTCGGCACGAGGAGTAGCTAGTCGACTCTTAGACTCGGTACTCGACTCGAGGAGTGAACTCAACTCGAGGAGAAATGTAGAGTCGGCACGAGGAGTAGCTCGTCGACTCGTGAACTCGGTACTCGACTCGAGGAGTGAACTCAACTCGAGGAGAAATGTAGAGTCGGCACGAGGAGTAGGTAGTCGACTCGTGGACTCGGTACTCAACTCGAGGAGGGAACTCAACTCGAGGAGAAATGTAGAGTCGCCACGAGGGGTAGCTAGTCGACTCGTGGACTCGGTACTCGACTCGAGGAGAAATGTAGAGTCGGCCCGAGGAGTAGCTTGTCGACTCGTGGACTCGGTACTCGACTCGAGGAGTGAACTCAACTCGAGGAGAAACGTAGAGTCGCCACGAGGAGTAGCTTGTCGACTCGTGGACTCGGCACTCGACTCGAGGAGTGAACTCAACTCGACGAGAAATGTAGAGTCGCCACGAGGAGTAGCTAGTCGACTCGTGGACTCGGTACTCGACTCGAGGAGTGAACTCAACTCGAAGAGAAATGTAGAGTCGGCACGAGGAGTAGCTTGGCGACTCGTGGACTCGGTACTCGACTCGAGGAGTGAACTCAACTCGAGGAGAAACGTAGACTCGGCATCAGGAGTAGCTTGTCGACTCGTGGACTCGGCACTCGACTCGAGGAATGGACTCAACTCATTTATAAATGTAGAGTCGGCACGAGGAGTAGCTAGTCGACTCGTGGACTCGGTACTTGACTCGAGGAATGAACTCAACTCAAGGAGGAATGTAGAGTCGGCACGAGGAGAAGCAAGTCGACTCGTTAACTCGGTACTCGACTCGAGGAATGAACTCAACTCGAGGAGAAATGTAGAGTCGGCACGAGGAGTAGCTAGTCGACTCGTGGACTCGGTACTCAACTTGAGGAGTGAACTCAACTCGAGGAGAAATGTACAGTCGGCACGAGGAGTAGCTCGTCGACTCGTGGACTCAGTACTCGACTCGAGGAGTGAACTCAACTCGAAGAGAAATGTAGAGTCGGCACGAGGAGTGGCTTGTTGACTCGTGGAATCGGTACTCGACTCGAGGAGTGAACTCAACTCGAGGAGAAATGTAGAGTCGGCACGAGGAATAGCTAGTCGACTCGTGGACTCGGTACTCGACTCGAGGAGTGAACTCAACTCGAGGAGAAATGTAGAGTCGGCATGAGGAGTAGCTCATCGACTCGTGGACTCGGTACTCGACTCGAGGAGTGAACTCAACTCGAGGAGAAACGTAGAGTCGCCACGAGGAGTAGCTTGTCGACTCGTGGACTCGGCACTCGACTCGAGGAGTGAACTCAACTCGACGAGAAACGTAGAGTCGCCACGAGGAGTAGCTAGTCGACTCGTGGACTCGGTACTCGACTCGAGGAGTGAACTCAACTCGAAGAGAAATGTAGAGTCGGCACGACGAGTAGCTTGGCGACTCGTGGACTCGGTACTCGACTCGAGGAGTGAACTCAACTCGAGGAGAAACGTAGACTCGGCATCAGGAGTATCTTGTCGAGTCGTGGACTCGGTACTTGACTCGAGGAGTGAACTCAACTCGAGGAGAAACGTAGAGTCGGCAGGAGGAGTAGCTTGTCGACTCATGGACTCGGCACTCGACTCGAGGAGTGAACTCAACTCGAGGAGAAACGTAGAGTCGGCACGAGGAGTAGCTTGTCGACTCGTGGACTCGGTACTTGACTCGAGGAATGAACTCAACTCGAGGAGAAATGTAGAGTCGCCACGAGGGGTAGCTAGTCGACTCGTGGACTCGGTACTCGACTCGAGGAGAAATGTAGAGTCGGCCCGAGGAGTAGCTTGTCGACTCGTGGACTCGGTACTCGACTCGAGGAGTGAACTCAACTCGAGGAGAAACGTAGAGTCGGCACGAGGAGTAGCTTGTCGACTCGTGGACTCGGCACTCGACTCGAGGAGTGGACTCAACTCGAGGAGAAATGTAGAGTCGGCACGAGGAGTAGCTAGTCGACTCGTGGACTCGGTACTTGACTCGAGGAATGAACTCAACTCGAGGAGGAATGTAGAGTCGGCACGAGGAGTAGCAAGTCGACTCGTGGACTCGGTACTCGACTCGAGGAATGAACTCAACTCGAGGAGAAATGTAGAGTCGGCACGAGGAGTAGCTAGTCGACTCGTGAACTCGGTACTCGACTCGAGGAATTAACTCAACTCGAGGAATTTTTTGTAGAGTCGGCACGAGGAGTAGCTCGTCGACTCGTGGACTCGGTACTCGACTCGAGGAGTGAACTCAACTCGAGGAGAAATGTAGAGTCGGCACGAGAAGTGGCTTGTCGACTCGTGGACTCGGTACTCGACTCGAGGAGTGAACTCAACACGAGGAGAACTGTAGAGTCGGCACGAGGAGTAGCTAGTCGACTCTTAGACTCGGTACTCGACTCGAGGAGTGAACTCAACTCGAGGAGAAATGTAGAGTCGGCACGGGGAGTAGCTCGTCGACTCGTGGACTCGGTACTCGACTCGAGGAGTGAACTCAACTCGAGGAGAAATGTAGAGTCGGCACGAGGAGTAGCTAGTCGACTCGTGGACTCGGTACTCGACTCGAGGAGTGAACTCAACTCGAGGAGAAACGTAGACTCGGCATCAGGAGTAGCTTGTCGACTCGTGGACTCGGCACTTGACTCGAGGAGTGAACTCAACTCGAGGAGAAACGTAGAGTCGGCACGAGGAGTAGCTTGTCGACTCGTGGACTCGGCACTCGACTCGAGGAATGGACTCAACTCGAGGAGAAATGTAGAGTCGGCACGAGGAGTATCTTGTCGACTCGTGGACTCGGTACTTGACTCGAGGAGTGAACTCAACTCGAGGAGAAATGTAGAGTCGGCAGGAGGAGTAGCTTGTCGACTCGTGGACTCGGCACTCGACTCGAGGAGTGAACTCAACTCGAGGAGAAACGTAGAGTCGGCACGAGGAGTAGCTTGTCGACTCGTGGACTCGGCACTCGACTCGAGGAGTGGACTCAACTCGAGGAGAAATGTAGAGTCGGCACGAGGAGTAGCTAGTCGACTCGTGGACTCGGTACTTGACTCGAGGAATGAACTCAACTCGAGGAGGAATGTAGAGTCGGCACGAGGAGTAGCAAGTCGACTCGTGGACTCGGTACTCGACTCGAGGAATGAACTCAACTCGAGGAGAAATGTAGAGTCGGAACGAGGAGTAGCTAGTCGACTCGTGGACTCGGTACTCGACTCGAGGAATTAACTCAACTCGAGGAGTTTTTTGTAGAGTCGGCACGAGGAGTAGCTCGTCGACTCGTGGACTCGGTACTCGACTCGAGGAGTGAACTCAATTCGAGGAGAAATGTAGAGTCGGCACGAGAAGTGGCTTGTCGACTCGTGGACTCGGTACTCGACTCGAGGAGTGAACTCAACTCGAGGAGAACTGTAGAGTCGGCACGAGGAGTAGCTAGTCGACTCTTAGACTCGGTACTCGACTCGAGGAGTGAACTCAACTCGAGGAGAAATGTAGAGTCGGCACGAGGAGTAGCTCGTCGACTCGTGAACTCGGTACTCGACTCGAGGAGTGAACTCAACTCGAGGAGAAATGTAGAGTCGGCACGAGGAGTAGGTAGTCGACTCGTGGACTCGGTACTCAACTCGAGGAGGGAACTCAACTCGAGGAGAAATGTAGAGTCGCCACGAGGGGTAGCTAGTCGACTCGTGGACTCGGTACTCGACTCGAGGAGAAATGTAGAGTCGGCCCGAGGAGTAGCTTGTCGACTCGTGGACTCGGTACTCGACTCGAGGAGTGAACTCAACTCGAGGAGAAACGTAGAGTCGCCACGAGGAGTAGCTTGTCGACTCGTGGACTCGGCACTCGACTCGAGGAGTGAACTCAACTCGACGAGAAATGTAGAGTCGCCACGAGGAGTAGCTAGTCGACTCGTGGACTCGGTACTCGACTCGAGGAGTGAACTCAACTCGAAGAGAAATGTAGAGTCGGCACGAGGAGTAGCTTGGCGACTCGTGGACTCGGTACTCGACTCGAGGAGTGAACTCAACTCGAGGAGAAACGTAGACTCGGCATCAGGAGTAGCTTGTCGACTCGTGGACTCGGCACTCGACTCGAGGAATGGACTCAACTCATTTATAAATGTAGAGTCGGCACGAGGAGTAGCTAGTCGACTCGTGGACTCGGTACTTGACTCGAGGAATGAACTCAACTCAAGGAGGAATGTAGAGTCGGCACGAGGAGAAGCAAGTCGACTCGTTAACTCGGTACTCGACTCGAGGAATGAACTCAACTCGAGGAGAAATGTAGAGTCGGCACGAGGAGTAGCTAGTCGACTCGTGGACTCGGTACTCAACTTGAGGAGTGAACTCAACTCGAGGAGAAATGTACAGTCGGCACGAGGAGTAGCTCGTCGACTCGTGGACTCGGTACTCGACTCGAGGAGTGAACTCAACTCGAAGAGAAATGTAGAGTCGGCACGAGGAGTGGCTTGTTGACTCGTGGAATCGGTACTCGACTCGAGGAGTGAACTCAACTCGAGGAGAAATGTAGAGTCGGCACGAGGAATAGCTAGTCGACTCGTGGACTCGGTACTCGACTCGAGGAGTGAACTCAACTCGAGGAGAAATGTAGAGTCGGCATGAGGAGTAGCTCATCGACTCGTGGACTCGGTACTCGACTCGAGGAGTGAACTCAACTCGAGGAGAAACGTAGAGTCGCCACGAGGAGTAGCTTGTCGACTCGTGGACTCGGCACTCGACTCGAGGAGTGAACTCAACTCGACGAGAAACGTAGAGTCGCCACGAGGAGTAGCTAGTCGACTCGTGGACTCGGTACTCGACTCGAGGAGTGAACTCAACTCGAAGAGAAATGTAGAGTCGGCACGACGAGTAGCTTGGCGACTCGTGGACTCGGTACTCGACTCGAGGAGTGAACTCAACTCGAGGAGAAACGTAGACTCGGCATCAGGAGTATCTTGTCGAGTCGTGGACTCGGTACTTGACTCGAGGAGTGAACTCAACTCGAGGAGAAACGTAGAGTCGGCAGGAGGAGTAGCTTGTCGACTCATGGACTCGGCACTCGACTCGAGGAGTGAACTCAACTCGAGGAGAAACGTAGAGTCGGCACGAGGAGTAGCTTGTCGACTCGTGGACTCGGTACTTGACTCGAGGAATGAACTCAACTCGAGGAGGAATGTAGAGTCGGCACGAGGAGTAGCTAGTCGACTCGTGGACTCGGTACTCGACTCGAGGAATGAACTCAACTCGAGGAGTTTTTTGTAGAGTCGGAACGAGGAGTAGCTAGTCGACTCGTGGACTCGGTACTCGACTCGAGGTATGAACCCAACTCGAGGAGATTTTTGTAGAGTCGGCACGAGGAGTAGCTAGTCGACTCGTGGACTCGGTATTCGACTTGAGGAGTGCACTCAACTCGAGGAGAAATGTAGAGTCGGCACGAGGAGTAGCTCGTCGACTCGTGGACTCGGTACTCGACTCGAGGAGTGAACTCAACTCGAGGAGAAATGTAGAGTCGGCACGAGGAGTGGCTTGTCGACTCGTGGACTCGGTACTCGACTCGAGGAGTAAACTCAACTCGAGGAGAAATGTAGAGTCGGCACGAGGAGTAGCTAGTCGACTCGTGGACTCGGTACTCGACTCGAGGAGAAATGTAGAGTCGGCACGAGGAGTAGCTCGTCGACTCGTGGACTCGGTACTCGACTCGAGGAGTGCACTCAACTTGATGAGAAATGTAGAGTCGGCACGAGGAGTAGCTAGTCGACTCGTGGACTCGGTACTCGACTCGAGGAGTGAAATCAACTCGAGGAGAAATGTAGAGTTGGCACGAGGGGTAGCTAGTCGACTCGTGGACTCGGTACTCGACTCGAGGAGAAATGTAGATTCGGCCCGAGGAGTAGCTTGTCGACTCGTGGACTCGGTACTCGACTCGAGGAGTGAACTCAACTCGAGGAGAAACGTAGAGTCGCCACGAGGAGTAGCTTGTGGACTCGTGGACTCGGCACTCGACTCGAGGAGAAACGTAGAGTCGCCACGAGGAGTAGCTAGTCGACTCGTGGACTCGGTACTCGATTCGAGGAGTGAACTCAACTCGAGGAGAAATATAGAGTCGGCACGAGGAGTAGCTTTCGACTTGTGGACTCGGTACTCAACTCGAGGAGTGAACTCAACTCGAGGAGAAACGTAGAGTCGGCATCAGGAGTAGCTTGTCGACTCGTGGACTCGGCGCTCGACTCGAGGAGTGAACTCAACTCGAGGAGAAACGTAGAGTCGGTACGAGGAGTAGCTTGTCGACTCGTGGACTCGGCACTCGACTCAAGGAGTGGACTCAACTCGAGGAGAAATGTAGAGTCGGCACGAGGAGTATCTTGTCGACTCGTGGACTCGGTACTCGACTCGAGGAGTGAACTCAACTCGAGGAGAAACGTAGAGTCGGCATGAGGAGTAGCTTGTCGACTCGTGGACTCGGCACTCGACTCGTGGAGTGGACTCAACTCGAGGAGAAATGTAGAGTCGGCACGAGGAGTTGCTAGTCGACTCGTGGACTCGGTACTTGACTCGAGGAATGAACTCAACTCAAGGAGGAATGTAGAGTCGGCACGAGGAGAAGCAAGTCGACTCGTTGACTCGGTACTCGACTCGAGGAATGAACTCAACTCGAGGAGAAATGTAGAGTCGGCACGAGGAGTAGCTAGTCGACTCGTGGACTCGGTACTCAACTTGAGGAGTGAACTCAACTCGAGGAGAAATGTAGAGTCGGCACGAGGAGTAGCTCGTCGACTCGTGGACTCGGTACTCGACTCGAGGAGTGAACTCAACTCGAAGAGAAATGTAGAGTCGGCACGAGGAGTGGCTTGTTGACTCGTGGAATCGGTACTCGACTCGAGGAGTGAACTCAACTCGAGGAGAAATGTAGAGTCGGCACGAGGAGTAGCTAGTCGACTCGTGGACTCGGTACTCGACTCGAGGAGTGAACTCAACTCGAGGAGAAACGTAGAGTCGCCACGAGGAGTAGCTGTTGTCAATGGTGCCCACAAGAAGAGTAGTAGTGTCTATTTGTGTACATTTGATGTCATATAGTCTTACGAAGACTCTTACTTGTAATTGCTTATTCATTAATAATAAAGTTGAAACGTTCATTCAGTCTTTCTTTGTTTGAAGCTTTATGATAAAACCTTAGTCTTTTAGTCCACAAACAAACTTAACAACTTACGAAGAGACAAATGTAGATTTGCATGAACAAACTCTTCGTAGTTTGCTTAAAACGATATATTCGCAATCTTAGGGTCAAAGGACTATTGATCTCAGTACGATTGTTAGAAGAATCTATGATGTCTGGTTATGAGGCATTGAGAGTTGGAGACTCTATAGTTCTTCTAGGTATCTTCCGAAGGTACTGAATTGACCAGTGCACTTCTAGAGACAAGATAAGGACAAACCATTTAACCTCTTATGTCTCGAAGTCACTATGTATGAATTGCATCATGCTTACCTTAATCCTGAGGTGAGACATGCCATTTCACAGCTTAGTATTCTCATTTGAGAAAGTCAGAGTTCGGACTCACTATGTGATTCCGAACAGGGCCTATTGGTGAAGTACTAAGTTGTGAGTATGTCATGAGTAACTTTGTGAAGTTCTCATAGATATGGAATTCATGTACAAGATTGCTGAAATGCAATGTATGTCACCTCATGCTTTGTTCCTTGGAGTGTGAATAAATGAACTGGCCAGTGTCCAAATTGAGTCCTGACTCTTTTGGATGAAACAATGTGACTTGTTAGCTCCTCGTCAATACATTGTTTCTAACTTATTCACAAGCGACAAAGGAGTTGAGGAAATAACAGCTAGAAGGGTAAAATGGTAATTTAGTAAATCCCGACTAGCTGATGACATTCATGAAGGGTAAACATAGATAATATTCAGTGGATCCGTGAGGTCACTGTCACGAATCACATCGAGTAGGAATAGTTAAACTAGAAGCTAAGTCAAAACAAAAACGAGACAAGTTTTACGAAAATTGTCAAAAGGGTATTTTAGTCCTTTTGGACATAGGACGAAATGAATGTCAATAAATTATTTTTGACATTGTCATATGATGACAAATGAAATAAATATTACTCAGCCATATTAGTGTAATTGGGCCTTGAGGATTAATTTCGTTTCATAGAATTTTACTTGAAAATTCTTAATGAGCTTTTCTTATGTTGTCATGAACAATTGAAGAAACATCTAGAAGCTCCTTCTCGAAGCTCAAATTTCGTCCAACCCAAGGAAAATAAGGCTGAATTTCGTTCATGCCATCGTGGGAAAGAGAGTTTATTTTGTGCATTGATGTATGAAGATACTTGCCAAAAGAAAAAGAGGAAACAAATTTCCTTTAGAAGGAAAGTGCATTTTCGGCCAACTAAGAGAGAACAAATGAGGAAACAAATCCAAGGATTGCATGACATGTCATGAACGTCCAACATGGGTAGAAAAGAGGAAATAAGATTTGCTCATGCCTCCCCTATAAATAGAGGCCTCATTCCTCTCATTCTAGTCATCCCACATAAGTTAGAGATTGAGAGCTTCTCTCTCTAGACCTTGTGGCCGATCCTCTCTCTCTCCCTCTAGTTATTTTCGGTTTTTGTTTCGGCACCTAGGTCCTCATTTGACCTACTGGTTTTAGCTCTTCGACTCTGAGACTTGTTCTCGAGTCGTCGTGTTTAAAAGTGCCCACTCACTAATTCCTTTTATTTCGAGTGATTTAGTGATAGAAACTTTCGTGGTTGCTCGAGGCGCCGAGGAAAGGAAGAGAGACGTGCTGCGAGGGAGACGAGCGCTGCAACTTTCTAAAAGCTTCTCAAACTTCAAGCTTCAAGAAAGGTTAGTAAACTCTTAGCTCATATTGATTTTTAATTACATGTACTTGCTTCTTTGTCTAGGTTAGTAAAAACTGTTTTTACTTGAAAATAAATTTTTTAAAATTCCGCCGCTTCCCGAAGCGTTTAATCTTTTTCTTAAACCCTAGATCAATTCCAACAAATGGTATCAGAGCTATGGTAAAAAAGATGCATGTACATGTTTTTAATTATGAGCTTGAAAATCGTTTTCGAAAGTTTACTAATTTTGTGACAAGTTATAATTGTTATCTTAGATTTTTTTTAATTTATTGCTCTTGCCTTTAAATTAAAAACCATGTTGATTTTCTATGAGTTTGGGATGTTTTTAAAACACATTAGAATCAGTTCTAAAAGTTTTTAATTTTTTATATTGAAAAACGTGTTTTAAAGGTTTGAGAAATTTCGAGTAAAATTTTGTGACTAGTTATATTGTCTTGCTAGTTTCGTTTATTTACTTGAATCGTTTTATGCATGTTGTTATTTCTTTTATTGTATGTTATTACCCTGCTAATAAAACACAAATAAAAGCTTTAAACAACATCTTAAAACGTTCCGTTACACTCGATTCTTTTTCGCACCTAAAAAGGACCAAGCTTTAATTATTTCTTTTTCTTCGAGCTGGAGTAAACCCGCATTAAAAGTGGCATAAATCTCTGCTCAGAAATCGAAATTTAATGATTCTTGAATCAAATTAAAGCTCTTTCTGTCCTCTGTATAATGCCACCGGTTTCGGCTCAAAAGAACATCGGAGCCGCCAGATATGGCGATTTTACTCCGAGGTGCGCGGCTGTCTGAAACTCCAGTTTTTTTAGAAATCCGGATTTTCAAACCCCACTACCATGAGTTATTGAACTCTAATGAGAAAATTTTCTTGAGCAAAAATGTTTTTCATATGATTATAAACATGATGTGTAAGATTAAAATGTTTTGATTTTTGAAAGTTTAGTTGAAATTGAATTTTTACAAAACTAGTTTGAATTTTGAAAAACC
Organism: Urtica dioica subsp. dioica; assembly: GCF_054948205.1. Classification (NCBI taxonomy): domain Eukaryota; kingdom Viridiplantae; phylum Streptophyta; class Magnoliopsida; order Rosales; family Urticaceae; genus Urtica; species Urtica dioica. Next base: position 36,943,643 of record NC_142759.1, on the reverse strand, counting down.
GTTTTCACTTTCAAACTTGAAAATATTTTGTCATCCAAATCAAATAAGTTTTCAAAATGTTTTCAAAGCTATATCTATATCACATATGTTCAAAATTTATATGCTCCTGAAAATTTGAGTTGGAGGTCTCTTTGTAGAGAAGCCGAAAAATAAAAAGATGTGTAATCTCAAACTTTCAAGTGTTTGAGTGAGTTGAAGTTCACACTTCCTTCATGCACTTTCCCGAAATAGAAAATAGGAAAAGATCGAGTATGTACCTTGTGCCTTTATGCACTAATACTACTCTGAACATGTCGATCTAGGATTCTCTTCTAGTTGTCCGCTCTGTCGCTCTCTAACTAGGAAATTTGTTTCCGAACTTATAAGAGTCGATGAACCAACTCCAAAAACTAAGTGGGAGGGTTTTACTTGTTGTTTGTAACCCACGATCCCCAACACTAATGAAAAGTGCAAGTGTCGCCAGACTAAGAGTCACCCTCGTGGCCCTCTCTTAAATGAGAGTACTCAAGGGCGCTTTGCTCTAATCATTGCTCAATGAGCTACGTCTGAGAGTGAGACGATGATGGCAAGGCCTCCCCTTGGGGGATTGTTTTTCAAAGTTGATCTTTTGGACTAAGTGGTTGGTTGCACACTTAGGCTCAATCCCTAGTAATCCTCCCTCGAGGCCCTGCGAAAGGATGTGAGTGATCAAACCAATTTACAAGGTGGCTAGTCAAAATAGATGTATTGACATCTTGGCTAAGCATTAATGATGTGTCATTTACTTATAAATGGAGATTTTTTGCGGCCTTCTCTTGAGGGAGTAAATTATCGTTTAGTTTATAACACCTTTGGATTTTATAAAAGTTTTAATAAAACTTAAATCCTAAACCAAAGACTAATCATAAACTTGTTTCAACTTATATAAGCAACATGTCTTGCAAACATCTCTCGTTCATCCTTTCCTCGAACAAACTCGAAAACGAAAACTACGTTAATTGGAAACATAACCTCAACCTAATACCTACCTTTAACAAGCACAAAAGGGTACTCACCACCCCGTGTCCTCCTCTGACGAATGATGATTCGACTCAAGAGGACAATAACGCCTTAGCGGCCTGGCTTCGATCCGATGAGATTGTGAGGTGCTATATCTTGGCATCTGTGAACAATATGCTGAAAGAGCAACATCGTGACATCGAGACTGCCGCCGAAATGCTCTACAATCTCCTTGAGATGTTTGGAGGGCAAGGGCGTCAAACAAGGCAACAAGCAGTCCGACAGTTTATGAACTGTCACATGAAGGCTAGGACTCCTGTTGGAGACTTTATGATACTGATCATTAGTTTTCTGAATAAAATGGAAATCCTAGGATCTGGGATTAATAGGAAGAATGTCATAGATATGATCTTAGAAACTCTCCCCGCATCTTTTGATACCTCCAATATGAACTACTCCATTAACAAGCTAGAGTACACTGTTACCAAGCTTATGGAGGAACTTCACACTGCTATAGGTCTCACTAAGAGAAAGAGGAATCAAGGAGAGGCACATGCTACTGAGCAAAAGGCCTCCGCCTCTGGAACTGGGAAGAGACTTTGCGAGGCCGATAAAAAGAACTGTCCTGCCTATCTCAAAGCAAAGGAACATAGTATTGTACTAGTTACCGTAGCATGCTTAGTAGCTGATAATGTATCAACGTGGATTCTTGACTCTGCTGCTACTAACCATATTTGTTGTTCCTTGAATGGTTTCAAGAAAACCAAAAGCTTAGAGGAAGGCGAGTTCTGTTTCAAATGGGGTGATGGGAGCCTGGTGTGTGCGAAGGCTGTGGGATCCGTGACGCTGTCTTTGGAAGACCGCACTTTAAACTTGAATAATGTTTATGTTGTTCCTACCTTTGGGAAGAACTTAATATCCGTTGCTCGTCTTCTTGAGCAAGATTATTATTTAAAGTTCATTAAGAATGGAACTCGTATTTCGTTTCCTGATAATTCTTTTGTCACTGATGCATGTATGAAGAATGCTCTTTTCTACATCTATCCCACTCAACCTTCTCTTTTAGACACCGAAATAGATAATGATCTAATTAGGGAGCCAAAGAGGATCAAACTTTCTGAATCCTCCGATCTAACAAAATCAACATACCTATGGCACTTAAGACTTGGTCATATCAGTCTAGATAGGATTAAGAGACTTGTGAGGGACGGTCCACTCCAAGCCTCTGCAATAGGTTCACTACCTACTTGTGAATCCTCATAGAAGGAAAAATGACTAAGCGACCTTTCTCCGATAAGGGTCGAAGAGCCACTGAGTTGCTGGAACTAGTACATTCTGACGTATGTGGTCCGCTCAGCCAACAGGCACGTGGAGGATATGAATACTTCGTTACCTTCACCGATGATTACTCGCGATATGGTTTTGTCTATTTGCTCAAACACAAATCCGAGACCTTTAACGTATTTAAGGTCTTTAGGGCTTTAGTGGAAAAGCAAACTGGCAAAGTGATCAAAACCCTTCGATCTGATCGAGGTGGTGAGTATATGTCTGGAGAGTTCGATGACTTTCTTAAAGAAAAGGGTATCACTTCTCAGCTTACCGCACCTGGCACACCTCAACAAAACGGAGTGTCAGAGAGAAGAAACCGAACTCTTATGGAGATGGTTAGATCAATGATGAGTTACCCATCACTCCCTCTTTCCTTTTGGGGATATGCCCTTGAAACAGCCGCCTACATTCTGAACCAAGTTCCGTCCAAACGGTTCCTGGTACTCCTTATGAACGATGGACTGGCCGTAAAGTGAATCTTGGCCGCATCCGAATTTGGGGTTGCCCTGCACACGTGCTGAGGAAAAAGACTAGCAAGTTGGCTAGTAGGTCAGAATTGTGCCTGTTTGTAGGATATCCGAAGGAAACCAAAGGTTTTACTTTCTATAGTCCTGAGGACGATAAGACTTTCATTAGCACGAATGCTCGTTTCCTTGAGGAGGACTTTATGAAGGATGCGAAACCTAGAAGCAAAATTGTTCTTGAAGAAAAGTTGGGTGAGGAAGCTTCTACCTCATCTGTAAGAACTGTTCTTACCCTAACTGAAACACAACCTAACTCATCAGAATCCGTCAAGTAGTACTTAGACGTAGTGGGAGGGCTACTCAAAAGCCTGACAGGTACATGTCTTATGGAGACTCTCTTGTAGCCGTCTCCGACATGGATGACCTTGTTTCCTATAGCCAAGCGATGGCTTGTTCTGAATCAAACCTTTGGCTTGACGCCATGAAAGTTGAAATGCACTCGATGTATGTCAACAATGTCTGGAAACTTGTAGACCTTCCTGAAGGGATTAAACCCGTAGGGTGTAAGTGGATATACAAGAAGAAAATGGGTCCTGATGGGAACGTTGAGACGTTCAAAGCACGACTTGTGGAGAAGGGTTATACCCAACAAGAAGGGATTGACTATGAAGAAACCTTCTCGCCAGTCGCGATGCTTAAATCCATCCGCATATTCCTATCCATAGCTGCAGCTCTCGACTATGAGATCTGGCAAATGGATGTCAAGACAGCCTTTCTGAATGGCAATCTTGACGAGCGCATTTACATGGCTCAACCAAACGGTTTCGTGGATAAAGGTCAAGAGACCAAGGTTTGTGAGTTGCTTAAATCCATTTATGGACTAAAGCAAGCATCAAGGTCATGGAATATTAGATTCGATGAAACTGTAAAGAGCTTTGGCTTTGAACAGTCAATAGATAAGCCTTGTGTTTACAAGTTAAAACACGAAGGTAAAGTTGTGTTTCTGGTACTATATGTCGATGATATACTACTCATTGGTAATGACGTCGGTAAGTTATCTGAGGTTAAGGTCTGGCTAGCAAAGCAATTCGATATGAAGGATCTAGGAAAAGCCGCGTACATTCTGGGGATCCAAATCTTTCGAGATAGAAAAAACCGGACCCTGTCGCTCTCTCAAGCATCTTATATTGATAAGGTGATGGATCGCTTCTCGATGCAAGACTGCAAGAGGGGTCAAACACACTTTAGGCATGGAGTTTCACTCTCTAAGGACCAGTCTCCCAAGACTGCACAAGAGATTGAAGACATGAGGAAAATTCCTTACGCCTCTGCCGTAGGAAGCCTCATGTATGCTATGCTTTGCACTAGACCTGACATCTGTTTCGCCGTTGGCGTAGTTAGCCGTTTCCAATCCAACCCTAGACCCGAGCACTGGATTGTTGTTAAGCATGTTCTTAAGTGTCTTCGAAGAACTAGGAACTTGATGCTTACATACTCAGGTACTGACCTGACTATGACGGGATATACTGACTCCGATTTTCAAGCGGATAAGGATTCCAGGAAATCCACTTCGGGATCTGTGTTCATCCTTAATGGTGGAGATGTTGTGTGGAGAAGTACTAAGCAATCTTGCATTGCTGACTCCACAATGGAAGCAAAATATGTGGCTGCTTGTGAAGCATCCAAAGAGGCTGTATGGCTTAGAAAATTCCTCAAGTATTTGGAAATTGTTCCAAAAGTCGACGAGCCCATGACCCTTTATTGTGATAATAGTGGGGCTGTCGCTGACTCAAAGGAACCTCGAAGCCATAAGTGCTCTACACATATTGAGAGGAAATACCATTTGATTCGAGAGATCGCGCAACGCGGTGACGTGGAGGTGAAGTAGATCTCTGGCAAATCTATTCACCAAGGCCCTAGCGAACATGGTCTTCGACCAACTTCGAGAGGGATTAGGCATGTAGGACTACTCACATCTTCTTTGAGTCAAGTGGGAGTTTGTTGTCAATGGTGCCCACAAGAAGAGTAGTAGTGTCTATTTGTGTACATTTGATGTCATATAGTCTTACGAAGACTCTTGCTTGTAATTGCTTATTCATTAATAATAAAGTTGAAATGTTCATTCATTCTTTCTTTGTTTGAAGCTTTATGATAAAACCTTAGTCTTTTAGTCCACAAACAAACTTAACAACTTACGAAGAGACAAATGTAGATTTGCATGAACAAACTCTTCGTAGTTTGCTTAAAACGATATATTCGCAATCTTAGGGTCAAAGGACTATTGATCTCAGTACGATTGTTAGAAGAATCTATGATGTCTGGTTATGAGGCATTGAGAGTTGGAGACTCTATAGTTCTTCTAGGTATCTTCCGAAGGTACTGAATTGACCAGTGCACTTCTAGAGACAAGATAAGAACAAACCATTTAACCTCTTATGTCTCGAAGTCACTATGTATGAATTGCATCATGCTTACCTTAATCCTGAAATGAGACATGCCATTTCACAGCTTAGTATTCTCATTTGAGAAAGTCAGAGTTCGGACTCACTATGTGATTCCGAACAGGGCCTATTGGTGAAGTACTAAGTTGTGAGTATGTCATGAGTAACTTTGTGAAGTTCTCATAGATATGGAATTCATGTACAAGATTGCTGAAATGCAATGTATGTCACCTCATGCTTTGTTCCTTGGAGTGTGAATAAATGAACTGGCCAGTGTCCAAATTGAGTCCTGACTCTTTTGGATGAAACAATGTGACTTGTTAGCTCCTCGTCAATACATTGTTTCTAACTTATTCACAAGCGACAAAGGAGTTGAGGAAATAACAGCTAGAAGGGTAAAATGGTAATTTAGTAAATCCCGACTAGCTGATGACATTCATGAAGGGTAAACATAGATAATATTCAGTGGATCCGCTCATCATAATTTGGTTGAATTCTTGAGTAGAAAATAAATTCATTTGAACCGAGAGATTTTCAGTGTCAACTCTTTAGTGGAGTCAGTTGGCATTAAGCTAAACTTGGAAAAGGTTTGTGAACGTTTGAGTCCAACTGTTTAGCTCAAGCTTTGTTCATTTGGATCCATGAGGTCACTGTCACGAATCACATCGAGTAGGAATAGTTAAACTAGAAGCTAAGTCAAAACAAAAACGAGACAAGTTTTACGAAAATTGTCAAAAGGGTATTTTAGTCCTTTTGGACATAGGACGAAATGAATGTCAATAAATTATTTTTGACATTGTCATATGATGACAAATGAAATAAATATTACTCAGCCATATTAGTGTAATTGGGCCTTGAGGATTAATTTCGTTTCATAGAATTTTACTTGAAAATTCTTAATGGTCTTTTCTTATGTTGTCATGAACAATTGAAGAAACATCTAGAAGCTCCTTCTAGAAGCTCAAATTTCGTCCAACCCAAGGAAAATAAGGCTGAATTTCGTTCATGCCATAGTGGGAAAGAGAGTTTATTTTGTGCATTGATGTATGAAGATACTTGCCAAAAGAAAAAGAGGAAACAAATTTCCTTTAGAAGGAAAGTGCATTTTCGGCCAACTAAGAGAGAACAAATGAGGAAACAAATCCAAGGACTTGCATGACATGTCATGAACGTCCAACATGGGTAGAAAAGAGGAAATAAGATTTGCTCATGCCTCCCCTATAAATAGAGGCCTCATTCCTCTCATTCTAGTCATCCCACATAAGTTAGAGATTGAGAGCTTCTCTCTCTAGACCTTGTGGCCGATCCTCTCTCTCTCCCTCTAGTTATTTTCGGTTTTTGTTTTGGCACCTAGGTCCTCATTTGACCTAGTGGTTTTAGCTCTTCGACTCTGAGACTTGTTCTCGAGTCGTCGTGTTTAAAAGTGCCCACTCACTAATTCCTTTATTTCGAGTGATTTAGTGATAGAAACTTTCGTGGTTGCTTGAGGTGCCGATGAAAGGAAGAGAGACGTGCTGCGAGGGAGACGAGCGTTGCAAATTTCCAAAAGCTTCTCAAAATTCAAGCTTCAAGAAAGGTTAGTAAACTTCTTAGCTCATATTAGTTTTTAATTACATGTACTTGCACTTGTCTAGGTTAGTAAAAACTGTTTTTACTTGAAAATAAATTTTTTAAAATTCCGCCGCTTCCCGAAGCGTTTAATCTTTTTCTTAAACACTAGATCAATTCCAACAGTAGCTTGTCGACTCGTGGACTCGGCACTCGACTCAAGGAGTGAACTCAACTCGAGGAGAAACGTAGAGTCGCCACGACAAGTAGCTAGTCGATTCGTGGACTCGGTACTCGACTCGAGGAGTGAACTCAACTCGAGGAGAAATGTAGAGTCGGCACGAGGAGTAGCTTGTCGACTCGTGGACTCGGTACTCGACTCGAGGAGTGAACTCAACTCGAGGAGAAACGTAGAGTCGGCACGAGGAGTAGCTTGTCGACTCGTGGACTCGGCACTCGACTCGAGGAATGGACTCAACTCGAGGAGAAATGTAGAGTCGGCACGAGGAGTATCTTCTCGACTCGTGGACTCGGTACTTGACTCGAGGAGTGAACTCAACTCGAGGAGAAACGTAGAGTCGGCACGAGGAGTAGCTTGTCGACTCGTGGACTCGGCACTCGACTCGAGGAGTGGACTCAACTCGAGGAGAAATGTAGAGTCGGCACGAGGAGTAGCTAGTCGACTCGTGGACTCGGTACATGACTCGAGGAATGAACTCAACTCGAGGAGGAATGTAGAGTCGGCACGAGGAGTAGCAAGTCGACTCGTGGACTCGGTACTCGACTCGAGGAATGAACTCAACTCGAGGAGTTTTTTGTAGAGTCGGCACGAGGAGTAGCTAGTCGACTCGTGGACGCAGTACTCGACTCGAGGTATGAACTCAACTCGAGGAGATTTTTGTAGAGTCGGCACGAGGAGTAGCTATTCGACTCGTGGACTCGGCACTCGACTTGAGGAGTGAACTCAACTCGAGGAGAAATGTAGAGTCGGCACGAGGAGTAGCTCGTCGACTCGTGGACTCGGTACTCGACTCGAGGAGTGAACTCAACTCGAGGAGAAATGTAGAGTCGGCACGAGGAGTGGCTTGTCGACTCGTGGACTCGGTACTCGACTCGAGGAGTGAACTCCACTCGAGGAGAAATGTAGAGTCGGCACGAGGAGTAGCTAGTCGACTCGTGGACTCGGTACTAGACTCGAGGAGAAATGTAGAGTCGACACGAGGAGTAGCTCGTCGACTCGTGGACTCGGTACTCGACTCGATAGAGTGAACTCAACTCGATGAGAAATGTAGAGTCGGCATGAGTAGTAGCTAGTCGACTCGTGGACTCGGTACTCGACTCGAGGAGTGAACTCAACTCGAGGAGAAATGTAGAGTTGGCACGAGGGGTAGCTAGTCGACTTGTGGACTCGGTACTCGACTCAAGGAGAAATGTAGAGTCGGCCCGAGGAGTAGCTTGTCGACTCGTGGACTCGGTACACGACTCGAGGAGTGAACTCAACTCGAGGAGAAACTTAGAGTCGCCACGAGGAGTAGCTTGTCAACTCGTGGACTCGGCACTCGACTCGAGGAGTGAACTCAACTCGAGGAGAAACGTAGAGTCGCCACGAGGAGTAGCTTGTCTACTCGTGGACTCGGCACTCGACTCGAGGAGTGGACTCAACTCGAGGAGAAATGTAGAGTCGGCACGAGGAGTATCTTGTCGACTCGTGGACTCGGTACACGACTCGAGGAGTGAACTCAACTCGAGGAGAAACGTAGAGTCGGCATGAGGAGTAGCTTGTCGACTCGTGGACTCGCACTCGACTCGAGGAGTGAACTCAACTCGAGGAGAAACATAGAGTCGGCACGAGGAGTAGCTTGTCGACTCGTGGACTCGGCACTCGACTTGAGGAGTGGACTCAACTCGACGAGAAATGTAGAGTCGGCACGAGGAGTATCTTGTCGACTCATGGACTTGGTACTCGACTCGAGGAGTGAACTCAACTCGAGGAGAAACGTAGAGTCGGCATGAGGAGTAGCTTGTCGACTCGTGGACTCGGCACTCGACTCGAGGAGTGAACTCAACTCGAGGAGAAACATAGAGTCGGCACGCGGAGTAGCATGTCGACTCGTGGACTCGGCACTCGACTCGTGGAGTGGACTCAACTCGAGGAGAAATGTAGAGTCGGCACGAGGAGTAGCTAGTCGACTCGTGGACTCGGTACTTGACTCGAGGAATGAACTCAACTCAAGGAGGAATGTAGAGTCGGCACGAGGAGAAGCAAGTCGACTCGTTGACTCGGTACTCGACTCGAGGAATGAACTCAACTCGAGGAGAAATGTAGAGTCGGCACGAGGAGTAGCTAGTCGACTCGTGGACTCGGTACTCGACTCGAGGAATGAACTCAACTCGAGGAGTTTTTTGTAGAGTCGGCACGAGGAGTAGCTAGTCGACTCGTGGACTCGGCACTCGACTTGAGGAGTGAACTTAACTCGAGGAGAAATGTAGAGTCGGCACGAGGAGTAGCTCGTCGACTCGTGGACTCGGTACTCGACTCGAGGAGTGAACTCAACTCGAGGAGAAATGCAGAGTCGGCACGAGGAGTGTCTTGTCGACTCGTGGACTCGGTACTCGACTCGAGGAGTGAACTCAACTCGAGGAGAAATGTAGAGTCGGCACGAGGAGTAGCTAGTCAACTCGTGGACTCGGTACTAGACTCGAGGAGAAATGTAGAGTCGACACGAGGAGTAGCTCGTCGACTCGTGGACTCGGTACTCGACTCGAGGAGTGAACTCAACTCGATGAGAAATGTAGAGTCGGCATGAGTAGTAGCTAGTCGACTCGTGGACTCGGTACTCGACTCGAGGAGTGAACTCAACTCGAGGAGAAATGTAGAGTTGGCACGAGGGGTAGCTAGTCGACTCGTGGACACGGTACTCGACTCATGGAGAAATGTAGAGTCGGCCCGAGGAGTAGCTTGTCGACTCGTGGACTCGGTACACGACTCGAGGAGTGAACTCAACTCGAGGAGAAATGTAGAGTCGGCACGAGGAGTATCTTCTCGACTCGTGGACTCGGTACTTGACTCGAGGAGTGAACTCAACTAGAGGAGAAACGTAGAGTCGGCACGAGGAGTAGCTTGTCGACTCGTGGACTCGGCACTCGACTCGAGGAGTGGACTCAACTCGAGGAGAAATGTAGAGTCGGCACGAGGAGTAGCTAGTCGACTCGTGGACTCGGTACATGACTAGAGGAATGAACTCAACTCGAGGAGGAATGTAGAGTCGGCACGAGGAGTAGCAAGTCGACTCGTGGACTCGGTACTCGACTCGAGGAATGAACTCAACTCGAGGAGTTTTTTGTAGAGTCGGCACGAGGAGTAGCTAGTCGACTCGTGGACTCAGTACTCGACTCGAGGAATGAACTCAACTCGAGGATATTTTTGTAGAGTCGGCACGAGGAGTAGCTAGTCGACTCGTGGACTCGGCACTCGACTTGAGGAGTGAACTCAACTCGAGGAGAAATGTAGAGTCGGCACGAGGAGTAGCTCGTCGACTCGTGGACTCGGTACTCGACTCGAGGAGTGAACTCAACTCGAGGAGAAATGTAGAGTCGGCACGAGGAGTGGCTTGTCGACTCGTGGACTCGGTACTCGACTCGAGGAGTGAACTCAACTCGAGGAGAAATGTAGAGTCGGCACGAGGAGTAGCTAGTCGACTCGTGGACTCGGTACTAGACTCGAGGAGAAATGTAGAGTCGACACGAGGAGTAGCTCGTCGACTCGTGGACTCGGTACTCGACTCGATAGAGTGAACTCAACTCGATGAGAAATGTAGAGTCGGCATGAGTAGTAGCTAGTCGACTCGTGGACTCGGTACTCGACTCGAGGAGTGAACTCAACTCGAGGAGAAATGTAGAGTTGGCACGAGGGGTAGCTAGTCGACTTGTGGACTCGGTACTCGACTCAAGGAGAAATGTAGAGTCGGCCCGAGGAGTAGCTTGTCGACTCGTGGACTCGGTACACGACTCGAGGAGTGAACTCAACTCGATGAGAAATGTAGAGTCGGCATGAGTAGTAGCTAGTCGACTCGTGGACTCGGTACTCGACTCGAGGAGTGAACTCAACACGAGGAGAAATGTAGAGTTGGCACGAGGGGTAGCTAGTCGACTCGTGGACTCGGTACTCGACTCATGGAGAAATGTAGAGTCGGCCCGAGGAGTAGCTTGTCGACTCGTGGACTCGGTACACGACTCGAGGAGTGAACTCAACTCGAGGAGAAATGTAGAGTCGGCACGAGGAGTATCTTCTCGACTCGTGGACTCGGTACTTGACTCGAGGAGTGAACTCAACTAGAGGAGAAACGTAGAGTCGGCACGAGGAGTAGCTTGTCGACTCGTGGACTCGGCACTCGACTCGAGGAGTGGACTCAACTCGAGGAGAAATGTAGAGTCGGCACGAGGAGTAGCTAGTCGACTCGTGGACTCGGTACATGACTCGAGGAATGAACTCAACTCGAGGAGGAATGTAGAGTCGGCACGAGGAGTAGCAAGTCGACTCGTGGACTCGGTACTCGACTCGAGGAATGAACTCAACTCGAGGAGTTTTTTGTAGAGTCGGCACGAGGAGTAGCTAGTCGACTCGTGGACTCAGTACTCGACTCGAGGAATGAACTCAACTCGAGGAGATTTTTGTAGAGTCGGCACGAGGAGTAGCTAGTCGACTCGTGGACTCGGCACTCGACTTGAGGAGTGAACTCAACTCGAGGAGAAATGTAGAGTCGGCACGAGGAGTAGCTCGTCGACTCGTGGACTCGGTACTCGACTCGAGGAGTGAACTCAACTCGAGGAGAAATGTAGAGTCGGCACGAGGAGTGGCTTGTCGACTCGTGGACTCGGTACTCGACTCGAGGAGTGAACTCAACTCGAGGAGAAATGTAGAGTCGGCACGAGGAGTAGCTAGTCGACTCGTGGACTCGGTACTAGACTCGAGGAGAAATGTAGAGTCGACACGAGGAGTAGCTCGTCGACTCGTGGACTCGGTACTCGACTCGATAGAGTGAACTCAACTCGATGAGAAATGTAGAGTCGGCATGAGTAGTAGCTAGTCGACTCGTGGACTCGGTACTCGACTCGAGGAGTGAACTCAACTCGAGGAGAAATGTAGAGTTGGCACGAGGGGTAGCTAGTCGACTTGTGGACTCGGTACTCGACTCAAGGAGAAATGTAGAGTCGGCCCGAGGAGTAGCTTGTCGACTCGTGGACTCGGTACACGACTCGAGGAGTGAACTCAACTCGAGGAGAAACGTAGAGTCGCCACGAGGAGTAGCTTGTCAACTCGTGGACTCGGCACTCGACTCGAGGAGTGAACTCAACTCGAGGAGAAACGTAGAGTCGCCACGAGGAGTAGCTTGTCTACTCGTGGACTCGGCACTCGACTCGAGGAGTGGACTCAACTCGAGGAGAAATGTAGAGTCGGCACGAGGAGTATCTTGTCGACTCGTGGACTCGGTACACGACTCGAGGAGTGAACTCAACTCGAGGAGAAACGTAGAGTCGGCATGAGGAGTAGCTTGTCGACTCGTGGACTCGCACTCGACTCGAGGAGTGAACTCAACTCGAGGAGAAACATAGAGTCGGCACGAGGAGTAGCTTGTCGACTCGTGGACTCGGTACACGACTCGAGGAGTGAACTCAACTCGAGGAGAAACGTAGAGTCGCCACGAGGAGTAGCTTGTCAACTCGTGGACTCGGCACTCGACTCGAGGAGTGAACTCAACTCGAGGAGAAACGTAGAGTCGCCACGAGGAGTAGCTTGTCTACTCGTGGACTCGGCACTCGACTCGAGGAGTGGACTCAACTCGAGGAGAAATGTAGAGTCGGCACGAGGAGTATCTTGTCGACTCATGGACTTGGTACTCGACTCGAGGAGTGAACTCAACTCGAGGAGAAACGTAGAGTCGGCATGAGGAGTAGCTTGTCGACTCGTGGACTCGGCACTCGACTCGAGGAGTGAACTCAACTCGAGGAGAAACATAGAGTCGGCACGCGGAGTAGCATGTCGACTCGTGGACTCGGCACTCGACTCGTGGAGTGGACTCAACTCGAGGAGAAATGTAGAGTCGGCACGAGGAGTAGCTAGTCGACTCGTGGACTCGGTACTTGACTCGAGGAATGAACTCAACTCAAGGAGGAATGTAGAGTCGGCACGAGGAGAAGCAAGTCGACTCGTTGACTCGGTACTCGACTCGAGGAATGAACTCAACTCGAGGAGAAATGTAGAGTCGGCACGAGGAGTAGCTAGTCGACTCGTGGACTCGGTACTCGACTCGAGGAATGAACTCAACTCGAGGAGTTTTTTGTAGAGTCGGCACGAGGAGTAGCTAGTCGACTCGTGGACTCGGCACTCGACTTGAGGAGTGAACTTAACTCGAGGAGAAATGTAGAGTCGGCACGAGGAGTAGCTCGTCGACTCGTGGACTCGGTACTCGACTCGAGGAGTGAACTCAACTCGAGGAGAAATGCAGAGTCGGCACGAGGAGTGTCTTGTCGACTCGTGGACTCGGTACTCGACTCGAGGAGTGAACTCAACTCGAGGAGAAATGTAGAGTCGGCACGAGGAGTAGCTAGTCAACTCGTGGACTCGGTACTAGACTCGAGGAGAAATGTAGAGTCGACACGAGGAGTAGCTCGTCGACTCGTGGACTCGGTACTCGACTCGAGGAGTGAACTCAACTCGATGAGAAATGTAGAGTCGGCATGAGTAGTAGCTAGTCGACTCGTGGACTCGGTACTCGACTCGAGGAGTGAACTCAACTCGAGGAGAAATGTAGAGTTGGCACGAGGGGTAGCTAGTCGACTCGTGGACTCGGTACTCGACTCATGGAGAAATGTAGAGTCGGCCCGAGGAGTAGCTTGTCGACTCGTGGACTCGGTACACGACTCGAGGAGTGAACTCAACTCGAGGAGAAATGTAGAGTCGGCACGAGGAGTATCTTCTCGACTCGTGGACTCGGTACTTGACTCGAGGAGTGAACTCAACTCGAGGAGAAACGTAGAGTCGGCACGAGGAGTAGCTTGTCGACTCGTGGACTCGGCACTCGACTCGAGGAGTGGACTCAACTCGAGGAGAAATGTAGAGTCGGCACGAGGAGTAGCTAGTCGACTCGTGGACTCGGTACATGACTCGAGGAATGAACTCAACTCGAGGAGGAATGTAGAGTCGGCACGAGGAGTAGCAAGTCGACTCGTGCACTCGGTACTCGACTCGAGGAATGAACTCAACTCGAGGAGTTTTTTGTAGAGTCGGCACGAGGAGTAGCTAGTCGACTCGTGGACTCAGTACGCGACTCGAGGAATGAACTCAACTCGAGGAGATTTTTGTAGAGTCGGCACGAGGAGTAGCTAGTCGACTCGTGGACTCGGCACTCGACTTGAGGAGTGAACTCAACTCGAGGAGAAATGTAGAGTCGGCACGAGGAGTAGCTCGTCGACTCGTGGACTCGGTACTCGACTCGAGGAGTGAACTCAACTCGAGGAGAAATGTAGAGTCGGCACGAGGAGTGGCTTGTCGACTCGTGGACTCGGTACTCGACTCGAGGAGTGAACTCAACTCGAGGAGAAATGTAGAGTCGGCACGAGGAGTAGCTAGTCGACTCGTGGACTCGGTACTAGACTCGAGGAGAAATGTAGAGTCGACACGAGGAGTAGCTCGTCGACTCGTGGACTCGGTACTCGACTCGATAGAGTGAACTCAACTCGATGAGAAATGTAGAGTCGGCATGAGTAGTAGCTAGTCGACTCGTGGACTCGGTACTCGACTCGAGGAGTGAACTCAACTCGAGGAGAAATGTAGAGTTGGCACGAGGGGTAGCTAGTCGACTTGTGGACTCGGTACTCGACTCAAGGAGAAATGTAGAGTCGGCCCGAGGAGTAGCTTGTCGACTCGTGGACTCGGTACACGACTCGAGGAGTGAACTCAACTCGAGGAGAAACGTAGAGTCGCCACGAGGAGTAGCTTGTCAACTCGTGGACTCGGCACTCGACTCGAGGAGTGAACTCAACTCGAGGAGAAACGTAGAGTCGCCACGAGGAGTAGCTTGTCTACTCGTGGACTCGGCACTCGACTCGAGGAGTGGACTCAACTCGAGGAGAAATGTAGAATCGGCACGAGGAGTATCTTGTCGTCTCGTGGACTCGGTACACGACTCGAGGAGTGAACTCAACTCGAGGAGAAACGTAGAGTCGGCATGAGGAGTAGCTTGTCGACTCGTGGACTCGCACTCGACTCGAGGAGTGAACTCAACTCGAGGAGAAACATAGAGTCGGCACGAGGAGTAGCTTGTCGACTCGTGGACTCGGCACTCGACTCGAGGAGTGGACTCAACTCGACGAGAAATGTAGAGTCGGCACGAGGAGTATCTTGTCGACTCATGGACTTGGTACTCGACTCGAGGAGTGAACTCAACTCGAGGAGAAACGTAGAGTCGGCATGAGGAGTAGCTTGTCGACTCGTGGACTCGGCACTCGACTCGAGGAGTGAACTCAACTCGAGGAGAAACATAGAGTCGGCACGCGGAGTAGCATGTCGACTCGTGGACTCGGCACTCGACTCGTGGAGTGGACTCAACTCGAGGAGAAATGTAGAGTCGGCACGAGGAGTAGCTAGTCGACTCGTGGACTCGGTACTTGACTCGAGGAATGAACTCAACTCAAGGAGGAATGTAGAGTCGGCACGAGGAGAAGCAAGTCGACTCGTTGACTCGGTACTCGACTCGAGGAATGAACTCAACTCGAGGAGAAATGTAGAGTCGGCACGAGGAGTAGCTAGTCGACTCGTCGACTCGGTACTCGACTCGAGGAATGAACTCAACTCGAGGAGTTTTTTGTAGAGTCGGCACGAGGAGTAGCTAGTCGACTCGTGGACTCGGCACTCGACTTGAGGAGTGAACTTAACTCGAGGAGAAATGTAGAGTCGGCACGAGGAGTAGCTCGTCGACTCGTGGACTCGGTACTCGACTC
This sequence comes from Urtica dioica subsp. dioica, assembly GCF_054948205.1. Lineage (NCBI taxonomy): Eukaryota > Viridiplantae > Streptophyta > Magnoliopsida > Rosales > Urticaceae > Urtica > Urtica dioica. The sequence goes on along the minus strand of NC_142759.1, from coordinate 36,927,883 downwards.
GAGGAGTGAACTCAACTCGAGGAGAAATGCAGAGTCGGCACGAGGAGTGTCTTGTCGACTCGTGGACTCGGTACTCGACTCGAGGAGTGAACTCAACTCGAGGAGAAATGTAGAGTCGGCACGAGGAGTAGCTAGTCAACTCGTGGACTCGGTACTAGACTCGAGGAGAAATGTAGAGTCGACACGAGGAGTAGCTCGTCGACTCGTGGACTCGGTACTCGACTCGAGGAGTGAACTCAACTCGATGAGAAATGTAGAGTCGGCATGAGTAGTAGCTAGTCGACTCTTGGACTCGGTACTCGACTCGAGGAGTGAACTCAACTCGAGGAGAAATGTAGAGTTGGCACGAGGGGTAGCTAGTCGACTCGTGGACTCGGTACTCGACTCATGGAGAAATGTAGAGTCGGCCCGAGGAGTAGCTTGTCGACTCGTGGACTCGGTACACGACTCGAGGAGTGAACTCAACTCGAGGAGAAACGTAGAGTCGCCACGAGGAGTAGCTTGTCAACTCGTGGACTCGGCACTCGACTCGAGGAGTGAACTCAACTCGAGGAGAAACGTAGAGTCGCCACGAGGAGTAGCTAGTCGACTCGTGGACTCGGTACTCGATTCGAGGAGTGAACTCAACTCGAGGAGAAATGTAGAGTCGGCACGAGGAGTAGCTTGTCGACTCGTGGACTCGGTACTCGACTCGAGGAGTGAACTCAACTCGAGGAGAAACGTAGAGTCGGCATCAGGAGTAGCTTGTCGACTCGTGGACTCGGCGCTCGACTCGAGGAGTGGACTCAACTCGAGGAGAAACGTAGAGTCGGCACGAGGAGTAGCTTGTCTACTCGTGGACTCGGCACTCGACTCGAGGAGTGGACTCAACTCGAGGAGAAATGTAGAGTCGGCATGAGGAGTATCTTGTCGACTCGTGGACTCGGTACACGACTCGAGGACTGAACTCAACTCGAGGAGAAACGTAGAGTCGGCATGAGGAGTAGCTTGTCGACTCATGGACTCGCACTCGACTCGAGGAGTGAACTCAACTCGAGGAGAAACATAGAGTCGGCACGAGGAGTAGCTTGTGGACTCATGGACTCGGCACTCGACTCGAGGAGTGGACTCAACTCGAGGAGAAATGTAGAGTCGGCACGAGGAGTATCTTGTCGACTCATGGACTTGGTACTCGACTCGAGGAGTGAACTCAACTCGAGGAGAAACGTAGAGTCGGCATGAGGAGTAGCTTGTCGACTCGTGGACTCGGCACTCGACTCGAGGAGTGAACTCAACTCGAGGAGAAACATAGAGTCGGCACGCGGAGTAGCATGTCGACTCGTGGACTCGGCACTCGACTCGTGGAGTGGACTCAACTCGAGGAGAAATGTAGAGTCGGCACGAGGAGTAGCTAGTCGACTCGTGGACTCGGTACTTGACTCGAGGAATGAACTCAACTCAAGGAGGAATGTAGAGTCGGCACGAGGAGAAGCAAGTCGACTCGTTGACTCGGTACTCGACTCGAGGAATGAACTCAACTCGAGGAGAAATGTAGAGTCGGCACGAGGAGTAGCTAATCGACTCGTGGACTCGGTACTCGACTCGAGGAATGAACTCAACTCGAGGAGTTTTTTGTAGAGTCAGCACGAGGAGTAGCTAGTCGACTCGTGGACTCGGTACTCGACTCGAGGTATGAACTCAACTCGAGGAGATTTTTGTAGAGTCGGCACGAGGAGTAGCTAGTCGACTCGTGGACTCGGCACTCGACTTGAGGAGTGAACTCAACTCGAGGAGAAATGTAGAGTCGGCACGAGGAGTAGCTCGTCGACTCGTGGACTCGGTACTCGACTCGAGGAGTGAACTCAACTCGAGGAGAAATGTAGAGTCGGCACGAGGAGTGGCTTGTCGACTCGTGGACTCGGTACTCGACTCGAGGAGTGAACTCAACTCGAGGAGAAATGTAGAGTCGGCACGAGGAGTAGCTAGTCGACTCGTGGTCTCGGTACTAGAGTCGAGGAGAAATGTAGAGTCGGCACGAGGAGTAGCTCGTCGACTCGTGGACTCGGTACTCGACTCGAGGAGTGAACTCAACTCGATGAGAAATGTAGAGTCGGCATGAGGAGTAGCTAGTCGACTCGTGGACTCGGTACTCGACTCGAGGAGTGAACTCAACTCGAGGAGAAATGGAGAGTTGGCACGAGGGGTAGCTAGTCGACTCGAGGACTCGGTACTCGACTCAAGGAGAAATGTAGAGTCGGCCCGAGGAGTAGCTTGTCGACTCGTGGACTCGGTACACGACTCGAGGAGTGAACTCAACTCGAGGAGAAATGTAGAGTCGCCACGAGGAGTAGCTTGTCAACTCGTGGACTCGGCACTCGACTCGAGGAGTGAGCTCAACTCGAGGAGAAACGTAGAGTCGCCACGAGGAGTAGCTAGTCGACTCGTGGACTCGGTACTCGATTCGACGAGTGAACTCAACTCGAGGAGAAATGTAGAGTCGGCACGAGGAGTAGCTTGTCTACTCGTGGACTCGGTACTCGACTCGAGGAGTGAACTCAACTCGAGGAGAAACGTAGAGTCGGCATCAGGAGTAGCTTGTCGACTCGTGGACTCGGCGCTCGACTCGAGGAGTGAACTCAACTCGAGGAGAAACGTAGAGTCGGCACGAGGAGTAGCTCGTCGACTCGTGGACTCGGTACTCGACTCGATAGAGTGAACTCAACTCGATGAGAAATGTAGAGTCGGCATGAGTAGTAGCTAGTCGACTCGTGGACTCGGTACTCGACTCGAGGAGTGAACTCAACTCGAGGAGAAATGTAGAGTTGGCACGAGGGGTAGCTAGTCGACTCGTGGACTCGGTACTCGACTCAAGGAGAAATGTAGAGTCGGCCCGAGGAGTAGCTTGTCGACTCGTGGACTCGGTACACGACTCGAGGAGTGAACTCAACTCGAGGAGAAACGTAGAGTCGCCACGAGGAGTAGCTTGTCAACTCGTGGACTCGGCACTCGACTCGAGGAGTGAACTCAACTCGAGGAGAAACGTAGAGTCGCCACGAGGAGTAGCTTGTCTACTCGTGGACTCGGCACTCGACTCGAGGAGTGGACTCAACTCGAGGAGAAATGTAGAGTCGGCACGAGGAGTATCTTGTCGACTCGTGGACTCGGTACACGACTCGAGGAGTGAACTCAACTCGAGGAGAAACGTAGAGTCGGCATGAGGAGTAGCTTGTCGACTCGTGGACTCGCACTCGACTCGAGGAGTGAACTCAACTCGAGGAGAAACATAGAGTCGGCACGAGGAGTAGCTTGTCGACTCGTGGACTCGGCACTCGACTCGAGGAGTGGACTCAACTCGAGGAGAAATGTAGAGTCGGCACGAGGAGTATCTTGTCGACTCATGGACTTGGTACTCGACTCGAGGAGTGAACTCAACTCGAGGAGAAACGTAGAGTCGGCATGAGGAGTAGCTTGTCGACTCGTGGACTCGGCACTCGACTCGAGGAGTGAACTCAACTCGAGGAGAAACATAGAGTCGGCACGCGGAGTAGCATGTCGACTCGTGGACTCGGCACTCGACTCGTGGAGTGGACTCAACTCGAGGAGAAATGTAGAGTCGGCACGAGGAGTAGCTAGTCGACTCGTGGACTCGGTACTTGACTCGAGGAATGAACTCAACTCAAGGAGGAATGTAGAGTCGGCACGAGGAGAAGCAAGTCGACTCGTTGACTCGGTACTCGACTCGAGGAATGAACTCAACTCGAGGAGAAATGTAGAGTCGGCACGAGGAGTAGCTAGTCGACTCGTGGACTCGGTACTCGACTCGAGGAATGAACTCAACTCGAGGAGTTTTTTGTAGAGTCGGCACGAGGAGTAGCTAGTCGACTCGTGGACTCGGTACTCGACTCGAGGTATGAACTCAACTCGAGGAGATTTTTGTAGAGTCGGCACGAGGAGTAGCTAGTCGACTCGTGGACTTGGCACTCGACTTGAGGAGTGAACTTAACTCGAGGAGAAATGTAGAGTCGGCACGAGGAGTAGCTCGTCGACTCGTGGACTCGGTACTCGACTCGAGGAGTGAACTCAACTCGAGGAGAAATGTAGAGTCGGCACGAGGAGTGGCTTGTCGACTCGTGGACTCGGTACTCGACTCGAGGAGTGAACTCAACTCGAGGAGAAATGTAGAGTCGGCACGAGGAGTAGCTAGTCAACTCGTGGACTCGGTACTAGACTCGAGGAGAAATGTAGAGTCGACACGAGGAGTAGCTCGTCGACTCGTGGACTCGGTACTCGACACGAGGAGTGAACTCAACTCGATGAGAAATGTAGAGTCAGCATGAGTAGTAGCTAGTCGACTCGTGGACTCGGTACTCGACTCGAGGAGTGAACTCAACTCGAGGAGAAATGTAGAGTTGGCACGAGGGGTAGCTAGTCGACTCGTGGACTCGGTACTCGACTCAAGGAGAAATGTAGAGTCGGCCCGAGGAGTAGCTTGTCGACTCGTGGACTCGGTACACGACTCGAGGAGTGAACTCAACTCGAGGAGAAACGTAGAGTCGCCACGAGGAGTAGCTTGTCAACTCGTGGACTCGGCACTCGACTTGAGGAGTGAACTCAACTCGAGGAGAAACGTAGAGTCGCCACGAGGAGTAGCTAGTCGACTCGTGGACTCGGTACTCGATTCGAGGAGTGAACTCAACTCGAGGAGAAATGTAGAGTCGGCACGAGGAGTAGCTTGTCGACTCGTGGACTCGGTACTCGACTCGAGGAGTGAACTCAACTCGAGGAGAAACGTAGAGTCGGCATCAGGAGTAGCTTGTCGACTCGTGGACTCGGCGCTCGACTCGAGGAGTGGACTCAACTCGAGGAGAAACGTAGAGTCGGCACGAGGAGTAGCTTGTCTACTCGTGGACTCGGCACTCGACTCGAGGAGTGGACTCAACTCGAGGAGAAATGTAGAGTCGGCACGAGGAGTATCTTGTCGACTCGTGGACTCGGTACACGACTCGAGGAGTGAACTCAACTCGAGGAGAAACGTAGAGTCGGCATATGAGGAGTAGCTTGTCGACTCATGGACTCGCACTCGACTCGAGGAGTGAACTCAACTCGAGGAGAAACATAGAGTCGGCACGAGGAGTAGCTTGTCGACTCGTGGACTCGGCACTCGACTCGAGGAGTGGACTCAACTCGAGGAGAAATGTAGAGTCGGCACGAGGAGTATCTTGTCGACTCATGGACTTGGTACTCGACTTGAGGAGTGAACTCAACTCGAGGAGAAACGTAGAGTCGGCATGAGGAGTAGCTTGTCGACTCGTGGACTCGGCACTCGACTCGAGGAGTGAACTCAACTCGAGGAGAAACATAGAGTCGGCACGCGGAGTAGCATGTCGACTCGTGGACTCGGCACTCGACTCGTGGAGTGGACTCAACTCGAGGAGAAATGTAGAGTCGGCACGAGGAGTAGCTAGTCGACTCGTGGACTCGGTACTTGACTCGAGGAATGAACTCAACTCAAGGAGGAATGTAGAGTCGGCACGAGGAGAAGCAAGTCGACTCGTTGACTCGGTACTCGACTCGAGGAATGAACTCAACTCGAGGAGAAATGTAGAGTCGGCACGAGGAGTAGCTAGTCGACTCGTGGACTCGGTACTCGACTCGAGGAATGAACTCAACTCGAGGAGTTTTTTGTAGAGTCGGCACGAGGAGTAGCTAGTCGACTCGTGGACTCGGTACTCGACTCGAGGTATGAACTCAACTCGAGGAGATTTTTGTAGAGTCGGCACGAGGAGTAGCTAGTCGACTCGTGGACTCGGCACTCGACTTGAGGAGTGAACTCAACTCGAGGAGAAATGTAGAGTCGGCACGAGGAGTAGCTCGTCGACTCGTGGACTCGGTACTCGACTCGAGGAGTGAACTCAACTCGAGGAGAAATGTAGAGTCGGCACGAGGAGTGGCTTGTCGACTCGTGGACTCGGTACTCGACTCGAGGAGTGAACTCAACTCGAGGAGAAATGTAGAGTCGGCACGAGGAGTAGCTAGTCGACTCGTGGTCTCGGTACTAGACTCGAGGAGAAATGTAGAGTCGGCACGAGGAGTAGCTCGTCGACTCGTGGACTCGGTACTCGACTCGAGGAGTGAACTCAACTCGATGAGAAATGTAGAGTCGGCATGAGGAGTAGCTAGTCGACTCGTGGACTCGGTACTCGACTCGAGGAGTGAACTCAACTCGAGGAGAAATGGAGAGTTGGCACGAGGGGTAGCTAGTCGACTCGTGGACTCGGTACTCGACTCAAGGAGAAATGTAGAGTCGGCCCGAGGAGTAGCTTGTCGACTCGTGGACTCGGTACACGACTCGAGGAGTGAACTCAACTCGAGGAGAAACGTAGAGTCGCCACGAGGAGTAGCTTGTCAACTCGTGGACTCGGCACTCGACTCGAGGAGTGAGCTCAACTCGAGGAGAAACGTAGAGTCGCCACGAGGAGTAGCTAGTCGACTCGTGGACTCGGTACTCGATTCGAGGAGTGAACTCAACTCGAGGAGAAATGTAGAGTCGGCACGAGGAGTAGCTTGTCGACTCGTGGACTCGGTACTCGACTCGAGGAGTGAACTCAACTCGAGGAGAAACGTAGAGTCGGCATCAGGAGTAGCTTGTCGACTCGTGGACTCGGCGCTCGACTCGAGGAGTGAACTCAACTCGAGGAGAAACGTAGAGTCGGCACGAGGAGTAGCTCGTCGACTCGTGGACTCGGTACTCGACTCGATAGAGTGAACTCAACTCGATGAGAAATGTAGAGTCGGCATGAGTAGTAGCTAGTCGACTCGTGGACTCGGTACTCGACTCGAGGAGTGAACTCAACTCGAGGAGAAATGTAGAGTTGGCACGAGGGGTAGCTAGTCGACTCGTGGACTCGGTACTCGACTCAAGGAGAAATGTAGAGTCGGCCCGAGGAGTAGCTTGTCGACTCGTGGACTCGGTACACGACTCGAGGAGTGAACTCAACTCGAGGAGAAACGTAGAGTCGCCACGAGGAGTAGGTTGTCAACTCGTGGACTCGGCACTCGACTCGAGGAGTGAACTCAACTCGAGGAGAAACGTAGAGTCGCCACGAGGAGTAGCTTGTCTACTCGTGGACTCGGCACTCGACTTGAGGAGTGAACTCAACTCGAGGAGAAATGTAGAGTCGGCACGAGGAGTATCTTGTCGACTCGTGGACTCGGTACACGACTCGAGGAGTGAACTCAACTCGAGGAGAAACGTAGAGTCGGCATGAGGAGTAGCTTGTCGACTCGTGGACTCGCACTCGACTCGAGGAGTGAACTCAACTCGAGGAGAAACATAGAGTCGGCACGAGGAGTAGCTTGTCGACTCGTGGACTCGGCACTCGACTCGAGGAGTGGACTCAACTCGAGGAGAAATGTAGAGTCGGCACGAGGAGTATCTTGTCGACTCATGGACTTGGTACTCGACTCGAGGAGTGAACTCAACTCGAGGAGAAACGTAGAGTCGGCATGAGGAGTAGCTTGTCGACTTGTGGACTTGGCACTCGACTCGAGGAGTGAACTCAACTCGAGGAGAAACATAGAGTCGGCACGCGGAGTAGCATGTCGACTCGTGGACTCGGCACTCGACTCGTGGAGTGGACTCAACTCGAGGAGAAATGTAGAGTCGGCACGAGGAGTAGCTAGTCGACTCGTGGACTCGGTACTTGACTCGAGGAATGAACTCAACTCAAGGAGGAATGTAGAGTCGGCACGAGGAGAAGCAAGTCGACTCGTTGACTCGGTACTCGACTCGAGGAATGAACTCAACTCGAGGAGAAATGTAGAGTCGGCACGAGGAGTAGCTAGTCGACTCGTGGACTCGGTACTCGACTCGAGGAATGAACTCAACTCGAGGAGTTTTTTGTAGAGTCGGCACGAGGAGTAGCTAGTCGACTCGTGGACTCGGTACTCGACTCGAGGTATGAACTCAACTCGAGGAGATTTTTGTAGAGTCGGCACGAGGAGTAGCTAGTCGACTCGTGGACTCGGCACTCGACTTGAGGAGTGAACTTAACTCGAGGAGAAATGTAGAGTCGGCACGAGGAGTAGCTCGTCGACTCGTGGACTCGGTACTCGACTCGAGGAGTGAACTCAACTCGAGGAGAAATGTAGAGTCGGCACGAGGAGTGGCTTGTCGACTCGTGGACTCGGTACTCGACTCGAGGAGTGAACTCAACTCGAGGAGAAATGTAGAGTCGGCACGAGGAGTAGCTAGTCAACTCGTGGACTCGGTACTAGACTCGAGGAGAAATGTAGAGTCGACACGAGGAGTAGCTCGTCGACTCGTGGACTCGGTACTCGACACGAGGAGTGAACTCAACTCGATGAGAAATGTAGAGTCAGCATGAGTAGTAGCTAGTCGACTCGTGGACTCGGTACTCGACTCGAGGAGTGAACTCAACTCGAGGAGAAACGTAGAGTCGGCATCAGGAGTAGCTTGTCGACTCGTGGACTCGGCGCTCGACTCGAGGAGTGAACTCAACTCGAGGAGAAACGTAGAGTCGGCACGAGGAGTAGCTCGTCGACTCGTGGACTCGGTACTCGACTCGATAGAGTGAACTCAACTCGATGAGAAATGTAGAGTCGGCATGAGTAGTAGCTAGTCGACTCGTGGACTCGGTACTCGACTCGAGGAGTGAACTCAACTCGAGGAGAAATGTAGAGTTGGCACGAGGGGTAGCTAGTCGACTCGTGGACTCGGTACTCGACTCAAGGAGAAATGTAGAGTCGGCCCGAGGAGTAGCTTGTCGACTCGTGGACTCGGTACACGACTCGAGGAGTGAACTCAACTCGAGGAGAAACGTAGAGTCGCCACGAGGAGTAGGTTGTCAACTCGTGGACTCGGCACTCGACTCGAGGAGTGAACTCAACTCGAGGAGAAACGTAGAGTCGCCACGAGGAGTAGCTTGTCTACTCGTGGACTCGGCACTCGACTTGAGGAGTGAACTCAACTCGAGGAGAAATGTAGAGTCGGCACGAGGAGTATCTTGTCGACTCGTGGACTCGGTACACGACTCGAGGAGTGAACTCAACTCGAGGAGAAACGTAGAGTCGGCATGAGGAGTAGCTTGTCGACTCGTGGACTCGCACTCGACTCGAGGAGTGAACTCAACTCGAGGAGAAACATAGAGTCGGCACGAGGAGTAGCTTGTCGACTCGTGGACTCGGCACTCGACTCGAGGAGTGGACTCAACTCGAGGAGAAATGTAGAGTCGGCACGAGGAGTATCTTGTCGACTCATGGACTTGGTACTCGACTCGAGGAGTGAACTCAACTCGAGGAGAAACGTAGAGTCGGCATGAGGAGTAGCTTGTCGACTTGTGGACTTGGCACTCGACTCGAGGAGTGAACTCAACTCGAGGAGAAACATAGAGTCGGCACGCGGAGTAGCATGTCGACTCGTGGACTCGGCACTCGACTCGTGGAGTGGACTCAACTCGAGGAGAAATGTAGAGTCGGCACGAGGAGTAGCTAGTCGACTCGTGGACTCGGTACTTGACTCGAGGAATGAACTCAACTCAAGGAGGAATGTAGAGTCGGCACGAGGAGAAGCAAGTCGACTCGTTGACTCGGTACTCGACTCGAGGAATGAACTCAACTCGAGGAGAAATGTAGAGTCGGCACGAGGAGTAGCTAGTCGACTCGTGGACTCGGTACTCGACTCGAGGAATGAACTCAACTCGAGGAGTTTTTTGTAGAGTCGGCACGAGGAGTAGCTAGTCGACTCGTGGACTCGGTACTCGACTCGAGGTATGAACTCAACTCGAGGAGATTTTTGTAGAGTCGGCACGAGGAGTAGCTAGTCGACTCGTGGACTCGGCACTCGACTTGAGGAGTGAACTTAACTCGAGGAGAAATGTAGAGTCGGCACGAGGAGTAGCTCGTCGACTCGTGGACTCGGTACTCGACTCGAGGAGTGAACTCAACTCGAGGAGAAATGTAGAGTCGGCACGAGGAGTGGCTTGTCGACTCGTGGACTCGGTACTCGACTCGAGGAGTGAACTCAACTCGAGGAGAAATGTAGAGTCGGCACGAGGAGTAGCTAGTCAACTCGTGGACTCGGTACTAGACTCGAGGAGAAATGTAGAGTCGACACGAGGAGTAGCTCGTCGACTCGTGGACTCGGTACTCGACACGAGGAGTGAACTCAACTCGATGAGAAATGTAGAGTCAGCATGAGTAGTAGCTAGTCGACTCGTGGACTCGGTACTCGACTCGAGGAGTGAACTCAACTCGAGGAGAAATGTAGAGTTGGCACGAGGGGTAGCTAGTCGACTCGTGGACTCGGTACTCGACTCAAGGAGAAATGTAGAGTCGGCCCGAGGAGTAGCTTGTCGACTCGTGGACTCGGTACACGACTCGAGGAGTGAACTCAACTCGAGGAGAAACGTAGAGTCGCCACGAGGAGTAGCTTGTCAACTCGTGGACTCGGCACTCGACTTGAGGAGTGAACTCAACTCGAGGAGAAACGTAGAGTCGCCACGAGGAGTAGCTAGTCGACTCGTGGACTCGGTACTCGATTCGAGGAGTGAACTCAACTCGAGGAGAAATGTAGAGTCGGCACGAGGAGTAGCTTGTCGACTCGTGGACTCGGTACTCGACTCGAGGAGTGAACTCAACTCGAGGAGAAACGTAGAGTCGGCATCAGGAGTAGCTTGTCGACTCGTGGACTCGGCGCTCGACTCGAGGAGTGGACTCAACTCGAGGAGAAACGTAGAGTCGGCACGAGGAGTAGCTTGTCTACTCGTGGACTCGGCACTCGACTCGAGGAGTGGACTCAACTCGAGGAGAAATGTAGAGTCGGCACGAGGAGTATCTTGTCGACTCGTGGACTCGGTACACGACTCGAGGAGTGAACTCAACTCGAGGAGAAACGTAGAGTCGGCATATGAGGAGTAGCTTGTCGACTCATGGACTCGCACTCGACTCGAGGAGTGAACTCAACTCGAGGAGAAACATAGAGTCGGCACGAGGAGTAGCTTGTCGACTCGTGGACTCGGCACTCGACTCGAGGAGTGGACTCAACTCGAGGAGAAATGTAGAGTCGGCACGAGGAGTATCTTGTCGACTCATGGACTTGGTACTCGACTTGAGGAGTGAACTCAACTCGAGGAGAAACGTAGAGTCGGCATGAGGAGTAGCTTGTCGACTCGTGGACTCGGCACTCGACTCGAGGAGTGAACTCAACTCGAGGAGAAATGTAGAGTTGGCACGAGGGGTAGCTAGTCGACTCGTGGACTCGGTACTCGACTCAAGGAGAAATGTAGAGTCGGCCCGAGGAGTAGCTTGTCGACTCGTGGACTCGGTACATGACTCGAGGAGTGAACTCAACTCGAGGAGAAACGTAGAGTCGCCACGAGGAGTAGCTTGTCAACTCGTGGACTCGGCACTCGACTCGAGGAGTGAACTCAACTCGAGGAGAAACGTAGAGTCGCCACGAGGAGTAGCTTGTCTACTCGTGGACTCGGCACTCGACTCGAGGAGTGGACTCAACTCGAGGAGAAATGTAGAGTCGGCACGAGGAGTATCTTGTCGACTCGTGGACTCGGTACACAACTCGAGGAGTGAACTCAACTCGAGGAGAAACGTAGAGTCGGCATGAGGAGTAGCTTGTCGACTCGTGGACTCGCACTCGACTCGAGGAGTGAACTCAACTCGAGGAGAAACATAGAGTCGGCACGAGGAGTAGCTTGTCGACTCGTGGACTCGGCACTCGACTCGAGGAGTGGACTCAACTCGAGGAGAAATGTAGAGTCGGCACGAGGAGTATCTTGTCGACTCATGGACTTGGTACTCGACTCGAGGAGTGAACTCAACTCGAGGAGAAACGTAGAGTCGGCATGAGGAGTAGCTTGTCGACTCGTGGACTCGGCACTCGACTCGAGGAGTGAACTCAACTCGAGGAGAAACATAGAGTCGGCACGCGGAGTAGCATGTCGACTCGTGGACTCGGCACTCGACTCGTGGAGTGGACTCAACTCGAGGAGAAATGTAGAGTCGGCACGAGGAGTAGCTAGTCGACTCGTGGACTCGGTACTTGACTCGAGGAATGAACTCAACTCAAGGAGGAATGTAGAGTCGGCACGAGGAGAAGCAAGTCGACTCGTTGACTCGGTACTCGACTCGAGGAATGAACTCAACTCGAGGAGAAATGTAGAGTCGGCACGAGGAGTAGCTAGTCGACTCGTGGACTCGGTACTCGACTCGAGGAATGAACTCAACTCGAGGAGTTTTTTGTAGAGTCGGCACGAGGAGTAGCTAGTCGACTCGTGGACTCGGTACTCGACTCGAGGTATGAACTCAACTCGAGGAGATTTTTGTAGAGTCGGCACGAGGAGTAGCTAGTCGACTCGTGGACTCGGCACTCGACTTGAGGAGTGAACTTAACTCGAGGAGAAATGTAGAGTCGGCACGAGGAGTAGCTCGTCGACTCGTGGACTCGGTACTCGACTCGAGGAGTGAACTCAACTCGAGGAGAAATGTAGAGTCGGCACGAGGAGTGGCTTGTCGACTCGTGGACTCGGTACTCGACTCGAGGAGTGAACTCAACTCGAGGAGAAATGTAGAGTCGGCACGAGGAGTAGCTAGTCAACTCGTGGACTCGGTACTAGACTCGAGGAGAAATGTAGAGTCGACACGAGGAGTAGCTCGTCGACTCGTGGACTCGGTACTCGACTCGAGGAGTGAACTCAACTCGATGAGAAATGTAGAGTCGGCATGAGTAGTAGCTAGTCGACTCGTGGGCTCGGTACTCGACTCGAGGAGTGAACTCAACTCGAGGAGAAATGTAGAGTTGGCACGAGGGGTAGCTAGTCGACTCGTGGACTCGGTACTCGACTCAAGGAGAAATGTAGAGTCGGCCCGAGGAGTAGCTTGTCGACTCGTGGACTCGGTACACGACTCGAGGAGTGAACTCAACTCGAGGAGAAACGTAGAGTCGCCACGAGGAGTAGCTTGTCAACTCGTGGACTCGGCACTCGACTCGAGGAGTGAACTTAACTCGAGGAGAAACGTAGAGTCGCCACGAGGAGTAGCTAGTCGACTCGTGGACTCGGTACTCGATTCGAGGAGTGAACTCAACTCGAGGAGAAATGTAGAGTCGGCACGAGGAGTAGCTTGTCGACTCGTGGACTCGGTACTCGACTCGAGGAGTGAACTCAACTCGAGGAGAAACGTAGAGTCGGCATCAGGAGTAGCTTGTCGACTCGTGGACTCGGCGCTCGACTCGAGGAGTGGACTCAACTCGAGGAGAAACGTAGAGTCGGCACGAGGAGTAGCTTGTCTACTCGTGGACTCGGCACTCGACTCGAGGAGTGGACTCAACTCGAGGAGAAATGTAGAGTCAGCACGAGGAGTATCTTGTCGACTCGTGGACTCGGTACACGACTCGAGGAGTGAACTCAACTCGAGGAGAAACGTAGAGTCGGCATGAGGAGTAGCTTGTCGACTCATGGACTCGCACTCGACTCGAGGAGTGAACTCAACTCGAGGAGAAACATAGAGTCGGCACGAGGAGTAGCTTGTCGACTCGTGGACTCGGCACTCGACTCGAGGAGTGGACTCAACTCGAGGAGAAATGTAGAGTCGGCACGAGGAGTATCTTGTCGACTCATGGACTTGGTACTCGACTCGAGGAGTGAACTCAACTCGAGGAGAAACGTAGAGTCGGCATGAGGAGTAGCTTGTCGACTCGTGGACTCGGCACTCGACTCGAGGAGTGAACTCAACTCGAGGAGAAACATAGAGTCGGCACGCGGAGTAGCATGTCGACTCGTGGACTCGGCACTCGACTCGTGGAGTGGACTCAACTCGAGGAGAAATGTAGAGTCGGCACGAGGAGTAGCTAGTCGACTCGTGGACTCGGTACTTGACTCGAGGAATGAACTCAACTCAACGAGGAATGTAGAGTCGGCACGAGGAGAAGCAAGTCGACTCGTTGACTCGGTACTCGACTCGAGGAATGAACTCAACTCGAGGAGAAATGTAGAGTCGGCACGAGGAGTAGCTAGTCGACTCGTGGACTCGGTACTCGACTCGAGGAATGAACTCAACTCGAGGATTTTTTTGTAGAGTCGGCACGAGGAGTAGCTAGTCGACTCGTGGACTCGGTACTCGACTCGAGGTATGAACTCAACTCGAGGAGATTTTTGTAGAGTCGGCACGAGGAGTAGCTAGTCGACTCGTGGACTCGGCACTCGACTTGAGGAGTGAACTCAACTCGAGGAGAAATGTAGAGTCGGCACGAGGAGTAGCTCGTCGACTCGTGGACTCGGTACTCGACTCGAGGAGTGAACTCAACTCGAGTAGAAATGTAGAGTCGGCACGAGGAGTGGCTTGTCGACTCGTGGACTCGGTACTCGACTCGAGGAGTGAACTCAACTCGAGGAGAAATGTAGAGTCGGCACGAGGAGTAGCTAGTCGACTCGTGGTCTCGGTACTAGACTCGAGGAGAAATGTAGAGTCGGCACGAGGAGTAGCTCGTCGACTCGTGGACTCGGTACTCGACTCGAGGAGTGAACTCAACTCGATGAGAAATGTAGAGTCGGCATGAGGAGTAGCTAGTCGACTCGTGGACTCGGTACTCGACTCGAGGAGTGAACTCAACTCGAGGAGAAATGTAGAGTTGGCACGAGGGGTAGCTTGTCGACTCGTGGACTCGGTACTCGACTCAAGGAGAAATGTAGAGTCGGCCCGAGGAGTAGCTTGTCGACTCGTGGACTCGGTACACGACTCGAGGAGTGAACTCAACTCGAGGAGAAACGTAGAGTCGCCACGAGGAGTAGCTTGTCAACTCGTGGACTCGGCACTCGACTCGAGGAGTGAGCTCAACTCGAGGAGAAACGTAGAGTCGCCACGAGGAGTAGCTAGTCGACTCGTGGACTCGGTACTCGATTCGAGGAGTGAACTCAACTCGAGGAGAAATGTAGAGTCGGCACGAGGAGTAGCTTGTCGACTCGTGGACTCGGTACTCGACTCGAGGAGTGAACTCAACTCGAGGAGAAACGTAGAGTCGGCATCAGGAGTAGCTTGTCGACTCGTGGACTCGGCGCTCGACTCGAGGAGTGAACTCAACTCGAGGAGAAACGTAGAGTCGGCACGAGGAGTAGCTTGTCGACTCGTGGACTCGGCACTCGACTCGAGGAGTGGACTCAGCTCGAGGAGAAATGTAGAGTCGGCACGAGGAGTATCTTGTCGACTCGTGGACTCGGTACTCGACTCGAGGAGTGAACTCAACTCGAGGAGAAACGTAGAGTCGGC
Source organism: Urtica dioica subsp. dioica (assembly GCF_054948205.1). Classification (NCBI taxonomy): domain Eukaryota; kingdom Viridiplantae; phylum Streptophyta; class Magnoliopsida; order Rosales; family Urticaceae; genus Urtica; species Urtica dioica. Next base: position 36,912,607 of record NC_142759.1, on the reverse strand, counting down.
ATGAGGAGTAGCTTGTCGACTTGTGGACTCGCACTCGACTCGTGGAGTGAACTCAACTCGAGGAGAAATGTAGAGTCGGCACGAGGAGTAGCTTGTCTACTCGTGGACTCGGCACTCGACTCCAGGAGTGGACTCAACTCGAGGAGAAATATAGAGTCGGCACGAGGAGTATCTTGTCGACTCGTGGACTCGGTACTCGACTCGAGGAGTGAACTCAACTCGAGGAGAAACGTAGAGTCGGCACGCGGAGTAGCATGTCGACTCGTGGACTCGACACTCGACTCGTGGAGTGGACTCAACTCGAGGAGAAATGTAGAGTCGGCACCAGGAGTAGCTAGTCGACTCGTGGACTCAGTACTTGGCTCGAGGAATGAACTCAACTCAAGGAGGAATGTAGAGTCGGCACGAGGAGAAGCAAGTCAACTCGTTGACTCGGTACTCGACTCGAGGAATGAACTCAACTCGAGGAGAAATGTAGAGTCGGCACGAGGAGTAGCTAGTCGACTCGTGGACTCGGTACTCGACTCGAGGAATGAACTCAACTCGAGGAGTTTTTTGTAGAGTCGGCACGAGGAGTAGCTAGTCGACTCGGGGACTCGGTACTCGACTCGAGGTATGAACTCAACTCGAGGAGATATTTGTAGAGTCGGCACGAGGAGTAGCTAGTCGACTCGTGGACTCGGCACTCGACTTGAGGAGTGAACTCAACTCGAGGAGAAATGTAGAGTCGGCACGAGGAGTAGCTCGTCGACTCGTGGACTCGGTACTCGACTCGAGGAGTGAACTCAACTCGAGGAGAAATGTAGAGTCGGCACGAGGAGTAGCTAGTCGACTCGTGGACTCGGTACTAGACTCGAGGAGAAATGTAGAGTCGGCACGAGGAGTAGCTCGTCGACTCGTGGACTCGGTACTCGACTCGAGGAGTGAACTCAACTCGATGAGAAATGTATAGTCGGCATGAGGAGTAGCTAGTCGACTCGTGGACTCGGTACTCGACTCGAGGAGTGAACTCAACTCGAGGAGAAATGTAGAGTTGGCACGAGGGGTAGCTAGTCGACTCGTGGACTCGGTACTCGACTCAAGGAGAAATGTAGAGTCGGCCCGAGGAGTAGCTTGTCGACTCGTGGACTCGGTACACGACTCGAGGAGTGAACTCAACTCGAGGAGAAACGTAGAGTCGCCACGAGGAGTAGCTTGTCAACTCGTGGACTCGGCACTCGACTCGAGGACTGAACTCAACTCGAGGAGAAACGTAGAGTCTCCACGAGGAGTAGCTAGTCGACTCGTGGACTCGGTACTCGATTCGAGGAGTGAACTCAACTCGAGGAGAAATGTAGAGTCGGCACGAGGCGTAGCTTGTCGACTCGTGGACTCGGTACTCGACTCGAGGAGTGAACTCAACTCGAGGAGAAACGTAGAGTCGGCATCAGGAGTAGCTTGTCGACTCGTGGACTCGGCGCTCGACTCGAGGAGTGAACTCAACTCGAGGAGAAACGTAGAGTCGGCACGAGGAGTAGCTTGTCGACTCGTGGACTCGGCACTCGACTCGAGGAGTGGACTCAACTCGAGGAGAAATGTAGAGTCGGCACGAGGAGTATCTTGTCGACTCGTGGACTCGGTACTGGACTCGAGGAGTGAACTCAACTCGAGGAGAAACGTAGAGTCGGCATGAGGAGTAGCTTGTCGACTCGTGGACTCGCACTCGACTCGAGGAGTGAACTCAACTCGAGGAGAAACGTAGATTCGGCACGAGGAGTAGCTTGTCGACTCCTGGACTCGGCACTCGACTCGAGGAGTGGACTCAACTCGAGGAGAAATATAGAGTCGGCACGAGGAGTATCTTGTGGACTCATGGACTCGGTACTCGACTCGAGGAGTGAACTCAACTCTAGGAGAAACGTAGAGTCGGCATGAGGAGTAGCTTGTTGACTCGTGGACTAGGAACTCGACTCGAGGAGTGAACTCAACTCGAGGAGAAACGTAGAGTCGGCACGAGGAGTAGCTTGTCGACTCGTGGACTCGGCACTCGACTCGAGGAGTGGACTCAACTCGAGGAGAAATGTAGAGTCGGCACGAGGAGTATCTTGTCGACTCGTGGACTCGGTACTCGACTCGAGGAGTGAACTCAACTCGAGGAGAAACGTAGAGTCGGGATGAGGAGTAGCTTGTCGACTCGTGGACTCGCACTCGACTCGAGGAGTGAACTCAACTCGAGGAGAAACGTAGAGTCGGCATGAGGAGTAGCTTGTCGACTCATGGACTCGGTACTCGACTCGAGGAGAAACGTAGAGTCGGCATGAGGAGTAGCTTGTCGACTCGTGGACTCGGCACTCGACTCGAGGAGTGAACTCAACTCGAGGAGAAACATAGAGTCGGCACGCGGAGTAGCATGTCGACTCGTGGACTCGGTACTCGACTCGAGGAGTGAACTCAACTCGAGGAGAAACGTAGAGTCGGCACGCGGAGTAGCATGTCGACTCGTGGACTCGACACTCGACTCGTGGAGTGGACTCAACTCGAGGAGAAATATAGAGTCGGCACGAGGAGTATCTTGTCGACTCGTGGACTCGGTACTCGACTCGAGGAGTGAACTCAACTCGAGGAGAAACGTAGAGTCGGCACGCGGAGTAGCATGTCGACTCGTGGACTCGACACTCGACTCGTGGAGTGGACTCAACTCGAGGAGAAATGTAGAGTCGGCACCAGGAGTAGCTAGTCGACTCGTGGACTCAGTACTTGGCTCGAGGAATGAACTCAACTCAAGGAGGAATGTAGAGTCGGCACGAGGAGAAGCAAGTCAACTCGTTGACTCGGTACTCGACTCGAGGAATGAACTCAACTCGAGGAGAAATGTAGAGTCGGCACGAGGAGTAGCTAGTCGACTCGTGGACTCGGTACTCGACTCGAGGAATGAACTCAACTCGAGGAGTTTTTTGTAGAGTCGGCACGAGGAGTAGCTAGTCGACTCGGGGACTCGGTACTCGACTCGAGGTATGAACTCAACTCGAGGAGATATTTGTAGAGTCGGCACGAGGAGTAGCTAGTCGACTCGTGGACTCGGCACTCGACTTGAGGAGTGAACTCAACTCGAGGAGAAATGTAGAGTCGGCACGAGGAGTAGCTCGTCGACTCGTGGACTCGGTACTCGACTCGAGGAGTGAACTCAACTCGAGGAGAAATGTAGAGTCGGCACGAGGAGTAGCTAGTCGACTCGTGGACTCGGTACTAGACTCGAGGAGAAATGTAGAGTCGGCACGAGGAGTAGCTCGTCGACTCGTGGACTCGGTACTCGACTCGAGGAGTGAACTCAACTCGATGAGAAATGTATAGTCGGCATGAGGAGTAGCTAGTCGACTCGTGGACTCGGTACTCGACTCGAGGAGTGAACTCAACTCGAGGAGAAATGTAGAGTTGGCACGAGGGGTAGCTAGTCGACTCGTGGACTCGGTACTCGACTCAAGGAGAAATGTAGAGTCGGCCCGAGGAGTAGCTTGTCGACTCGTGGACTCGGTACACGACTCGAGGAGTGAACTCAACTCGAGGAGAAACGTAGAGTCGCCACGAGGAGTAGCTTGTCAACTCGTGGACTCGGCACTCGACTCGAGGACTGAACTCAACTCGAGGAGAAACGTAGAGTCTCCACGAGGAGTAGCTAGTCGACTCGTGGACTCGGTACTCGATTCGAGGAGTGAACTCAACTCGAGGAGAAATGTAGAGTCGGCACGAGGAGTAGCTAGTCGACTCGTGGACTCGGTACTAGACTCGAGGAGAAATGTAGAGTCGGCACGAGGAGTAGCTCGTCGACTCGTGGACTCGGTACTCGACTCGAGGAGTGAACTCAACTCGATGAGAAATGTATAGTCGGCATGAGGAGTAGCTAGTCGACTCGTGGACTCGGTACTCGACTCGAGGAGTGAACTCAACTCGAGGAGAAATGTAGAGTTGGCACGAGGGGTAGCTAGTCGACTCGTGGACTCGGTACTCGACTCAAGGAGAAATGTAGAGTCGGCCCGAGGAGTAGCTTGTCGACTCGTGGACTCGGTACACGACTCGAGGAGTGAACTCAACTCGAGGAGAAACGTAGAGTCGCCACGAGGAGTAGCTTGTCGACTCGTGGACTCGGCGCTCGACTCGAGGAGTGAACTCAACTCGAGGAGAAACGTAGAGTCGGCACGAGGAGTAGCTTGTCGACTCGTGGACTCGGCACTCGACTCGAGGAGTGGACTCAACTCGAGGAGAAATGTAGAGTCGGCACGAGGAGTATCTTGTCGACTCGTGGACTCGGTACTGGACTCGAGGAGTGAACTCAACTCGAGGAGAAACGTAGAGTCGGCATGAGGAGTAGCTTGTCGACTCGTGGACTCGCACTCGACTCGAGGAGTGAACTCAACTCGAGGAGAAACGTAGATTCGGCACGAGGAGTAGCTTGTCGACTCCTGGACTCGGCACTCGACTCGAGGAGTGGACTCAACTCGAGGAGAAATATAGAGTCGGCACGAGGAGTATCTTGTCGACTCATGGACTCGGTACTCGACTCGAGGAGTGAACTCAACTCTAGGAGAAACGTAGAGTCGGCATGAGGAGTAGCTTGTTGACTCGTGGACTAGGAACTCGACTCGAGGAGTGAACTCAACTCGAGGAGAAACGCAGAGTCGGCACGAGGAGTAGCTTGTCGACTCGTGGACTCGGCACTCGACTCGAGGAGTGGACTCAACTCGAGGAGAAATGTAGAGTCGGCACGAGGAGTATCTTGTCGACTCGTGGACTCGGTACTCGACTCGAGGAGTGAACTCAACTCGAGGAGAAACGTAGAGTCGGGATGAGGAGTAGCTTGTCGACTCGTGGACTCGCACTCGACTCGAGGAGTGAACTCAACTCGAGGAGAAACGTAGAGTCGGCATGAGGAGTAGCTTGTCGACTCATGGACTCGGTACTCGACTCGAGGAGAAACGTAGAGTCGGCATGAGGAGTAGCTTGTCGACTCGTGGACTCGGCACTCGACTCGAGGAGTGAACTCAACTCGAGGAGAAACATAGAGTCGGCATGCGGAGTAGCATGTCGACTCGTGGAGTCGGCACTCGACTCGTGGAGTGGACTCAACTCGAGGAGAAATGTAGAGTCGGCACGAGGAGTAGCTAGTCGACTCGTGGACTCGGTACTTGACTCGAGGAATGAACTCAACTCAAGGAGGAATGTAGAGTCGGCACGAGGAGAAGCAAGTCGACTCGTGGACTCGGTACTCGACTCGAGGAATGAACTCAACTCGAGAGTTTTTTGTAGAGTCGGCACGAGGAGTAGCTAGTCGACTCGTGGACTCGGTACTCGACTCGAGGTATGAACTCAACTCGAGGAGATTTTTGTAGAGTCGGCAGGAGGAGTAGCTAGTCGACTCGTGGACTCGGTACTCAACTTGAGGAGTGAACTCAACTCGAGGAGAAACGTAGAGTCGCCACAAGGAGTAGCTTGTCAACTCGTGGACTCGGCACTCAACTCGAGGAGTGAACTCAACTCGAGGAGAAACGTAGAGTCGCCACGAGGAGTAGCTAGTCGACTCGTGGACTCGGTACTCGATTCGAGGAGTGAACTCAACTCGAGGAGAAATGTAGAGTCGGCACGAGGAGTAGCTTGTCGACTCGTGGACTCGGTACTCGACTCGAGGAGTGAACTCAACTCGAGGAGAAATGTAGAGTCGGCACGCGGAGTAGCTCGTCGACTCGTGGACTCGGTACTCGACTCGAGGAGTGAACTCAACTCGAGGAGAAATGTAGAGTCGGCACGAGGAGTAGCTAGTCGACTCGTGGACTCGGTACTAGACTCGAGGAGAAATGTAGAGTCGGCACGAGGAGTAGCTCGTCGACTCGTGGACTCGGTACTCGACTCGAGGAGTGAACTCAACTCGATGAGAAATGTATAGTCGGCATGAGGAGTAGCTAGTCGACTCGTGGACTCGGTACTCGACTCGAGGAGTGAACTCAACTCGAGGAGAAATGTAGAGTTGGCACGAGGGGTAGCTAGTCGACTCGTGGACTCGGTACTCGACTCAAGGAGAAATGTAGAGTCGGCCCGAGGAGTAGCTTGTCGACTCGTGGACTCGGTACACGACTCGAGGAGTGAACTCAACTCGAGGAGAAACGTAGAGTCGCCACGAGGAGTAGCTTGTCAACTCGTGGACTCGGCACTCGACTCGAGGACTGAACTCAACTCGAGGAGAAACGTAGAGTCTCCACGAGGAGTAGCAAGTCGACTCGTGGACTCGGTACTCGATTCGAGGAGTGAACTCAACTCGAGGAGAAATGTAGAGTCGGCACGAGGAGTAGCTTGTCGACTCGTGGACTCGGTACTCGACTCGAGGAGTGAACTCAACTCGAGGAGAAACGTAGAGTCGGCATTAGGAGTAGCTTGTCGACTCGTGGACTCGGCGCTCGACTCGAGGAGTGAACTCAACTCGAGGAGAAACGTAGAGTCGGCACGAGGAGTAGCTTGTCGACTCGTGGACTCGGCACTCGACTCGAGGAGTGGACTCAACTCGAGGAGAAATGTAGAGTCGGCACGAGGAGTATCTTGTCGACTCGTGGACTCGGTACTGGACTCGAGGAGTGAACTCAACTCGAGGAGAAACGTAGAGTCGGCATGAGGAGTAGCTTGTCGACTCGTGGACTCGCACTCGACTCGAGGAGTGAACTCAACTCGAGGAGAAACGTAGATTCGGCACGAGGAGTAGCTTGTCGACTCCTGGACTCGGCACTCGACTCGAGGAGTGGACTCAACTCGAGGAGAAATGTAGAGTCGGCACGAGGAGTATCTTGTCGACTCATGGACTCGGTACTCGACTCGAGGAGTGAACTCAACTCGAGGAGAAACGTAGAGTCGGCATGAGGAGTAGCTTGTCGACTCGTGGACTAGGAACTCGACTCGAGGAGTGAACTCAACTCGAGGAGAAACGTAGAGTCGGCAAGAGGAGTAGCTTGTCGACTCGTGGACTCGGCACTCGACTCGAGGAGTGGACTCAACTCGAGGAGAAATGTAGAGTCGACACGAGGAGTATCTTGTCGACTCGTGGACTCGGTACTCGACTCGAGGAGTGAACTCAACTCGAGGAGAAACGTAGAGTCGGGATGAGGAGTAGCTTGTCGACTCGTGGACTCGCACTCGACTCGAGGAGTGAACTCAACTCGAGGAGAAACGTAGAGTCGGCATGAGGAGTAGCTTGTCGACTCATGGACTCGGTACTCGACTCGAGGAGAAACGTAGAGTCGGCATGAGGAGTAGCTTGTCGACTCGTGGACTCGGCACTCGACTCGAGGAGTGAACTCAACTCGAGGAGAAACATAGAGTCGGCATGCGGAGTAGCATGTCGACTCGTGGAGTCGGCACTCGACTCGTGGAGTGGACTCAACTCGAGGAGAAATGTAGAGTCGGCACGAGGAGTAGCTAGTCGACTCGTGGACTCGGTACTTGACTCGAGGAATGAACTCAACTGAAGGAGGAATGTAGAGTCGGCACGAGGAGAAGCAAGTCGACTCGTGGACTCGGTACTCGACTCGAGGAATGAACTCAACTCGAGGAGTTTTTTGTAGAGTCGGCACGAGGAGTAGCTAGTCGACTCGTGGACTCGGTACTCGACTCGAGGTATGAACTCAACTCGAGGAGATTTTTGTAGAGTCGGCAGGAGGAGTAGCTAGTCGACTCGTGGACTCGGTACTCAACTTGAGGAGTGAACTCAACTCGAGGAGAAACGTAGAGTCGCCACAAGGAGTAGCTTGTCAACTCGTGGACTCGGCACTCAACTCGAGGAGTGAACTCAACTCGAGGAGAAACGTAGAGTCGCCACGAGGAGTAGCTAGTCGACTCGTGGACTCGGTACTCGATTCGAGGAGTGAACTCAACTCGAGGAGAAATGTAGAGTCGGCACGAGGAGTAGCTTGTCGACTCGTGGACTCGGTACTCGACTCGAGGAGTGAACTCAACTCCTGGAGAAACGTAGAGTCGGCATCAGGAGTAGCTTGTCGACTCGGGGACTCGGCGCTCGACTCGAGGAGTGAACTCAACTCGAGGAGAAACGTAGAGTCGGCACGAGGAGTAGCTTGTCGACTCGTGGACTCGGCACTCGACTCGAGGAGTGGACTCAACTCGAGGAGAAATGTAGAGTCGGTACGAGGAGTATCTTGTCGACTCGTGGACTCGGTACTCGACTCGAGGAGTGAACTCAACTCGAGGAGAAACGTAGAGTCGGCATCAGGAGTAGCTTGTCGACTCGTGGACTCGCACTCGACTCGAGGAGTGAACTCAACTCGAGGAGAAACGTAGAGTCGGCACAAGGAGTATCTTGTCGACTCGTGGACTCGGCACTCGACTCGAGGAGTGGACTCAACTCGAAGAGAAACGTAGAGTCGGCACGAGGAGTAGCTAGTCGACTCGTGGACTCGGTACTTGACTCGAGGAATGAACTCAACTCAAGGAGGAATGTAGAGTCGGCACGAGGAGAAGCAAGTCGACTCGTTGACTCGGTACTCAACTTGAGGAGTGAACTCAACTCGAGGTATGAACTCAACTCGAGAAGATTTTAGTAGAGTCGGCACGAGGAGTAGCTAGTCGACTCGTGGACTCGGTACTCAACTTGAGGAGTGAACTCAACTCGAGGAGAAACGTAGAGTCGGCACGAGGAGTAGCTTGTCGACTCGTGGACTCGGTACTCGACTCAAGGAGTGAACTCAACTCGAGGAGAAACGTAGAGTCGCCAAGAGGAGTAGCTTGTCAACTCGTGGACACGGTACTCGACTCGAGGAATGAACTCAACTCGAGGAGTTTTTTGTAGAGTCGGCACGAGGAGAAGCAAGTCGACTCGTTGACTCGGTACTCGACTCGAGGAATGAACTCAACTCGAGGAGAAATGTAGAGTCGGCACGAGGAGTAGCTAGTCGACTCGTGGACACGGTACTCGACTCGAGGAATGAACTCAACTCGAGGAGTTTTTTGTAGAGTCGGCACGAGGAGTAGCTAGTCGACTCGTGGACTCGGTACTCGACTCGAGGAGTGAATTCAACTCGAGGAGAAATGTAGAGTCGGCACGAGGAGTAGCTAGTCGACTCGTGGACTCGGTACTCGACTCGAGGAGAGAACTCAACTCGAGGAGAAATGTAGAGTCGGCACGAGGAGTAGCTCATCGACTCGTGGACTCGGTACTCTACTCGAGGAGTGAACTCAACTCGAGGAGAAATGTAGAGTCGGCACTATGAGTAGCTAGTCGACTCGTGGACTCGGTACTCGACTCGAGGAGTGAACTCAACTCGAGAAGAAATGTAGAGTTGGCACGAGGGGTAGCTAGTCGACTCGTGGACTCGGTACTCGACTCGAGGAGAAATGTAGAGTCGGCTCGAGGAGTAGCTGGTCGACTCGTGGACTCGGTACTCGACTCGAGGAGTGAACTCAACTCGAGGAGAAACGTAGAGTCGCCATGAGGAGTAGCTTGTCAACTCGTGGACTCGGCACTCGACTCGAGGAGTGAACTCAACTCGAGGAGAAACGTTGAGTCGCCACGACGAGTAGCTAGTCGACTCGTGGATTTGGTACTCGACTCGAGAAGTGAACTCAACTCGAGGAGAAATGTAGAGTCGGCACGAGGAGTAGCTTGTCGACTCGTGGACTCGGTACTCGACTCGAGGAGTGAACTCAACTCGAGGAGAAACGTAGACTCGGCATCAGGAGTGGCTTGTCGACTCGTGGACTCGGCACTCGACTCGAGGAGTGAACTAAACTCGAGGAGAAACGTAGAGTCGGCACGAGGAGTAGCTTGTCGAGTCGTGGACTCGGCACTCGACTCGAGGAATGGACTCAACTCGAGGAGAAATGTAGAGTCGGCACGAGGAGTATCTTGTCGACTCGTGGACTCGGTACTTGAATCGAGGAGTGAACTCAACTCGAGGAGAAACGTAGAGTCGGCAGGAGGAGTAGCTTGTCGACTCGTGGACTCGGCACTCGACTCGAGGGGTGAACTAAACTCGAGGAGAGACATAGAGTCGGCACGAGGAGTAGCTTGTCGACTCGTGGACTCGGCACTCGACTCGAGGAGTGGACTCAACTCGAGGAGAAATGTAGAGTCGGCACGAGGAGTAGCTAGTCGACTCGTGGACTCGGTACTTGACTCGAGGAATGAACTCAACTCGAGGAGGAATGTAGAGTCGGCACGAGGAGTACCAAGTCGACTCGTGGACTCGGTACTCGACTCGAGGAATGAACTCAACTCGAGGAGAAATGTAGAGTCGTCACAAGGAGTAGCTAGTCGACTCGTGGACTCGGTACTCGACTCGAGGAATGAACTCAACTCGAGGAGTTTTTTGTAGAGTCGGCACGAGGAGTAGCTAGTCGACTCGTGGACTCGGTACTCGACTCGAGGTATGAACTCAACTCGAGGAGATTTTTGTAGAGTCGACACGAGGAGTAGCTAGTCGACTCGTGGACTCGGTACTCGACTTGAGGAGTGAACTCAACTCGAGAACAAATGTAGAGTCGGCACGAGGAGTAGCTCGTCGACTCGTGGACTCGGAACTCGACTCGAGGAGTGAACTCAACTCGATGAGAAATGTAGAGTCGGCATGAGGAGTAGCTAGTGGACTCGTTGACTCGGTACTCGACTCGAGGAGTGAACTCAACTCGAGGAGAAATGTAGAGTTGGCACGAGGGGTAGCTAGTCGACTCGTGGACTCGGTACTCGACTCGAGGAGAAATGTAGAGTCCGCCCGAGGAGTAGCTTGTCGACTCGTGGACTCAGAACTCGACTCGAGGAGTGAACTCAACTCGAGGAGAAACGTAGAGTTGCCACGAGGAGTAGCTTGTCAACTCGTGGACTCGGCACTCGACTCGAGGAGTGAACTCAACTCGAGGAGAAACGTAGAGTCGGGATGAGGAGTAGCTTGTCGACTCGTGGACTCGCACTCGACTCGAGGAGTGAACTCAACTCGAGGAGAAACGTAGAGTCGGCATGAGGAGTAGCTTGTCGACTCATGGACTCGGTACTCGACTCGAGGAGAAACGTAGAGTCGGCATGAGGAGTAGCTTGTCGACTCGTGGACTCGGCACTCGACTCGAGGAGTGAACTCAACTCGAGGAGAAACATAGAGTCGGCATGCGGAGTAGCATGTCGACTCGTGGAGTCGGCACTCGACTCGTGGAGTGGACTCAACTCGAGGAGAAATGTAGAGTCGGCACGAGGAGTAGCTAGTCGACTCGTGGACTCGGTACTTGACTCGAGGAATGAACTCAACTGAAGGAGGAATGTAGAGTCGGCACGAGGAGAAGCAAGTCGACTCGTGGACTCGGTACTCGACTCGAGGAATGAACTCAACTCGAGGAGTTTTTTGTAGAGTCGGCACGAGGAGTAGCTAGTCGACTCGTGGACTCGGTACTCGACTCGAGGTATGAACTCAACTCGAGGAGATTTTTGTAGAGTCGGCAGGAGGAGTAGCTAGTCGACTCGTGGACTCGGTACTCAACTTGAGGAGTGAACTCAACTCGAGGAGAAACGTAGAGTCGCCACAAGGAGTAGCTTGTCAACTCGTGGACTCGGCACTCAACTCGAGGAGTGAACTCAACTCGAGGAGAAACGTAGAGTCGCCACGAGGAGTAGCTAGTCGACTCGTGGACTCGGTACTCGATTCGAGGAGTGAACTCAACTCGAGGAGAAATGTAGAGTCGGCACGAGGAGTAGCTTGTCGACTCGTGGACTCGGTACTCGACTCGAGGAGTGAACTCAACTCCTGGAGAAACGTAGAGTCGGCATCAGGAGTAGCTTGTCGACTCGGGGACTCGGCGCTCGACTCGAGGAGTGAACTCAACTCGAGGAGAAACGTAGAGTCGGCACGAGGAGTAGCTTGTCGACTCGTGGACTCGGCACTCGACTCGAGGAGTGGACTCAACTCGAGGAGAAATGTAGAGTCGGTACGAGGAGTATCTTGTCGACTCGTGGACTCGGTACTCGACTCGAGGAGTGAACTCAACTCGAGGAGAAACGTAGAGTCGGCATCAGGAGTAGCTTGTCGACTCGTGGACTCGCACTCGACTCGAGGAGTGAACTCAACTCGAGGAGAAACGTAGAGTCGGCACGAGGAGTATCTTGTCGACTCGTGGACTCGGCACTCGACTCGAGGAGTGGACTCAACTCGAAGAGAAACGTAGAGTCGGCACGAGGAGTAGCTAGTCGACTCGTGGACTCGGTACTTGACTCGAGGAATGAACTCAACTCAAGGAGGAATGTAGAGTCGGCACGAGGAGAAGCAAGTCGACTCGTTGACTCGGTACTCAACTTGAGGAGTGAACTCAACTCGAGGTATGAACTCAACTCGAGAAGATTTTAGTAGAGTCGGCACGAGGAGTAGCTAGTCGACTCGTGGACTCGGTACTCAACTTGAGGAGTGAACTCAACTCGAGGAGAAACGTAGAGTCGGCACGAGGAGTAGCTTGTCGACTCGTGGACTCGGTACTCGACTCAAGGAGTGAACTCAACTCGAGGAGAAACGTAGAGTCGCCAAGAGGAGTAGCTTGTCAACTCGTGGACACGGTACTCGACTCGAGGAATGAACTCAACTCGAGGAGTTTTTTGTAGAGTCGGCACGAGGAGAAGCAAGTCGACTCGTTGACTCGGTACTCGACTCGAGGAATGAACTCAACTCGAGGAGAAATGTAGAGTCGGCACGAGGAGTAGCTAGTCGACTCGTGGACACGGTACTCGACTCGAGGAATGAACTCAACTCGAGGAGTTTTTTGTAGAGTCGGCACGAGGAGTAGCTAGTCGACTCGTGGACTCGGTACTCGACTCGAGGAGTGAATTCAACTCGAGGAGAAATGTAGAGTCGGCACGAGGAGTAGCTAGTCGACTCGTGGACTCGGTACTCGACTCGAGGAGAGAACTCAACTCGAGGAGAAATGTAGAGTCGGCACGAGGAGTAGCTCATCGACTCGTGGACTCGGTACTCTACTCGAGGAGTGAACTCAACTCGAGGAGAAATGTAGAGTCGGCACTATGAGTAGCTAGTCGACTCGTGGACTCGGTACTCGACTCGAGGAGTGAACTCAACTCGAGAAGAAATGTAGAGTTGGCACGAGGGGTAGCTAGTCGACTCGTGGACTCGGTACTCGACTCGAGGAGAAATGTAGAGTCGGCTCGAGGAGTAGCTGGTCGACTCGTGGACTCGGTACTCGACTCGAGGAGTGAACTCAACTCGAGGAGAAACGTAGAGTCGCCATGAGGAGTAGCTTGTCAACTCGTGGACTCGGCACTCGACTCGAGGAGTGAACTCAACTCGAGGAGAAACGTTGAGTCGCCACGACGAGTAGCTAGTCGACTCGTGGATTTGGTACTCGACTCGAGAAGTGAACTCAACTCGAGGAGAAATGTAGAGTCGGCACGAGGAGTAGCTTGTCGACTCGTGGACTCGGTACTCGACTCGAGGAGTGAACTCAACTCGAGGAGAAACGTAGACTCGGCATCAGGAGTGGCTTGTCGACTCGTGGACTCGGCACTCGACTCGAGGAGTGAACTAAACTCGAGGAGAAACGTAGAGTCGGCACGAGGAGTAGCTTGTCGAGTCGTGGACTCGGCACTCGACTCGAGGAATGGACTCAACTCGAGGAGAAATGTAGAGTCGGCACGAGGAGTATCTTGTCGACTCGTGGACTCGGTACTTGAATCGAGGAGTGAACTCAACTCGAGGAGAAACGTAGAGTCGGCAGGAGGAGTAGCTTGTCGACTCGTGGACTCGGCACTCGACTCGAGGGGTGAACTAAACTCGAGGAGAGACATAGAGTCGGCACGAGGAGTAGCTTGTCGACTCGTGGACTCGGCACTCGACTCGAGGAGTGGACTCAACTCGAGGAGAAATGTAGAGTCGGCACGAGGAGTAGCTAGTCGACTCGTGGACTCGGTACTTGACTCGAGGAATGAACTCAACTCGAGGAGGAATGTAGAGTCGGCACGAGGAGTACCAAGTCGACTCGTGGACTCGGTACTCGACTCGAGGAATGAACTCAACTCGAGGAGAAATGTAGAGTCGTCACAAGGAGTAGCTAGTCGACTCGTGGACTCGGTACTCGACTCGAGGAATGAACTCAACTCGAGGAGTTTTTTGTAGAGTCGGCACGAGGAGTAGCTAGTCGACTCGTGGACTCGGTACTCGACTCGAGGTATGAACTCAACTCGAGGAGATTTTTGTAGAGTCGACACGAGGAGTAGCTAGTCGACTCGTGGACTCGGTACTCGACTTGAGGAGTGAACTCAACTCGAGAACAAATGTAGAGTCGGCACGAGGAGTAGCTCGTCGACTCGTGGACTCGGAACTCGACTCGAGGAGTGAACTCAACTCGATGAGAAATGTAGAGTCGGCATGAGGAGTAGCTAGTGGACTCGTTGACTCGGTACTCGACTCGAGGAGTGAACTCAACTCGAGGAGAAATGTAGAGTTGGCACGAGGGGTAGCTAGTCGACTCGTGGACTCGGTACTCGACTCGAGGAGAAATGTAGAGTCCGCCTGAGGAGTAGCTTGTCGACTCGTGGACTCAGAACTCGACTCGAGGAGTGAACTCAACTCGAGGAGAAACGTAGAGTTGCCACGAGGAGTAGCTTGTCAACTCGTGGACTCGGCACTCGACTCGAGGAGTGAACTCAACTCGAGGAGAAACGTAGAGTCGCCACGAGGAGTAGCTAGTCGATTCGTGGACTCGGTACTCGATTCGAGGAGTGAACTTAACTCGAGGAGAAATGTAGAGTCGGCACGAGGCGTAGCTTGTCGACTCGTGGACTCGGTACTCGACTCGAGGAGGGAACTCAACTCGAGGAGAAACGTAGAGTCGGCATCAGGAGTAGCTTGTCGACTCGTAGACTCGGCGCTCGACTCGAGGAGTGAACTCAACTCGAAGAGAAACGTAGAGTCGGCACGAGGAGTAGCTTGTCGACTCGTGGACTTGGTACTCGACTCGAGGAGTGAACTCAACTACTGGAGAAACGTAGAGTCGGCATCAGGAGTAGCTTGTCGACTCGGGGACTCGGCGCTCGACTCGAGGAGTGAACTCAACTCGAGGAGAAACGTAGAGTCGGCACGAGGAGTAGCTTGTCGACTCGTGGACTCGGCACTCGACTCGAGGAGTGGACTCAACTCGAGGAGAAATGTAGAGTCGGCACGAGGAGTATCTTGTCGACTCGTGGACTCGGTACTCGACTCGAGGAGTGAACTCAACTCGAGGAGAAACGTAGAGTCGGCATAAGGAGTAGCTTGTCGACTCGTGGACTCGCACTCGACTCGAGGAGTGAACTCAACTCGAGGAGAAACGTAGAGTCGGCACGAGGAGTAGCTTGTCGACTCGTGGACTCGGCACTCGACTCGAGGAGTGGACTCAACTCGAAGAGAAACGTAGAGTCGGCACGAGAAGTAGCTAGTCGACTCGTGGACTCGGTACTTGACTCGAGGAATGAACTCAACTCAAGGAGGAATGTAGAGTCGGCACGACGAGAAGCAAGTCGACTCGTTGACTCGGTACTCAACTTGAGGAGTGAACTCAACTCAAGGTATGAACTCAACTCGAGAAGATTTTAGTAGAGTCGGCACGAGGAGTAGCTAGTCGACTCGTGGACTCGGTACTCAACTTGAGGAGTGAACTCAACTCGAGGAGAAACGTAGAGTTGGCACGAGGAGTAACTTGTCGACTCGTGGACTCGGTACTCGACTCGAGGAGTGAACTCAACTCGAGGAGAAACGTAGAGTCGGCATGAGGAGTAGCTTGTCGACTCGTGGAATCGGCACTCGACTCGAGGAGTGAACTCAACTCGAGGAGAAACGTAGAGTCGGCACGAGGAGTAGCTTGTCGACTCGTGGACTCGGCACTCGACTCGTGGAGTGGACTCAACTCGAGGAGAAATGTAGAGTCGGCACGAGGAGTAGCTAGTCGACTCCAGGACTCGGTACTTGACTCGAGGAATGAACTCAACTCAAGGAGGAATGTAGAGTCGGCACGAGGAGAAGCAAGTCGACTCGTTGACTCGGTACTCGACTCGAGGAATGAACTCAACTCGAGGAGAAATGTAGAGTCGGCTCGAGGAGTAGCTGGTCGACTCGTGGACTCGGTACTCGACTCGAGGAGTGAACTCAACTCGAGGAGAAACGTAGAGTCGCCATGAGGAGTAGCTTGTCAACTCGTGGACTCGGCACTCGACTCGAGGAGTGAACTCAACTCGAGGAGAAACGTTGAGTCGCCACGACGAGTAGCTAGTCGACTCGTGGATTTGGTACTCGACTCGAGAAGTGAACTCAACTCGAGGAGAAATGTAGAGTCGGCACGAGGAGTAGCTTGTCGACTCGTGGACTCGGTACTCGACTCGAGGAGTGAACTCAACTCGAGGAGAAACGTAGACTCGGCATCAGGAGTGGCTTGTCGACTCGTGGACTCGGCACTCGACTCGAGGAGTGAACTAAACTCGAGGAGAAACGTAGAGTCGGCACGAGGAGTAGCTTGTCGAGTCGTGGACTCGGCACTCGACTCGAGGAATGGACTCAACTCGAGGAGAAATGTAGAGTCGGCACGAGGAGTATCTTGTCGACTCGTGGACTCGGTACTTGAATCGAGGAGTGAACTCAACTCGAGGAGAAACGTAGAGTCGGCAGGAGGAGTAGCTTGTCGACTCGTGGACTCGGCACTCGACTCGAGGGGTGAACTAAACTCGAGGAGAGACATAGAGTCGGCACGAGGAGTAGCTTGTCGACTCGTGGACTCGGCACTCGACTCGAGGAGTGGACTCAACTCGAGGAGAAATGTAGAGTCGGCACGAGGAGTAGCTAGTCGACTCGTGGACTCGGTACTTGACTCGAGGAATGAACTCAACTCGAGGAGGAATGTAGAGTCGGCACGAGGAGTACCAAGTCGACTCGTGGACTCGGTACTCGACTCGAGGAATGAACTCAACTCGAGGAGAAATGTAGAGTCGTCACAAGGAGTAGCTAGTCGACTCGTGGACTCGGTACTCGACTCGAGGAATGAACTCAACTCGAGGAGTTTTTTGTAGAGTCGGCACGAGGAGTAGCTAGTCGACTCGTGGACTCGGTACTCGACTCGAGGTATGAACTCAACTCGAGGAGATTTTTGTAGAGTCGACACGAGGAGTAGCTAGTCGACTCGTGGACTCGGTACTCGACTTGAGGAGTGAACTCAACTCGAGAACAAATGTAGAGTCGGCACGAGGAGTAGCTCGTCGACTCGTGGACTCGGAACTCGACTCGAGGAGTGAACTCAACTCGATGAGAAATGTAGAGTCGGCATGAGGAGTAGCTAGTGGACTCGTTGACTCGGTACTCGACTCGAGGAGTGAACTCAACTCGAGGAGAAATGTAGAGTTGGCACGAGGGGTAGCTAGTCGACTCGTGGACTCGGTACTCGACTCGAGGAGAAATGTAGAGTCCGCCCGAGGAGTAGCTTGTCGACTCGTGGACTCGGAACTCGACTCGAGGAGTGAACTCAACTCGAGGAGAAACGTAGAGTTGCCACGAGGAGTAGCTTGTCAACTCGTGGACTCGGCACTCGACTCGAGGAGTGAACTCAACTCGAGGAGAAACGTAGAGTCGCCACGAGGAGTAGCTAGTCGATTCGTGGACTCGGTACTCGATTCGAGGAGTGAACTTAACTCGAGGAGAAATGTAGAGTCGGCACGAGGCGTAGCTTGTCGACTCGTGGACTCGGTACTCGACTCGAGGAGTGAACTCAACTCGAGGAGAAACGTAGAGTCGGCATCAGGAGTAGCTTGTCGACTCGTAGACTCGGCGCTCGACTCGAGGAGTGAACTCAACTCGAAGAGAAACGTAGAGTCGGCACGAGGAGTAGCTTGTCGACTCGTGGACTTGGTACTCGACTCGAGGAGTGAACTCAACTCCTGGAGAAACGTAGAGTCGGCATCAGGAGTAGCTTGTCGACTCGGGGACTCGGCGCTCGACTCGAGGAGTGAACTCAACTCGAGGAGAAACGTAGAGTCGGCACGAGGAGTAGCTTGTCGACTCGTGGACTCGGCACTCGACTCGAGGAGTGGACTCAACTCGAGGAGAAATGTAGAGTCGGCACGAGGAGTATCTTGTCGACTCGTGGACTCGGTACTCGACTCGAGGAGTGAACTCAACTCGAGGAGAAACGTAGAGTCGGCATAAGGAGTAGCTTGTCGACTCGTGGACTCGCACTCGACTCGAGGAGTGAACTCAACTCGAGGAGAAACGTAGAGTCGGCACGAGGAGTAGCTTGTCGACTCGTGGACTCGGCACTCGACTCGAGGAGTGGACTCAACTCGAAGAGAAACGTAGAGTCGGCACGAGAAGTAGCTAGTCGACTCGTGGACTCGGTACTTGACTCGAGGAATGAACTCAACTCAAGGAGGAATGTAGAGTCGGCACGACGAGAAGCAAGTCGACTCGTTGACTCGGTACTCAACTTGAGGAGTGAACTCAACTCAAGGTATGAACTCAACTCGAGAAGATTTTAGTAGAGTCGGCACGAGGAGTAGCTAGTCGACTCGTGGACTCGGTACTCAACTTGAGGAGTGAACTCAACTCGAGGAGAAACGTAGAGTTGGCACGAGGAGTAGCTTGTCGACTCGTGGACTCGGTACTCGACTCGAGGAGTGAACTCAACTCGAGGAGAAACGTAGAGTCGGCATGAGGAGTAGCTTGTCGACTCGTGGAATCGGCACTCGACTCGAGGAGTGAACTCAACTCGAGGAGAAACGTAGAGTCGGCACGAGGAGTAGCTTGTCGACTCGTGGACTCGGCACTCGACTCGTGGAGTGGACTCAACTCGAGGAGAAATGTAGAGTCGGCACGAGGAGTAGCTAGTCGACTCCAGGACTCGGTACTTGACTCGAGGAATGAACTCAACTCAAGGAGGAATGTAGAGTCGGCACGAGGAGAAGCAAGTCGACTCGTTGACTCGGTACTCGACTCGAGGAATGAACTCAACTCGAGGAGAAATGTAGAGTCGGCACGAGGAGTAGCTAGTCGACTCGTGGACACGGTACTCGACTCGAGGAATGAACTCAACTCGAGGAGTTTTTTGTAGAGTCGGCACGAGGAGTAGCTAGTCGACTCGTGGACTCGGTACTCAACTTGAGGAGTGAACTCAACTCGAGGAGAAATGTAGAGTCGGCACGAGGAGTAGCTCGTCGACTCGTGGACTCGGTACTCGACTCGAGGAGTGAACTCAACTCGAAGAGAAATGTAGAGTCGGCATGAGGAGTGTCTTGTCGACTCGTGGACTCGGTACTCGACTCGACGAGTGAACTCAACTCGAGGAGAAACGTAGAGTCGCCACGAGGAGTAGCTTGTCAACTCGTGGACTCGGCACTCGACTCGAGGAGTGAACTCAACTCGAGGAGAAACGTAGAGTCGCCACGAGGAGTAGCTAGTCGATTCGTGGACTCGGAACTCGATTCGAGGAGTGAACTTAACTCGAGGAGAAATGTAGAGTCGGCACGAGGCGTAGCTTGTCGACTCGTGGACTCGGTACTCGACTCGAGGAGTGAACTCAACTCGAGGAGAAACGTAGTGTCGGCATCAGGAGTAGCTTGTCGACTCGTAGACTCGGCGCTCGACTCGAGGAGTGAACTCAACTCGAGGAGAAACGTAGAGTCGGCACGAGGAGTAGCTTGTCGACTCGTGGACTTGGTACTCGACTCGAGGAGTGAACTCAACTCCTGGAGAAACGTAGAGTCGGCATCAGGAGTAGCTTGTCGACTCGGGGACTCGGCGCTCGACTCGAGGAGTGAACTCAACTCGAGGAGAAACGTAGAGTCGGCACGAGGAGTAGCTTGTCGACTCGTGGACTCGGCACTCGACTCGAGGAGTGGACTCAACTCGAGGAGAAATGTAGAGTCGGCACGAGGAGTATCTTGTCGACTCGTGGACTCGGTACTCGACTCGAGGAGTGAACTCAACTCGAGGAGAAACGTAGAGTCGGCATGAGGAGTAGCTTGTCGACTCGTGGACTCGCACTCGACTCGAGGAGTGAACTCAACTCGAGGAGAAACGTAGAGTCGGCACGAGGAGTAGCTTGTCGACTCGTGGACTCGGCACTCGACTCGAGGAGTGGACTCAACTCGAAGAGAAACGTAGAGTCGGCACGAGAAGTAGCTAGTCGACTCGTGGACTCGGTACTTGACTCGAGGAATGAACTCAACTCAAGGAGGAATGTAGAGTCGGCACGACGAGAAGCAAGTCGACTCGTTGACTCGGTACTCAACTTGAGGAGTGAACTCAACTCGAGGTATGAACTCAACTCGAGAAGATTTTAGTTGAGTCGGCACGAGGAGTAGCTAGTCGACTCGTGGACTCGGTACTCAACTTGAGGAGTGAACTCAACTCGAGGAGAAACGTAGAGTTGGCACGAGGAGTAGCTTGTCGACTCGTGGACTCGGTACTCGACTCGAGGAGTGAACTCAACTCGAGGAGAAACGTAGAGTCGGCATGAGGAGTAGCTTGTCGACTCGTGGACTCGGCACTCGACTCGAGGAGTGAACTCAACTCGAGGAGAAACGTAGAGTCGGCACGAGGAGTAGCTTGTCGACTCGTGGACTCGGCACTCGACTCGTGGAGTGGACTCAACTCGAGGAGAAATGTAGAGTCGGCACGAGGAGTAGCTAGTCGACTCTAGGACTCGGTACTTGACTCGAGGAATGAACTCAACTCAAGGAGGAATGTAGAGTCGGCACGAGGAGAAGCAAGTCGACTCGTTGACTCGGTACTCGACTCGAGGAATGAACTCAACTCGAGGAGAAATGTAGAGTCGGCACGAGGAGTAGCTAGTCGACTCGTGGACACAGTACTCGACTCGAGGAATGAACTCAACTCGAGGAGTTTTTTGTAGAGTCGGCACGAGGAGTAGCTAGTCGACTCGTGGACTCGGTACTCAACTTGAGGAGTGAACTCAACTCCAGGAGAAATGTAGAGTCGGCACGAGGAGTAGCTCGTCGACTCGTGGACTCGGTACTCGACTCGAGGAGTGAACTCAACTCGAAGAGAAATGTAGAGTCGGCATGAGGAGTGTCTTGTCGACTCGTGGACTCGGTACTCGACTCGAGGAGTGAACTCAACTCGAGGAGAAACGTAGAGTCGCCACGAGGAGTAGCTTGTCAACTCGTGGACTCGGCACTCGACTCGAGGAGTGAACTCAACTCGAGGAGAAACGTAGAGTCGCCACGAGGAGTAGCTAGTCGATTCGTGGAATCGGAACTCGATTCGAGGAGTGAACTTAACTCGAGGAGAAATGTAGAGTCGGCACGAGGCGTAGCTTGTCGACTCGTGGACTCGGTACTCGACTCGAGGAGTGAACTCAACTCGAGGAGAAACGTAGAGTCGGCATCAGGAGTAGCTTGTCGACTCGTAGACTCGGCGCTCGACTCGAGGAGTGAACTCAACTCGAGGAGAAACGTAGAGTCGGCACGAGGAGTAGCTTGTCGACTCGTGGACTTGGTACTCGACTCGAGGAGTGAACTCAACTCCTGGAGAAACGTAGAGTCGGCATCAGTAGTAGCTTGTCGACTCGGGGACTCGGCGCTCGACTCGAGGAGTGAACTCAACTCGAGGAGAAACGTAGAGTCGGCACGAGGAGTAGCTTGTCGACTCGTGGACTCGGCACTCGACTCGAGGAGTGGACTCAACTCGAGGAGAAATGTAGAGTCGGCACGAGGAGTATCTTGTCGACTCGTGGACTCGGTACTCGACTCGAGGAGTGAACTCAACTCGAGGAGAAACGTAGAGTCGGCATGAGGAGTAGCTTGTCGACTCGTGGACTCGCACTCGACTCGAGGAGTGAACTCAACTCGAGGAGAAACGTAGAGTCGGCACGAGGAGTAGCTTGTCGACTCGTGGACTCGGCACTCGACTCGAGGAGTGGACTCAACTCGAAGAGAAACGTAGAGTCGGCACGAGAAGTAGCTAGTCGACTCGTGGACTCGGTACTTGACTCGAGGAATGAACTCAACTCAAGGAGGAATGTAGAGTCGGCACGACGAGAAGCAAGTCGACTCGTTGACTCGGTACTCAACTTGAGGAGTGAACTCAACTCGAGGTATGAACTCAACTCGAGAAGATTTTAGTAGAGTCGGCACGAGGAGTAGCTAGTCGACTCGTGGACTCGGTACTCAACTTGAGGAGTGAACTCAACTCGAGGAGAAACGTAGAGTTGGCACGAGGAGTAGCTTGTCGACTCGTGGACTCGGTACTCGACTCGAGGAGTGAACTCAACTCGAGGAGAAACGTAGAGTCGGCATGAGGAGTAGCTTGTCGACTCGTGGACTCGGCACTCGACTCGAGGAGTGAACTCAACTCGAGGAGAAACGTAGAGTCGGCACGAGGAGTAGCTTGTCGACTCGTGGACTCGGCACTCGACTCGTGGAGTGGACTCAACTCGAGGAGAAATGTAGAGTCGGCACGAGGAGTAGCTAGTCGACTCTAGGACTCGGTACTTGACTCGAGGAATGAACTCAACTCAAGGAGGAATGTAGAGTCGGCACGAGGAGAAGCAAGTCGACTCGTTGACTCGGTACTCGACTCGAGGAATGAACTCAACTCGAGGAGAAATGTAGAGTCGGCACGAGGAGTAGCTAGTCGACTCGTGGACACGGTACTCGACTCGAGGAATGAACTCAACTCGAGGAGTTTTTTGTAGAGTCGGCACGAGGAGTAGCTAGTCGACTCGTGGACTCGGTACTCAACTTGAGGAGTGAACTCAACTCGAGGAGAAATGTAGAGTCGGCACGAGGAGTAGCTCGTCGACTCGTGGACTCGGTACTCGACTCGAGGAGTGAACTCAACTCGAAGAGAAATGTAGAGTCGGCATGAGGAGTGTCTTGTCGACTCGTGGACTCGGTACTCGACTCGAGGAGTGAATTCAACTCGAGGAGAAATGTAGAGTCGGCACGAGGAGTAGCTAGTCGACTCGTGGACTCGATACTCGACTCGAGGAGAGAACTCAACTCGAGGAGAAATGTAGAGTCGGCACGAGGAGTAGCTCATCGACTCGTGGACTCGGTACTCGACTCGAGGAGTGAACGCAACTCGAGGAGAAATGTAGAGTCGGCACTATGAGTAGCTAGTCGACTCGTGGACTCGGTACTCGACTCGAGGAGAAATGTAGAGTCGGCTCGAGGAGTAGCTGGTCGACTCGTGGACTCGGTACTCGACTCGAGGAGTGAACTCAACTCGAGGAGAAACGTAGAGTCGCCATGAGGAGTAGGTTGTCGACTCGTGGACTCGGCACTCGACTCGAGGAGTGAACTCAACTCGAGGAGAAACGTTGAGTCGCCACGACGTGTAGCTAGTCGACTCGTGGATTTGGTACTCGACTCGAGAAGTGAACTCAACTCGAGGAGAAATGTGGAGTCGGCACGAGGAGTAGCTTGTCGACTCGTGGACTCGGTACTCGACTCGAGGAGTGAACTCAACTCGAGGAGAAACGTAGACTCGGCATCAGGAGTGGCTTGTCGACTCGTGGACTCGGCACTCGACTCGAGGAGTGAACTAAACTCGAGGAGAAACGTAGAGTTGGCACGAGGAGTAGCTTGTCGACTCGTGGACTCGCACTCGACTCGAGGAGTGAACTCAACTCGAGGAGAAACGTAGAGTCGGCACGAGGAGTAGCTTGTCGACTCGTGGACTCGGCACTCGACTCGAAGAGTGGACTCAACTCGAAGAGAAACGTAGAGTCGGCACGAGGAGTAGCTAGTCGACTCGTGGACTCGGTACTTGACTCGAGGAATGAACTCAACTCAAGGAGGAATGTAGAGTCGGCACGAGGAGAAGCAAGTCGACTCGTTGACTCGGTACTCAACTTGAGGAGTGAACTCAACTCGAGGTATGAACTCAACTCGAGAAGATTTTAGTAGAGTCGGCACGAGGAGTAGCTAGTCGACTCGTGGACTCGGTACTCAACTTGAGGAGTGAACTCAACTCGAGGAGAAACGTAGAGTCGGCACGAGGAGTAGCTTGTCGACTCGTGGACTCGATACTCGACTCAAGGAGTGAACTTAACTCGAGGAGAAACGTAGAGTCGCCACGAGGAGTAGCTTGTCAACTCGTGGACTCGGCACTCGACTCGAGGAGTGAACTCAACTCGAGGAGAAACGTAGAGTCGCCACGAGGAGTAGCTAGTCGACTCGTGGACTCGGTACTCGATTCGAGGAGTGAACTCAACTCGAGGAGAAATGTAGAGTCGGCACGAGGAGTATCTTGTCGACTCGTGGACTTGGTACTCGACTCGAGGAGTGAACTCAACTCGAGGAGAAACGTAGAGTCGGCATGAGGAGTAGCTTGTCGACTCGTGGACTCGGCACTCGACTCGAGGAATGAACTCAACTCGAGGAGTTTTTTGTAGAGTCGGCACGAGGAGTAGCTAGTCGACTCGTGGACACGGTACTCGACTCGAGGAATGAACTCAACTCGAGGAGTTTTTTGTAGAGTCGGCACGAGGAGTAGCTAGTCGACTCGTGGACTCGGTACTCAACTTGAGGAGTGAACTCAACTCGAGGAGAAATGTAGAGTCGGCACGAGGAGTAGCTCGTCGACTCGTGGACTCGGTACTCGACTCGAGGAGTGAACTCAACTCGAAGAGAAATGTAGAGTCGGCATGAGGAGTGTCTTGTCGACTCGTGGACTCGGTACTCGACTCGAGGAGTGAATTCAACTCGAGGAGAAATGTAGAGTCGGCACGAGGAGTAGCTAGTCGACTCGTGGACTCGATACTCGACTCGAGGAGAGAACTCAACTCGAGGAGAAATGTAGAGTCGGCACGAGGAGTAGCTCATCGACTCGTGGACTCGGTACTCGACTCGAGGAGTGAACGCAACTCGAGGAGAAATGTAGAGTCGGCACTATGAGTAGCTAGTCGACTCGTGGACTCGGTACTCGACTCGAGGAGTGAACTCAACTCGAGAAGAAATGTAGAGTTGGCACGATGGGTAGCTAGTCGACTCGTGGACTCGGTACTCGACTCGAGGAGAAATGTAGAGTCGGCTCGAGGAGTAGCTGGTCGACTCGTGGACTCGGTACTCGACTCGAGGAGTGAACTCAACTCGAGGAGAAACGTAGAGTCGCCATGAGGAGTAGGTTGTCGACTCGTGGACTCGGCACTCGACTCGAGGAGTGAACTCAACTGGAGGAGAAACGTTGAGTCGCCACGACGAGTAGCTAGTCGACTCGTGGATTTGGTACTCGACTCGAGAAGTGAACTCAACTCGAGGAGAAATGTGGAGTCGGCACGAGGAGTAGCTTGTCGACTCGTGGACTCGGTACTCGACTCGAGGAGTGAATTCAACTCGAGGAGAAACGTAGACTCGGCATCAGGAGTGGCTTGTCGACTCGTGGACTCGGCACTCGACTCGAGGAGTGAACTAAACTCGAGGAGAAACGTAGAGTCGGCACGAGGAGTAGCTTGTCGACTCGTGGACTCGCACTCGACTCGAGGAGTGAACTCAACTCGAGGAGAAACGTAGAGTCGGCATGAGGAGTAGCTTGTCGACTCGTGGACTCGGCGCTCGACTCGAGGAGTGGACTCAACTCGAAGAGAAACGTAGAGTCGGCACGAGGAGTAGCTAGTCGACTCGTGGACTCGGTACTTGACTCGAGGAATGAACTCAACTCAAGGAGGAATGTAGAGTCGGCACGAGGAGAAGCAAGTCGACTCGTTGACTCGGTACTCAACTTGAGGAGTGAACTCAACTCGAGGTATGAACTCAACTCGTGAAGATTTTAGTAGAGTCGGCACGAGGAGTAGCTAGTCGACTCGTGGACTCGGTACTCAACTTGAGGAGTGAACTCAACTCGAGGAGAAACGTAGAGTCGGCACGAGGAGTAGCTTGTCGACTCGTGGACTCGGTACTCGACTCAAGGAGTGAACTCAACTCGAGGAGAAACGTAGAGTCGCCACGAGGAGTAGCTTGTCAACTCGTGGACTCGGCACTCGACTCGAGGAGTGAACTCAACTCGAGGAGAAACGTAGAGTCGCCACGAGGAGTAGCTAGTCGACACGTGGACACGGTACTCGACTCGAGGAATGAACTCAACTCGAGGAGTTTTTTGTAGAGTCGGCACGAGGAGTAGCTAGTCGACTCGTGGACTCGGTACTCAACTTGAGGAGTGAACTCAACTCGAGGAGAAATGTAGAGTCGGCACGAGGAGTAGCTCGTCGACTCGTGGACTCGGTACTCGACTCGAGGAGTGAACTCAACTCGAAGAGAAATGTAGAGTCGGCATGAGGGGTGTCTTGTCGACTCGTGGACTCGGTACTCGACTCGAGGAGTGAATTCAACTCGAGGAGAAATGTAGAGTCGGCACGAGGAGTAGCTAGTCGACTCGTGGACTCGATACTCGACTCGAGGAGAGAACTCAACTCGAGGAGAAATGTAGAGTCGGCACGAGGAGTAGCTCATCGACTCGTGGACTCGGTACTCGACTCGAGGAGTGAACGCAACTCGAGGAGAAATGTAGAGTCGGCACTATGAGTAGCTAGTCGACTCGTGGACTCGGTACTCGACTCGAGGAGTGAACTCAACTCGAGAAGAAATGTAGAGTTGGCACGATGGGTAGCTAGTCGACTCGTGGACTCGGTACTCGACTCGAGGAGAAATGTAGAGTCGGCTCGAGGAGTAGCTGGTCGACTCGTGGACTCGGTACTTGACTCGAGGAGTGAACTCAACTCGAGGAGAAACGTAGAGTCGCCATGAGGAGTAGGTTGTCGACTCGTGGACTCGGCACTCGACTCGAGGAGTGAACTCAACTCGAGGAGAAACGTTGAGTCGCCACGACGAGTAGCTAGTCGACTCGTGGATTTGGTACTCGACTCGAGAAGTGAACTCAACTCGAGGAGAAATGTGGAGTCGGCACGAGGAGTAGCTTGTCGACTCGTGGACTCGGTACTCGACTCGAGGAGTGAACTCAACTCGAGGAGAAACGTAGACTCGGCATCAGGAGTCGCTTGTCGACTCGTGGACTCGGCACTCGACTCGAGGAGTGAACTAAACTCGAGGAGAAACGTAGAGTCGGCACGAGGAGTAGCTTGTCGACTCGTGGACTCGCACTCGACTCGAGGAGTGAACTCAACTCGAGGAGAAACGTAGAATCGGCATGAGGAGTAGCTTGTCGACTCGTGGACTCGGCGCTCGACTCGAGGAGTGGACTCAACTCGAAGAGAAACGTAGAGTCGGCACGAGGAGTAGCTAGTCGACTCGTGGACTCGGTACTTGACTCGAGGAATGAACTCAACTCAAGGAGGAATGTAGAGTCGGCACGAGGAGAAGCAAGTCGACTCGTTGACTCGGTACTCAACTTGAGGAGTGAACTCAACTCGAGGTATGAACTCAACTCGTGAAGATTTTAGTAGAGTCGGCACGAGGAGTAGCTAGTCGACTCGTGGACTCGGTACTCAACTTGAGGAGTGAACTCAACTCGAGGAGAAACGTAGAGTCGGCACGAGGAGTAGCTTGTCGACTCGTGGACTCGGTACTCGACTCAAGGAGTGAACTCAACTCGAGGAGAAACGTAGAGTCGCCACGAGGAGTAGCTTGTCAACTCGTGGACTCGGCACTCGACTCGAGGAGTGAACTCAACTCGAGGAGAAACGTAGAGTCGCCACGAGGAGTAGCTAGTCGACTCGTGGACACGGTACTCGACTCGAGGAATGAACTCAACTCGAGGAGTTTTTTGTAGAGTCGGCACGAGGAGTAGCTAGTCGACTCGTGGACTCGGTACTCAACTTGAGGAGTGAACTCAACTCGAGGAGAAATGTAGAGTCGGCACGAGGAGTAGCTCGTCGACTCGTGGACTCGGTACTCGACTCGAGGAGTGAACTCAACTCGAAGAGAAATGTAGAGTCGGCATGAGGAGTGTCTTGTCGACTCGTGGACTCGGTACTCGACTCGAGGAGTGAATTCAACTCGAGGAGAAATGTAGAGTCGGCACGAGGAGTAGCTAGTCGACTCGTGGACTCGATACTCGACTCGAGGAGAGAACTCAACTCGAGGAGAAATGTAGAGTCGGCACGAGGAGTAGCTCATCGACTCGTGGACTCGGTACTCGACTCGAGGAGTGAACGCAACTCGAGGAGAAATGTAGAGTCGGCACTATGAGTAGCTAGTCGACTCGTGGACTCGGTACTCGACTCGAGGAGTGAACTCAACTCGAGAAGAAATGTAGAGTTGGCACGATGGGTAGCTAGTCGACTCGTGGACTCGGTACTCGACTCGAGGAGAAATGTAGAGTCGGCTCGAGGAGTAGCTGGTTGACTCGTGGACTCGGTACTTGACTCGAGGAGTGAACTCAACTCGAGGAGAAACGTAGAGTCGCCATGAGGAGTAGGTTGTCGACTCGTGGACTCGGCACTCGACTCGAGGAGTGAACTCAACTCGAGGAGAAACGTTGAGTCGCCACGACGAGTAGCTAGTCGACTCGTGGATTTGGTACTCGACTCGAGAAGTGAACTCAACTCGAGGAGAAATGTGGAGTCGGCACGAGGAGTAGCTTGTCGACTCGTGGACTCGGTACTCGACTCGAGGAGTGAACTCAACTCGAGGAGAAACGTAGACTCGGCATCAGGAGTGGCTTGTCGACTCGTGGACTCGGCACTCGACTCGAGGAGTGAACTAAACTCGAGGAGAAACGTAGAGTCGGCACGAGGAGTAGCTTGTCGACTCGTGGACTCGCACTCGACTCGAGGAGTGAACTCAACTCGAGGAGAAACGTAGAGTCGGCATGAGGAGTAGCTTGTCGACTCGTGGACTCGGCGCTCGACTCGAGGAGTGGACTCAACTCGAAGAGAAACGTAGAGTCGGCACGAGGAGTAGCTAGTCGACTCGTGGACTCGGTACTTGACTCGAGGAATGAACTCAACTCAAGGAGGAATGTAGAGTCGGCACGAGGAGAAGCAAGTCGACTCGTTGACTCGGTACTCAACTTGAGGAGTGAACTCAACTCGAGGTATGAACTCAACTCGTGAAGATTTTAGTAGAGTCGGCACGAGGAGTAGCTAGTCGACTCGTGGACTCGGTACTCAACTTGAGGAGTGAACTCAACTCGAGGAGAAACGTAGAGTCGGCACGAGGAGTAGCTTGTCGACTCGTGGACTCGGTACTCGACTCAAGGAGTGAACTCAACTCGAGGAGAAACGTAGAGTCGCCACGAGGAGTAGCTTGTCAACTCGTGGACTCGGCACTCGACTCGAGGAGTGAACTCAACTCGAGGAGAAACGTAGAGTCGCCACGAGGAGTAGCTAGTCGACTCGTGGACACGGTACTCGACTCGAGGAATGAACTCAACTCGAGGAGTTTTTTGTAGAGTCGGCACGAGGAGTAGCTAGTCGACTCGGTACTCAACTTGAGGAGTGAACTCAACTCGAGGAGAAATGTAGAGTCGGCACGAGGAGTAGCTCGTCGACTCGTGGACTCGGTACTCGACTCGAGGAGTGAACTCAACTCGAAGAGAAATGTAGAGTCGGCATGAGGAGTGTCTTGTCGACTCGTGGACTCGGTACTCGACTCGAGGAGTGAATTCAACTCGAGGAGAAACGTAGAGTCGGCACGAGGAGTAGCTAGTCGACTCGTGGACTCGATACTCGACTCGAGGAGAGAACTCAACTCGAGGAGAAATGTAGAGTCGGCACGAGGAGTAGCTCATCGACTCGTGGACTCGGTACTCGACTCGAGGAGTGAACGCAACTCGAGGAGAAATGTAGAGTCGGCACTATGAGTAGCTAGTCGACTCGTGGACTCGGTACTCGACTCGAGGAGTGAACTCAACTCGAGAAGAAATGTAGAGTTGGCACGATGGGTAGCTAGTCGACTCGTGGACTCGGTACTCGACTCGAGGAGAAATGTAGAGTCGGCTCGAGGAGTAGCTGGTCGACTCGTGGACTCGATACTTGACTCGAGGAGTGAACTCAACTCGAGGAGAAACGTAGAGTCGCCATGAGGAGTAGGTTGTCGACTCGTGGACTCGGCACTCGAGTCGAGGAGTGAACTCAACTCGAGGAGAAACGTTGAGTCGCCACGACGAGTAGCTAGTCGACTCGTGGATTTGGTACTCGACTCGAGAAGTGAACTCAACTCGAGGAGAAATGTGGAGTCGGCACGAGGAGTAGCTTGTCGACTCGTGGACTCGGTACTCGACTCGAGGAGTGAACTCAACTCGAGGAGAAACGTAGACTCGGCATCAGGAGTGGCTTGTCGACTCGTGGACTCGGCACTCGACTCGAGGAGTGAACAAAACTCGAGGAGAAACGTAGAGTCGGCACGAGGAGTAGCTTGTCGACTCGTGGACTCGCACTCGACTCGAGGAGTGAACTCAACTCGAGGAGAAACGTAGAGTCGGCACGAGGAGTAGCTTGTCGACTCGTGGACTCGGCACTCGACTCGAGGAGTGGACTCAACTCGAAGAGAAACGTAGAGTCGGCACGAGGAGTAGGTAGTCGACTCGTGGACTCGGTACTTGACTCGAGGAATGAACTCAACTCAAGGAGGAATGTAGAGTCGGCACGAGGAGAAGCAAGTCGACTCGTTGACTCGATACTCAACTTGAGGAGTGAACTCAACTCGAGGTATGAACTCAACTCGAGAAGATTTTAGTAGAGTCGGCACGAGGAGTAGCTAGTCGACTCGTGGACTCGGTACTCAACTTGAGGAGTGAACTCAACTCGAGGAGAAACGTAGAGTCGGCACGAGGAGTAGCTTGTCGACTCGTGGACTCGGTACTCGACTCAAGGAGTGAACTCAACTCGAGGAGAAACGTAGAGTCGCCACGAGGAGTAGCTTGTCAACTCGTGGACTCGGCACTCGACTCGAGGAGTGAACTGAACTCGAGGAGAAACGTAGAGTCGCCACGAGGAGTAGCTAGTCGACTCGTGGACTCGGTACTCGATTCGAGTAGTGAACTCAACTCGAGGAGAAATGTAGAGTCGGCACGAGGAGTATCTTGTCGACTCGTGGACTTGGTACTCGACTCGAGGAGTGAACTCAACTCGAGGAGAAACGTAGAGTCGGCATGAGGAGTAGCTTGTCGACTCGTGGACTCGGCACTCGACTCGAGGAGTGAACTCAACTCGAGGAGAAACGTAGAGTCGGCACGAGGAGTAACTTGTCGACTCGTGGACTCGGCACTCGACTCGTGGAGTGGACTCAACTCGAGGAGAAATGTAGAGTCGGAACGAGGAGTAGCTAGTCGACTCCAGGACTCGGTACTTGACTCGAGGAATGAACTCAACTCAAGGAGGAATGTAGAGTCGGCACGAGGAGAAGCAAGTCGACTCGTTGACTCGGTACTCGACTCGAGGAATGAACTCAACTCGAGGAGAAATGTAGAGTCGGCACGAGGAGTAGCTAGTCGACTCGTGGACACGGTACTCGACTCGAGGAATGAACTCAACTCGAGGAGTTTTTTGTAGAGTCGGCACGAGGAGTAGCTAGTCGACTCGTGGACTCGGTACTCAACTTGAGGAGTGAACACAACTCGAGGAGAAATGTAGAGTCGGCACGAGGAGTAGCTCGTCGACTCGTGGACTCGGTACTCGACTCGAGGAGTGAACTCAACTCGAAGAGAAATGTAGAGTCGGCATGAGGAGTGTCTTGTCGACTCGTGGACTCGGTACTCGACTCGAGGAGTGAATTCAACTCGAGGAGAAATGTAGAGTCGGCACGAGGAGTAGCTAGTCGACTCGTGGACTCGATACTCGACTCGAGGAGAGAACTCAACTCGAGGAGAAATGTAGAGTCGGCACGAGGAGTAGCTCATCGACTCGTGGACTCGGTACTCGACTCGAGGAGTGAACTCAACTCGAGGAGAAATGTAGAGTCGGCACTATGAGTAGCTAGTCGACTCGTGGACTCGGTACTCGACTCGAGGAGTGAACTCAACTCCAGAAGAAATGTAGAGTTGGCACGAGGGGTAGCTAGTCGACTCGTGGACTCGGTACTCGACTCGAGGAGAAATGTAGAGTCGGCTCGAGGAGTAGCTGGTCGACTCGTGGACTCGGTATCGACTTGAGGAGTGAACTCAACTCGAGGAGAAACGTAGAGTCGCCATGAGGAGTAGGTTGTCGACTCGTGGACTCGGCACTCGACTCGAGGAGTGAACTCAACTCGAGGAGAAACGTTGAGTCGCCACGACGTGTAGCTAGTCGACTCGTGGATTTGGTACTCGACTCGAGAAGTGAACTCAACTCGAGGAGAAATGTGGAGTCGGCACGAGGAGTAGCTTGTCGACTCGTGGACTCGGTACTCGACTCGAGGAGTGAACTCAACTCGAGGAGAAACGTAGACTCGGCATCAGGAGTGGCTTGTCGACTCGTGGACTCGGCACTCGACTCGAGGAGTGAACTAAACTCGAGGAGAAACGTAGAGTCGGCACGAGGAGTAGCTTGTCGACTCGTGGACTCGCACTCGACTCGAGGAGTGAACTCAACTCGAGGAGAAACGTAGAGTCGGCACGAGGAGTAGCTTGTCGACTCATGGACTCGGCACTCGACTCGAGGAGTGGACTCAACTCGAAGAGAAACGTAGAGTCGGCACGAGGAGTAGCTAGTCGACTCGTGGACTCGGTACTTGACTCGAGGAATGAACTCAACTCAAGGAGGAATGTAGAGTCGGCACGAGGAGAAGCAAGTCGACTCGTTGACTCGGTACTCAACTTGAGGAGTGAATTCAACTCGAGGTATGAACTCAACTCCAGAAGATTTTAGTAGAGTCGGCACGAGGAGTAGCTAGTCGACTCGTGGACTCGGTACTCAACTTGAGGAGTGAACTCAACTCGAGGAGAAACGTAGAGTCGGCACGAGGAGTAGCTTGTCGACTCGTGGACTCGGTACTCGACTCAAGGAGTGAACTCAACTCGAGGAGAAACGTAGAGTCGCCACGAGGAGTAGCTTGTCAACTCGTGGACTCGGCACTCGACTCGAGGAGTGAACTCAACTCGAGGAGAAACGTAGAGTCGCCACGAGGAGTAGCTAGTCGACTCGTGGACTCAGTACTCGATTCGAGGAGTGAACTCAACTCGAGGAGAAATGTAGAGTCGGCACGAGGAGTATCTTGTCGACTCGTGGACTTGGTACTCGACTCGAGGAGTGAACTCAACTCGAGGAGAAACGTAGAGTCGGCATGAGGAGTAGCTTGTCGACTCGTGGACTCGGCACTCGACTCGAGGAGTGAACTCAACTCGAGGAGAAACGTAGAGTCGGCACGAGGAGTAGCTTGTCGACTCGTGGACTCGGCACTCGACTCGTGGAGTGGACTCAACTCGAGGAGAAATGTAGAGTCGGCACTGTTGTCAATGGTGCCCACAAGAAGAGTAGTAGTGTCTATTTATGTACATTTGATGTCATATAGTCTTACGAAGACTCTTGCTTGTAATTGCCTATCTATTCATTAATAAAGTTGAAACGTTCATTCATTCTTTCTTTGTTTGAAGCTTTATGATAAAACCTTAGTCTTTTAGTCCATAAACAAACTTAACAACTTACGAAGAGACAAATGTAGATTTGCATGAACAAACTCTTCCTAGTTTGCTTAAAACGATATATTCGCAATCTAAGGGTCAAAGGACTATTGACCTCAGTATGATTGTTAGAAGAATCTATGATGTCTGGTTATGAGGCATTGAGAGTTGGAGACTCTATAGTTCTTCTAGGTATCTTCTGAAGGTACTGAATTGACCAGTGCACTTCTAGAGACAATATAAGAACAAACCATTTAACCTCTTATGTCTCGAAGTCACTATGTATGAATTGCATCATGCTTACCTTAATCCTGAAATGAGACATGCCATTTCATACCTTAGTATTCTCATTTGAGAAAGTCAAAGTTCGGACTCACTATGTGATTCCGAACAAGGCCTATTGGTGAAGTACTAAGTTGTGAGTCTGTCATGAGTAACTTTGTGAAGTTCTCATAGATATGGAATTCATGTACAAGATTGCTGAAATGCAATGTATGTCACCTCATGCTTTGTTCCTTGGAGTGTGAATAAATGAACTGGCCAGTGTCCAAATTGAGTCCTGACTCTTTTGGATGAAACAATGTGACTTGTTAGCTCCTCGTCATATACATTGTTTCTAACTTATTCACAAGCGACAAAGGAGTTGAGGAAATAACAGCTAGAAGGGTAAAATGGTAATTTAGTAAATCCCGACTAGCTGATGACATTCATGAAGGGTAAACATAGATAATATTCAGTGGATCCGCTCATTATAATTAGGTGAATTCTTGAGTAGAAAATTAATTCATTTGAACCGAGAGATTTTCAGTGTCAGCTCTTTAGTGGAGTCAGTTGGCATTAAGCTAAACTTGGAAAAGGTTTGTGAACTTTTGAGTCCAAGTGTTTAGCTCAAGCTTTGTTCATTTGGGTCCATGAGGTCACTGTCACGAATCACATCGATAGGAATAGTTAAACTGGAAGCTAAGTCAAAACAAGAACGAAAATAGTTAAAAGGGTATTTTTGTCTTTTGAGACAAAGGATGAAATGAATGTCAATAAATTTTTTGACAAGTTCATTTGATGACTTAATGTCACTCGGCCATAACTTGATTATTGGGCCTCGTGAATTAATTTCATTTCATAA
The DNA here is from genome assembly GCF_054948205.1 of Urtica dioica subsp. dioica. Taxonomy (NCBI): domain Eukaryota; kingdom Viridiplantae; phylum Streptophyta; class Magnoliopsida; order Rosales; family Urticaceae; genus Urtica; species Urtica dioica. The sequence continues at coordinate 36,878,002 of NC_142759.1, read as the reverse complement.
GAATTTTATTGAAAATTCTTAATGGGCCTTTTTCATGTTGTCATGAACAAGTGGAAAAGCTTCTAGAAGGCCTTTCTAGATAAGTTATAGGTGCCCAAATACCCAAGAAACAAGAGAGAATATTTTGTGCATAAATGTATGAAGATACTTGCCAAAAGAAAAAGAGGAAACAAATTTCCTCTAAGGGAAATAAGAGGTAGGCGCCCAACACAAGTAAGATGCAAGGCAAGGAACAAAAAAGGAAACAAATCCAAGGCTTAATGAAGCCCACCTTGGCCGAGTGCATCATAGAGGAAAAGAGGAAATTGGCTCATGAATATGTGATATTCTATAGAAGAGGAAACTACCTTATTGAAGGTAAGACCTCTCCTATAAATAGGAGCCTCATTCTTCTCATTTTTCTCATTCCACATAAGTTAGAGATTGAGAGCTTCTCTCTCTAGAACTTGTGGTTGCCGCCCCTCTTCTCTCTCTCTCTAGTTTATTTTCGATTTTTCTTGCTTTGGCACCTAGGTCCTCACTCGACCTAGTGTTTAGCTCTGCGACTTCGAGACTCGTTCTTAAGTCGTAGTGTTTAAAAGTGCCCACTCACTGATTCCTTCTTTTCGAGTGATTTAGTGATAGAAATTTTCGTGGTTGCTCGAGGTGCCGAGGAAAGAAAGAGAGACGTGCTGCGAGGGGAGACGAGCGTTGCAAACTTTCTAAGAGCTTCTCAAAGATCAAGCTTCAAGAAAGGTTAGTAAACTTCTTAGCTCATATTAGTTTTTAATTACATGTACTTGCACTTGTCTAGGTTAGTAAAAACTGTTTTTACTTGTAAAAGAAAATTTTTAAAATTCCGCCGCTTACCGAAGCGTTAATTATTTTCTCAAACCCTAGATCGATTCCAACAAATGGTATCAGAGCTATGGTCAAAGATTAGCATGTACATGTTTTTAAAATTATGAGCTTGAAAATCGTTTTCGAAAGTTTACTAATTTTGTGACAAGTTAGAATTGTAATCTTAGATTTTTTTTTAATTTAATGCTCTTGTCTTTAAATTAAAAAGCATGTTGATTTTCTATGAGTTTGGGATGTTTTTAAAACACATTAGAATCAGTTCTAAAAGTTTTTAATTTTTTATATTGAAAAACGTGTTTTAAAGGTTTGAGAAATTTCGAGTAAAATTTTGTGACTAGTTATATTGTCTTGCTAGTTTCGTTTATTTACTTGAATCGTTTTATGCATGTTGTTATTTCTTTTATTCTATGTTATTACCCTGCTAATAAAACACAAATAAAAGCTTTAAACAACATCTTAAAACGTTCCGTTACACTCGATTCTTTTTCGCACCTAAAAAGGACCAAGCTTTAATTTATTTCTTTTTCTTCGAGCTGGAGTAAACCCGCATTAAAAGTGGCATAACTCTCTGCTCAGAAATCTAAATTTAATGATTCTTGAATCAAATTAAAACACTGTCTGTCCTCTGTCCAATGCCATCGTTTTCGGCTCAAAAGGACATCGGAGCCGCCAGATATGGCGATTTTACTCCGAGGTGCGCGGCTGTCTGAAACTCCAGTTTTTTTGAAATCCGGATTTTCAAACCCCACTACCATGAGTTATAGAACTCTAATGAGAAAACTTTCTTGAGCAAAAATGTTTTTCATATGATTATAAACATGATGTGTAAGATTAAAAGTTTTGATTTTTGAAAGATTAATTGAAATTGAATTTTTACAAAACTAGTTTGAATTTTGAAAAACCGTTTTCACTTTCAAACTTGAAAATATTTTGTCATCCAAATCAAATAAATTTTCAAAATGTTTTCAAAACTATATCTATATCACATATGTTCAAAATCTATATGCTCTTGAAAATTTGAGTGGAAGGTCTCCTTGTAGACAAGCCGAAAAATAAAAAGATGTGTAATCTCAAACTTTCAAGTGTTCGAGTGAGTCGAAGTTCACACTTCCCTCACGCACTTTCCCGAAATAGAAAATAGGAAAAGATCGAGTATGTACCTTATGCCTTTATGCACTAATACTGCTCTGAACATGTCGATCTAGGATTCTCTTCTAGTTGTCCGCTCTGTCGCTCTTTAACGAGGAAATCTGTTTCCGAACTTATAAGAGTCGATGAACCAACTCCAAAAACTAAGTGGGAGGGTTATACTTGTTGTTTGTAACCCACGATCCCCAACACTAATGAAAAGTGCAAGTGTCGCCGGACTAAGAGTCACCCTCGTGGCCCTCTCTTAAATGAGAGTACTCAAGGGCGCTTTGCTCTGATCATTGCTCAATGAGCTACGTCCGAGAGTGAGACGATGATGGCAAGGCCTCCCCTTGGGGGATTGTTTTTCAAAGTTGACCTTTTGGACTAAGTGGTTGGTTGCACGCTTAGACTCAATCCCTAGTAATCCTCCCTCGAGGCCCTGCGAAAGGATGTGAGTGATCAAACCAATTTACAAGGTGGCTAGTCAAAATAGATGTATTGACATCTTGGCTTAGCATTAATGATGTGTCATTTACTTATAAAAGGAGATTTTTTGCGGCCTTCTCTTGAGGGAGTAAATTATCGTTTGGTTTATAACACCTTTGGATTTTACAAAAGTCTTAACAAAACTTAAATCCTAAACCAAAGACTAATCATAAACTTGTTTCAACTTATATAGGCAATATGTCTCTCAACCATCTCTCAATCTTTCTTTCCTCGAACAAACTCGAAAACGAAAACTACATAGACTCGAAACTTAACCTCGACATAATCCTTACCAAGCACAAATGGGTACTCACCACCCCGTGTCCTCCTCTGACGAATGATGATTCGACTCAAGAGGACAATGACGCCTTAGCGGCCTGGCTTCGATCCGATGAGATTGTGAGGTGCTATATCTTGGCATCTATGAACAATATGCTGAAAGAGCAACATCGTGACATCGAGACCGCTGCCGAAATGCTCTACAATCTCCTTGAGATGTTTGAAGGGCAAAGGCGTCAAGCAAGGCAACAAGCAGTCCGACAGTTTATGAACTGTCATATGAAGGCTAGGACTCCTGTTAGGGACCATATGATGCTGATCATTAGTTACCTAACTGAAATGGAAATCCTAGGATCTGAGATTGATGGGAAGAATATCATAGATATGATCTTAGAAACTCTCCCCGCATCTCTTGATACCTCCAAGCTGAACTACTCCATTACAAAGCTAAACTACACTGTTACCGAGCTTATGAAGGAGCTTCACACTGCTGTAGGTCTCAATAAGAAAAAGAGGGCTCAAGGAGAAGTACATGCTACTGCCTCCACCTCTGGATCTAAGAAGAGACCTCGCAATGCCGAGAAGAAGAACCAACCTAAGGTTCAAACGAAGAAGAAGGCGCCAAAGGCTCCGAAGGTGGACAAGTCTAACGACAAGTGCCACCACTGCAACGAGCCTGGTCACTGGCGTAGGAACTGTCCTGCCTACCTCAAAACCAAAGCAAAAGGTATTGTACTTGTTACTGAAGCCTGTTTAGTAGCTGATAATGTATCATCGTCGATTATTGACTCCGCTGCTACTAACCATATTTGCTGCTCCTTGACTGGTTTTAGGAAAAGCAAAAGCTTAGAGGATGGCGACTTCTGCTTCAAGTGGGGTGATGAGAGCGTGGTGTCTGCGAAGGCTGTGGGATCCGTGACGCTATCTTTTGAAGATCGAACTTTAAATTTGAATAATGTTTATTATGTTCCTTCCTTTGGGAAAAACCTAGTATATGTTGCTCAACTTTTCGAGCAAGATTATTATTTAAAGTTTATAAAGAATGGAATTCGTATTTCTTTTTCTAATTCTTTCGTCACTGATGCATGTATGAAGAATGGTCTTTTTTACATCTATCCCACTCAACCTTCTCTTTTAGACACCGAAATAGATAACGATCTAATTAGGGAGCCAAAGAGGATCAAACTTTCTGAATCCTCCGATCTAACAAAATCAACATACCTCTGGCACTTAAGACTTGGTCATATCAGTCTAGATAGGATTAAGAGACTTGTGAGGGATGGTCCACTCCAAGCCTCTGCAATAGGTTCACTACCTACTTGTGAATCCTGCATAGAAGGAAAAATGACTAAGCGACCGTTCTCCGATAAGGGTCGAAGAGCCACTGAGTTGCTGGAACTAATACATTCTGATGTATGTGGTCCGCTCAACTAACAGGCACGAGGAGGATACGAATACTTCGTTACCTTCACTGATGATTACTCAAGATATGGGTTTGTCTATTTGCTTAAACACAAATCCGAGACCTTTAACGTATTTAAGGTCTTTAGGGCTTTAGTGGAAAAAGCAAACTGGCAAAGTGATCAAAACCCTTCGATCTGATCGAGGTGGTGAGTATATGTCTGGAGAGTTCGATGACTTTCTTAAAGAAGAAGGTATCGCTTCTCAGCTTACCGCACCTGGCACACCTCAACAAAACGGAGTGTCAGAGAGAAGAAACCGAACTCTTATGGAGATGGTTAGATGGATGATGAGTTACTCATCACTCCCGCTTTCCTTTTGGGGATATGCCTTCGAAACAGCCGCCTACATTCTGAACCAAGTTCCGTCTAAAACGGTTCCTGGTACTCATTATGAGAGATGGACTGGCCGTAAAATGAATCTTGGCCGCATCCGAATTTGGGGTTGCCCTGCACACGTGCTAAGGCAAAAGACTAGCAAGTTGGCTAGTAGGTCAGAATTGTGCGTGTTTGTAGGATATCCGAAGGAAACCAAAGGTTTTACTTTCTATAGTCCTGAGGACGATAAGACTTTCGTTAGCACGAATGCTCGTTTCCTTGAGGAGGACTTTATGAAGGATGCGAAACCTAGAAGCAAAATTGTGCTTGAAGAAAAGTTGGGTGAGGAAGCTTCTACCTCATCTGTAAGAACTGTTCTTACCCCAACTGAAACACAACCTAACTCATCAGAATCTCGTCAAGTAGTACTTAGACGTAGTGGGAGGGCTGTTCAACAGCCTGACAGGTACATGTCTTATGGAGACTCTCTTGTAGCCGTCTCCGACATGGATGACCCTGTTTCCTATAGCCAAGCGATGGCTTGTTCTGAATCAAACCTTTGGCTTGACGCCATGAAAGTTGAAATGCACTCGATGTATGTCAACAAAGTCTGGAAACTTGTAGACCTTCCTGAAAGGATTAAACCCGTAGGGTGTAAGTGGATATACAAGAAGAAAAGGGGTCCTGATGGGAACGTCGAGACGTTCAAAGCACGACTTGTGGCGAAGGGTTATACCCAACAAGAAGGGATTGACTATGAAGAAACCTTCTCGCCAGTCGCGATGCTTAAATCCATCCGCATACTCCTATCCATAGCTGCAGCTCTCGACTATGAGATCTGGCAAATGGATGTCAAGACAGCCTTTCTGAATGGCAATCTTGACGAGCGCATTTACATGGCTCAACCAGACGGTTTCGTGGATAAAGGTCAAGAGACCAAGGTTTGTGAGTTGCTTAAATCCATTTATGGACTAAAGCAAGCATCTAGGCCATGGAATATTAGATTCGATGAAACTGTAAAGAGCTTCAGCTTTGAACAGTCAATAGATGAGCCTTGTGTTTACAAGTTAATACACGAAGGCAAAGTTGTGTTTCTGGTACTATATGTCGATGATATACTACTCATTGGTAATGACGTGGGTAAGTTATCTGAGGTTAAGGTCTGGCTGGCAAAGCAATTCGATATGAAGGATCTAGGAGAAGCCGCGTACATTCTGGGGATCCAAATCTTTCGAGATAGGAAAAACCGGACCCTGTCGCTCTCTCAAGCATCTTATATTGATAAGATAATGGATCGCTTCTCGACGCAAGACTCCAAGAAGGGTCAAACACCCTTTAGGCATGGAGTTTCACTCTCTAAGGACCAGTCTCCCAAGACTGCACAAGAGATTGAAGACATGAGGAAGATTCCTTACGCCTCTGCCGTAGGAAGCCTCATGTATGCTATGCTTTGCACTAGACCTGATATATGTTTCGCCGTTGGCGTAGTTAGCCGTTTCCAATCCAACCCTGGACCCGAGCACTGGATTGCTGTTAAGCATGTTCTTAAGTATCTTCGAAGAACTAGGAACTTAATGCTTACATACTCAGGTACTGACCTGACTATGACGGGATATACCGACTCCGATTTTCAAGCGGATAAGGATTCCAGGAAATCCACTTCGGGATCTGTGTTCATCCTTAATGGTGGAGCTGTTGTGTGGAGAAGTATTAAGCAATCTTGCATTGCTGACTCCACAATGGAAGCAAAATATGTGGCTGCTTGTGAAGCATCCAAAGAGGCTGTATGGCTTAGAAAATTCCTTAAGTATTTGGAAATTGTTCCAAACGTCGACGAGCCCATAACCCTTTATTGTGATAATAGTGGGGCTGTCGCTAACTCAAAGGAACCTAGAAGCCATAAGCGCTCTAAGCATATTTAGAGGAAATACCATTTGATTCGAGAGATCGCGCAACGCGGAGACGTGGAGGTGAAGTAGATCTCTGGTAGATCTATTCACCAAGGCCCTAGCGAACAAGGTCTTCGACCAACATCGTGAGGGATTAGGCATGTAGGACTACTCACATCTTCTTTGAGTCAAGTGGGAGTTTGTTGTCAATGGTGCCCACAAGAAGAGTAGTAGTGTCTATTTATGTACATTTGATGTCATATAGTCTTACGAAGACTCTTGCTTGTAATTGCCTATCTATTCATTAATAAAGTTGAAACGTTCATTCATTCTTTCTTTGTTTGAAGCTTTATGATAAAACCTTAGTCTTTTAGTCCATAAACAAACTTAACAACTTACGAAGAGACAAATGTAGATTTGCATGAACAAACTCTTCCTAGTTTGCTTAAAACGATATATTCGCAATCTAAGGGTCAAAGGACTATTGACCTCAGTATGATTGTTAGAAGAATCTATGATGTCTGGTTATGAGGCATTGAGAGTTGGAGACTCTATAGTTCTTCTAGGTATCTTCTGAAGGTACTGAATTGACCAGTGCACTTCTAGAGACAATATAAGAACAAACCATTTAACCTCTTATGTCTCGAAGTCACTATGTATGAATTGCATCATGCTTACCTTAATCCTGAAATGAGACATGCCATTTCATACCTTAGTATTCTCATTTGAGAAAGTCAAAGTTCGGACTCACTATGTGATTCCGAACAAGGCCTATTGGTGAAGTACTAAGTTGTGAGTCTGTCATGAGTAACTTTGTGAAGTTCTCATAGATATGGAATTCATGTACAAGATTGCTGAAATGCAATGTATGTCACCTCATGCTTTGTTCCTTGGAGTGTGAATAAATGAACTGGCCAGTGTCCAAATTGAGTCCTGACTCTTTTGGATGAAACAATGTGACTTGTTAGCTCCTCGTCATATACATTGTTTCTAACTTATTCACAAGCGACAAAGGAGTTGAGGAAATAACAGCTAGAAGGGTAAAATGGTAATTTAGTAAATCCCGACTAGCTGATGACATTCATGAAGGGTAAACATAGATAATATTCAGTGGATCCGCTCATTATAATTAGGTGAATTCTTGAGTAGAAAATTAATTCATTTGAACCGAGAGATTTTCAGTGTCAGCTCTTTAGTGGAGTCAGTTGGCATTAAGCTAAACTTGGAAAAGGTTTGTGAACTTTTGAGTCCAAGTGTTTAGCTCAAGCTTTGTTCATTTGGGTCCATGAGGTCACTGTCACGAATCACATCGATAGGAATAGTTAAACTGGAAGCTAAGTCAAAACAAGAACGAAAATAGTTAAAAGGGTATTTTTGTCTTTTGAGACAAAGGATGAAATGAATGTCAATAAATTTTTTGACAAGTTCATTTGATGACTTAATGTCACTCGGCCATAACTTGATTATTGGGCCTCGTGAATTAATTTCATTTCATAAGAATTTTATTGAAAATTCTTAATGGGCCTTTTTCATGTTGTCATGAACAAGTGGAAAAGCTTCTAGAAGGCCTTTCTAGATAAGTTATAGGTGCCCAAATACCCAAGAAACAAGAGAGAATATTTTGTGCATAAATGTATGAAGATACTTGCCAAAAGAAAAAGAGGAAACAAATTTCCTCTAAGGGAAATAAGAGGTAGGCGCCCAACACAAGTAAGATGCAAGGCAAGGAACAAAAAAGGAAACAAATCCAAGGCTTAATGAAGCCCACCTTGGCCGAGTGCATCATAGAGGAAAAGAGGAAATTGGCTCATGAATATGTGATATTCTATAGAAGAGGAAACTACCTTATTGAAGGTAAGACCTCTCCTATAAATAGGAGCCTCATTCTTCTCATTTTTCTCATTCCACATAAGTTAGAGATTGAGAGCTTCTCTCTCTAGAACTTGTGGTTGCCGCCCCTCTTCTCTCTCTCTCTAGTTTATTTTCGATTTTTCTTGCTTTGGCACCTAGGTCCTCACTCGACCTAGTGTTTAGCTCTGCGACTTCGAGACTCGTTCTTAAGTCGTAGTGTTTAAAAGTGCCCACTCACTGATTCCTTCTTTTCGAGTGATTTAGTGATAGAAATTTTCGTGGTTGCTCGAGGTGCCGAGGAAAGAAAGAGAGACGTGCTGCGAGGGGAGACGAGCGTTGCAAACTTTCTAAGAGCTTCTCAAAGATCAAGCTTCAAGAAAGGTTAGTAAACTTCTTAGCTCATATTAGTTTTTAATTACATGTACTTGCACTTGTCTAGGTTAGTAAAAACTGTTTTTACTTGTAAAAGAAAATTTTTAAAATTCCGCCGCTTACCGAAGCGTTAATTATTTTCTCAAACCCTAGATCGATTCCAACAGGCACGAGGAGTAGCTAGTCGACTCCAGGACTCGGTACTTGACTCGAGGAATGAACTCAACTCAAGGAGGAATGTAGAGTCGGCACGAGGAGTAGCAAGTCGACTCGTTGACTCGGTACTCGACTCGAGGAATGAACTCAACTCGAGGAGAAATGTAGAGTCGGCACGAGGAGTAGCTAGTCGACTCGTGGACACGGTACTCGACTCGAGGAATGAACTCAACTCGAGGAGTTTTTTGTAGAGTCGGCACGAGGAGTAGCTAGTCGACTCGTGGACTCGGTACTCAACTTGAGGAGTGAACTCAACTCGAGGAGAAATGTAGAGTCGGCACGAGGAGTAGCTCGTCGACTCGTGGACTCGGTACTCGACTCGAGGAGTGAACTCAACTCGAAGAGAAATATAGAGTCGGCATGAGGAGTGTCTTGTCGACTCGTGGACTCGGTACTCGACTCGAGGAGTGAATTCAACTCGAGGAGAAATGTAGAGTCGGCACGAGGAGTAGCTAGTCGACTCGTGGACTCGGTACTCGACTCGAGGAGAGAACTCAACTCGAGGAGAAATGTAGAGTCGGCACGAGGAGTAGCTCATCGACTCGTGGACTCGGTACTCGACTCGAGGAGTGAACTCAACTCTAGGAGAAATGTAGAGTCGACACTATGAGTAGCTAGTCGACTCGTGGACTCGGTACTCGACTCGAGGAGTGAACTCAACTCGAGAAGAAATGTAGAGTTGGCACGAGGGGTAGCTAGTCGACTCGTGGACTCGGTACTCGACTCGAGGAGAAATGTAGAGTCGGCTCGAGGAGTAGCTGGTCGACTCGTGGACTCGGTACTCGACTCGAGGAGTGAACTCAACTCGAGGAGAAACGTAGAGTCGCCATGAGGAGTAGGTTGTCGACTCGTGGACTCGGCACTCGACTCGAGGAGTGAACTCAACTCGAGGAGAAACGTTGAGTCGCCACGACGAGTAGCTAGTCGACTCGTGGATTTGGTACTCGACTCGAGAAGTGAACTCAACTCGAGGAGAAATGTAGAGTCGGCACGAGGAGTAGCTTGTCGACTCGTGGACTCGGTACTCGACTCGAGGAGTGAACTCAACTCGAGGAGAAACGTAGACTCGGCATCAGGAGTGGCTTGTCGACTCGTGGACTCGGCACTCGACTCGAGGAGTGAACTAAACTCGAGGAGAAACGTAGAGTCGGCACGAGGAGTAGCTTGTCGACTCGTGGACTCGGCACTCGACTCGAGGAATGGACTCAACTCAAGGAGAAATGTAGAGTCGGCACGAGGAGTATCTTGTCGACTCGTGGACTCGGTACTTGAATCGAGGAGTGAACTCAACTCGAGGAGAAACGTAGAGTCGGCAGGAGGAGTAGCTTGTCGACTCGTGGACTCGGCACTCGACTCGAGGAGTGAACTAAACTCGAGGAGAGACATAGAGTCGGCACGAGGAGTAGCTTGTCGACTCGTGGACTCGGCACTCGACTCGAGGAGTGGAATCAACTCGAGGAGAAATGTAGAGTCGGCACGAGGAGTAGCTAGTCGACTCGTGGACTCGGTACTTGACTCGAGGAATGAACTCAACTCGAGGAGGAATGTAGAGTCGGCACGAGGAGTACCAAGTCGACTCGTGGACTCGGTACTCGACTCGAGGAATGAACTCAACTCGAGGAGAAATGTAGAGTCGTCACGAGGAGTAGCTAGTCGACTCGTGGACTCGGTACTCGACTCGAGGAATGAACTCAACTCGAGGAGTTTTTTGTAGAGTCGGCACGAGGAGTAGCTAGTCGACTCGTGGACTCGGTACTCGACTCGAGGTATGAACTCAACTCGAGGAGATTTTTGTAGAGTCGACACGAGGAGTAGCTAGTCGACTCGTGGACTCGGTACTCGACTTGAGGAGTGAACTCAACTCGAGAACAAATGTAGAGTCGTCACGAGGAGTAGCTCGTCGACTCGTGGACTCGGTACTCGACTCGAGGAGTGAACTCAACTCGAGGAGAAATGTAGAGTCGGCACGAGGAGTGGCTTGTCGACTCGTGGACTCGGTACTCGACTCGAGGAGAAATGTAGAGTCGGCACGAGGAGTAGCTCGTCGACTCGTGGACTCGGTACTCGACTCGAGGAGTGATCTCAACTCGATGAGAAATGTAGAGTCGGCATGAGGAGTAGATAGTGGACTCGTGGACTCGGTACTCGACTCGAGGAGTGAACTCAACTCGAGGAGAAATGTAGAGTTGGCACGAGGGGTAGCTAGTCGACTCGTGGACTCGGTACTCGACTCGAGGAGAAATGTAGAGTCGGCCCGAGGAGTAGCTTGTCGACTCGTGGACTCGGAACTCGACTCGAGGAGTGAACTAAACTCGAGGAGAAACGTAGAGTCGGCACGAGGAGTAGCTTGTCGACTCGTGGACTCGCACTCGACTCGAGGAGTGAACTCAACTCGAGGAGAAACGTAGAGTCGGCACGAGGAGTAGCTTGTCGACTCGTGGACTCGGCACTCGACTCGAGGAGTGGACTCAACTCGAAGAGAAACGTAGAGTCGGCACGAGGAGTAGCTAGTCGACTCGTGGACTCGGTACTTGACTCGAGGAATGAACTCAACTCAAGGAGGAATGTAGAGTCGGCACGAGGAGAAGCAAGTCGACTCGTTGACTCGGTACTCAACTTGAGGAGTGAATTCAACTCGAGGTATGAACTCAACTCCAGAAGATTTTAGTAGAGTCGGCACGAGGAGTAGCTAGTCGACTCGTGGACTCGGTACTCAACTTGAGGAGTGAACTCAACTCGAGGAGAAACGTAGAGTCGGCACGAGGAGTAGCTTGTCGACTCGTGGACTCGGTACTCGACTCAAGGAGTGAACTCAACTCGAGGAGAAACGTAGAGTCGCCACGAGGAGTAGCTTGTCAACTCGTGGACTCGGCACTCGACTCGAGGAGTGAACTCAACTCGAGGAGAAACGTAGAGTCGCCACGAGGAGTAGCTAGTCGACTCGTGGACTCGGTACTCGATTCGAGGAGTGAACTCAACTCGAGGAGAAATGTAGAGTCGGCACGAGGAGTATCTTGTCGACTCGTGGACTTGGTACTCGACTCGAGGAGTGAACTCAACTCGAGGAGAAACGTAGAGTCGGCATGAGGAGTAGCTTGTCGACTCGTGGACTCGGCACTCGACTCGAGGAGTGAACTCAACTCGAGGAGAAACGTAGAGTCGGCACGAGGAGTAGCTTGTCGACTCGTGGACTCGGCACTCGACTCGTGGAGTGGACTCAACTCGAGGAGAAATGTAGAGTCGGCACGAGGAGTAGCTAGTCGACTCCAGGACTCGGTACTTGACTCGAGGAATGAACTCAACTCAAGGAGGAATGTAGAGTCGGCACGAGGAGAAGCAAGTCGACTCGTTGACTCGGTACTCGACTCGAGGAATGAACTCAACTCGAGGAGAAATGTAGAGTCGGCACGAGGAGTAGCTAGTCGACTCGTGGACACGGTACTCGACTCGAGGAATGAACTCAACTCGAGGAGTTTTTTGTAGAGTCGGCACGAGGAGTAGCTAGTCGACTCGTGGACTCGGTACTCAACTTGAGGAGTGAACTCAACTCGAGGAGAAATGTAGAGTCGGCATGAGGAGTAGCTCGTCGACTCGTGGACTCGGTACTCGACTCGAGGAGTGAACTCAACTCGAAGAGAAATATAGAGTCGGCATGAGGAGTGTCTTGTCGACTCGTGGACTCGGTACTCGACTCGAGGAGTGAATTCAACTCGAGGAGAAATGTAGAGTCGGCACGAGGAGTAGCTAGTCGACTCGTGGACTCGGTACTCGACTCGAGGAGAGAACTCAACTCGAGGAGAAATGTAGAGTCGGCACGAGGAGTAGCTCATCGACTCGTGGACTCGGTACTCGACTCGAGGAGTGAACTCAACTCTAGGAGAAATGTAGAGTCGACACTATGAGTAGCTAGTCGACTCGTGGACTCGGTACTCGACTCGAGGAGTGAACTCAACTCGAGAAGAAATGTAGAGTTGGCACGAGGGGTAGCTAGTCGACTCGTGGACTCGGTACTCGACTCGAGGAGAAATGTAGAGTCGGCTCGAGGAGTAGCTGGTCGACTCGTGGACTCGGTACTCGACTCGAGGAGTGAACTCAACTCGAGGAGAAACGTAGAGTCGCCATGAGGAGTAGGTTGTCGACTCGTGGACTCGGCACTCGACTCGAGGAGTGAACTCAACTCGAGGAGAAACGTTGAGTCGCCACGACGAGTAGCTAGTCGACTCGTGGATTTGGTACTCGACTCGAGAAGTGAACTCAACTCGAGGAGAAATGTAGAGTCGGCACGAGGAGTAGCTTGTCGACTCGTGGACTCGGTACTCGACTCGAGGAGTGAACTCAACTCGAGGAGAAACGTAGACTCGGCATCAGGAGTGGCTTGTCGACTCGTGGACTCGGCACTCGACTCGAGGAGTGAACTAAACTCGAGGAGAAACGTAGAGTCGGCACGAGGAGTAGCTTGTCGACTCGTGGACTCGGCACTCGACTCGAGGAATGGACTCAACTCAAGGAGAAATGTAGAGTCGGCATGAGGAGTAGCTCGTCGACTCGTGGACTCGGTACTCGACTCGAGGAGTGAACTCAACTCGAAGAGAAATATAGAGTCGGCATGAGGAGTGTCTTGTCGACTCGTGGACTCGGTACTCGACTCGAGGAGTGAATTCAACTCGAGGAGAAATGTAGAGTCGGCACGAGGAGTAGCTAGTCGACTCGTGGACTCGGTACTCGACTCGAGGAGAGAACTCAACTCGAGGAGAAATGTAGAGTCGGCACGAGGAGTAGCTCATCGACTCGTGGACTCGGTACTCGACTCGAGGAGTGAACTCAACTCTAGGAGAAATGTAGAGTCGACACTATGAGTAGCTAGTCGACTCGTGGACTCGGTACTCGACTCGAGGAGTGAACTCAACTCGAGAAGAAATGTAGAGTTGGCACGAGGGGTAGCTAGTCGACTCGTGGACTCGGTACTCGACTCGAGGAGAAATGTAGAGTCGGCTCGAGGAGTAGCTGGTCGACTCGTGGACTCGGTACTCGACTCGAGGAGTGAACTCAACTCGAGGAGAAACGTAGAGTCGCCATGAGGAGTAGGTTGTCGACTCGTGGACTCGGCACTCGACTCGAGGAGTGAACTCAACTCGAGGAGAAACGTTGAGTCGCCACGACGAGTAGCTAGTCGACTCGTGGATTTGGTACTCGACTCGAGAAGTGAACTCAACTCGAGGAGAAATGTAGAGTCGGCACGAGGAGTAGCTTGTCGACTCGTGGACTCGGTACTCGACTCGAGGAGTGAACTCAACTCGAGGAGAAACGTAGACTCGGCATCAGGAGTGGCTTGTCGACTCGTGGACTCGGCACTCGACTCGAGGAGTGAACTAAACTCGAGGAGAAACGTAGAGTCGGCACGAGGAGTAGCTTGTCGACTCGTGGACTCGGCACTCGACTCGAGGAATGGACTCAACTCAAGGAGAAATGTAGAGTCGGCATGAGGAGTAGCTCGTCGACTCGTGGACTCGGTACTCGACTCGAGGAGTGAACTCAACTCGAAGAGAAATATAGAGTCGGCATGAGGAGTGTCTTGTCGACTCGTGGACTCGGTACTCGACTCGAGGAGTGAATTCAACTCGAGGAGAAATGTAGAGTCGGCACGAGGAGTAGCTAGTCGACTCGTGGACTCGGTACTCGACTCGAGGAGAGAACTCAACTCGAGGAGAAATGTAGAGTCGGCACGAGGAGTAGCTCATCGACTCGTGGACTCGGTACTCGACTCGAGGAGTGAACTCAACTCTAGGAGAAATGTAGAGTCGACACTATGAGTAGCTAGTCGACTCGTGGACTCGGTACTCGACTCGAGGAGTGAACTCAACTCGAGAAGAAATGTAGAGTTGGCACGAGGGGTAGCTAGTCGACTCGTGGACTCGGTACTCGACTCGAGGAGAAATGTAGAGTCGGCTCGAGGAGTAGCTGGTCGACTCGTGGACTCGGTACTCGACTCGAGGAGTGAACTCAACTCGAGGAGAAACGTAGAGTCGCCATGAGGAGTAGGTTGTCGACTCGTGGACTCGGCACTCGACTCGAGGAGTGAACTCAACTCGAGGAGAAACGTTGAGTCGCCACGACGAGTAGCTAGTCGACTCGTGGATTTGGTACTCGACTCGAGAAGTGAACTCAACTCGAGGAGAAATGTAGAGTCGGCACGAGGAGTAGCTTGTCGACTCGTGGACTCGGTACTCGACTCGAGGAGTGAACTCAACTCGAGGAGAAACGTAGACTCGGCATCAGGAGTGGCTTGTCGACTCGTGGACTCGGCACTCGACTCGAGGAGTGAACTAAACTCGAGGAGAAACGTAGAGTCGGCACGAGGAGTAGCTTGTCGACTGGTGGACTCGGCACTCGACTCGAGGAATGGACTCAACTCAAGGAGAAATGTAGAGTCGGCACGAGGAGTATCTTGTCGACTCGTGGACTCGGTACTTGAATCGAGGAGTGAACTCAACTCGAGGAGAAACGTAGAGTCGGCAGGAGGAGTAGCTTGTCGACTCGTGGACTCGGCACTCGACTCGAGGAGTGAACTAAACTCGAGGAGAGACATAGAGTCGGCACGAGGAGTAGCTTGTCGACTCGTGGACTCGGCACTCGACTCGAGGAGTGGAATCAACTCGAGGAGAAATGTAGAGTCGGCACGAGGAGTAGCTAGTCGACTCGTGGACTCGGTACTTGACTCGAGGAATGAACTCAACTCGAGGAGGAATGTAGAGTCGGCACGAGGAGTACCAAGTCGACTCGTGGACTCGGTACTCGACTCGAGGAATGAACTCAACTCGAGGAGAAATGTAGAGTCGTCACGAGGAGTAGCTAGTCGACTCGTGGACTCGGTACTCGACTCGAGGAATGAACTCAACTCGAGGAGTTTTTTGTAGAGTCGGCACGAGGAGTAGCTAGTCGACTCGTGGACTCGGTACTCGACTCGAGGTATGAACTCAACTCGAGGAGATTTTTGTAGAGTCGACACGAGGAGTAGCTAGTCGACTCGTGGACTCGGTACTCGACTTGAGGAGTGAACTCAACTCGAGAACAAATGTAGAGTTGTCACGAGGAGTAGCTCGTCGACTCGTGGACTCGGTACTCGACTCGAGGAGTGAACTCAACTCGAGGAGAAATGTAGAGTCGGCACGAGGAGTGGCTTGTCGACTCGTGGACTCGGTACTCGACTCGAGGAGAAATGTAGAGTCGGCACGAGGAGTAGCTCGTCGACTCGTGGACTCGGTACTCGACTCGAGGAGTGATCTCAACTCGATGAGAAATGTAGAGTCGGCATGAGGAGTAGATAGTGGACTCGTGGACTCGGTACTCGACTCGAGGAGTGAACTCAACTCGAGGAGAAATGTAGAGTTGGCACGAGGGGTAGCTAGTCGACTCGTGGACTCGGTACTCGACTCGAGGAGAAATGTAGAGTCGGCCCGAGGAGTAGCTTGTCGACTCGTGGACTCGGAACTCGACTCGAGGAGTGCACTCAACTCGAGGAGAAACGTAGAGTCGCCACGAGGAGTAGCTTGTCAACTCGTGGACTCGGCACTCGACTCGAGGAGTGAACTCAACTCGAGGAGAAACGTAGAGTCGCCACGAGGAGTAGCTAGTCGATTCGTGGACTCGGTACTCGATTCGAGGAGTGAACTTAACTCGAGGAGAAATGTAGAGTCGGCACGAGGCGTAGCTTGTCGACTCGTGGACTCGGTACTCGACTCGAGGAGTGAACTCAACTCGAGGAGAAACGTAGAGTCGGCATCAGGAGTAGCTTGTCGACTCGTGGATTCGGCGCTCGACTCGAGGAGTGAACTCAACTCGAGGAGAAACGTAGAGTCGGCACGAGGAGTAGCTTGTCGACTCGTGGACTCGGAACTCGACTCGAGGAGTGGACTCAACTCGAGGAGAAATGTAGAGTTGGCACGAGGAGTATCTTGTCGACTCGTGGACTCGGTACTCGACTCGAGGAGAAACGTAGAGTCGGCATGAGGAGTAGCTTGTCAACTCGTGGACTCGCACTCGACTCGAGGAGTGAACTCAACTCGAGGAGAAACGTAGAGTCGGCACGAGGAGTAGCTTGTCGACTCGTGGACTCGGCACTCGACTCGAGGAGTGGACTCAACTCGAGGAGAAATGTAGAGTCGGCACGAGGAGTATCTTGTCAACTCATGGACTCGGTACCCGACTCGAGGAGTGAACTCAACTCGAGGAGAAACGTAGAGTCGGCATGAGGAGTAGCTTGTCGACTCGTGGACTCGGCACTCGACTCGAGGAGTGAACTCAACTCGAGGAGAAACATAGAGTCGGCACGAGGAGTAGCTTGTCGACTCGTTGTTGTCAATGATGCCCACAAGAATAATAGTAGTGTCTATTTATGTACATTTGATGTCATATAGTCTTACGAAGACTCTTGCTTGTAATTGCCTATTCATTCATTAATAAAGTTGAAACGTTCATTCAATTTTCCTTGTCTGAAGCTTTATGATAAAACCATAGTCTTTTAGTCCATAAACAAACTTAACAACTTACGAAGAGACAAATGTAGATTTGCATGAACAAACTCTTCGTAGTTTGCTTAAAACGATATATTCGCAATCTTAGGGTCAAAGGACTATTGACCTCAGTATGATTGTTAGAAGAATCTATGATGTCTGGTTATGAGGCATTGAGAGTTGGGGACTCTATAGTTCTTCTAGGTATCTTCCGAAGGTACTGAATTGACCAGTGCACTTCTAGAGACAATATAAGAACAAACCATTTAACCTCTTATGTCTCGAAGTCACTATGTATGAATTGCATCATGCTTACCTTAATCCTGAAATGAGACATGCCATTTCACACCTTAGTATTCTCATTTGAGAAAGTCAGAGTTCGGACTCACTATGTCATTCCGAACAGGGCCTATTGGTGAAATACTAAGTTGTGAGTATGTCATGAGTAACTTTGTGAAGTTCTCATAGATATGGAATTCATGTACAAGATTGCTGAAATGCAATGTATGTCACCTCATGCTTTGTTCCTTGGAGTGTGAATAAATGAACTGGCCAGTGTCCAAATTGAGTCCTGACTCTTTTGGATGAAACAATGTGACTTGTTAGCTCCTCGTCAATACATTGTTTCTAACTTATTCACAAGCGACAAAGGAGTTGAGGAAATAACAGCTAGAAGGGTAAAATGGTAATTTAGTAAATCCCGACTAGCTGATGACATTCATGAAGGGTAGCATAGATAATATTCAGTGGATCCGCTCATCATAATTAGGTCGAATTCTTGAGTAGAAAATAAATTCATTTGAACCGAGAGATTTTCAGTGTCAGCTCTTTAGTGGAGTCAGTTGGCATTAAGCTAAACTTGGAAAAGGTTTGCGAACTTTTGAGTCCAAGTGTTTAGCTCAAGCTTTGTTCATTTGGGTCCATGAGGTCACTGTCACGAATCACATCGATAGGAATAGTTAAACTGGAAGCTAAGCCAAAACAAGAACGAAAATAGTTAAAAGGGTATTTTTGTCTTTTGAGACATAAGGATGAAATGGATGTCAATAAATTTTGACAAGTTCATTTGATGACTTAATGTCACTCGGCCTTAATATGATTAATTGGGCCTTGTGAATTAATTTCGTTTCATAAGAATTTTATTGAAAATTCTTAATGGGCCTTTCACATGTTGTCATGAACAAATGAAGAAGCTTCTAGAAGCTCCTTCTAGATGTGACATGGGCGCCCAAATACCCAAGGGAAAGAGAAATTATTTTGTGCATAAATGTATTTAGATACTTGCCAAAAGAAAAAGAGGAAACAAATTTGCATAAGGATGCATAAGGGAATCGGCCACATTGAGAGAAAAGGCAAGCTTTGAACAAAATAGGAAACAAATCAAGGCTTCTAGAAGCCCTAGCTTGGCCGAGTGTCTCAATAGGAAAGAGAGGAATTTGGCTCATGAATATGTGATATTCTATAGAAGAGGAAACTACCTTATTGAAGGTGAGACCTCTCCTATAAATAGGAGCCTCATTTCCTCACAATTCATTTATCCAAGTTTAAGAGATTTGAGAGACTCTCTCTCTAGAACTTGGCCGAAGTCCTCTTCTCTCTCTCTCTAGTTTATTTTCGGTTTTCTCTTGTCTTGGCACCTAGGTCCTCACTCGACCTAGTCTTTAGCTCTGCGACTTCGAGACTCGTTCTCAAGTCGTAGTGTTTAAAAGTGCCCACTCACTGATTCCTTCTTTTCGAGTGATTTAGTGATAGAAACTATCGTGGTTGCTCGAGTTCCCGAGGAAAGAAAAGAGAGACGTGCTGCGAGGGGAGACGAACGTTGCCAACCTTCCAAAGGCTCATCAACGTTCAAGCATCAAAAAGGTTAGTAACTTTTATAGCTCATATTAGTTTTTATTTACATGCATATGCTCTTGTCTAGGTTAGTAAAAACTAGTTTTACTTAAAAAGAAAATTTTTAAAATTCCGCCGCTTAACGAAGCGTTAAACTTTTTCTTAAACCCTAGATCGATTCCAACAAATGGTATCAGAGCTATGGTCAAAGGAATGCATGTGCATGTTTTTAAATTATGAGCTTGAAAATCGTTTTCGAAAGTTTACTAATTTTGTGACAAGTTAGAATTGTAATCTTAGATTTTTTTTTAATTTAATGCTCTTGTCTTTAAATTAAAAAGCATGTTGATTTTCTATGAGTTTGGGATGTTTTTAAAACACATTAGAATCAGTTCTAAAAGTTTTTAATTTGTTATATTGAAAAACGTGTTTTAAAGGTTTGAGAAATTTCGGTAATTTTTGTGACTAGTTACTTTGTCTTTCTAGTTTCTTTTATTTACCGTATTCGTTTTATGCTTGTTGTTATTTCTTTTATTCTATGTTATTACCCTGCTAATAAAACACAAATAAAAGCTTTAAACAACATCTTAAAACGTTCCGTTACACTCGATTCTTTTTCGCACCTAAAAGGACAAAGCTTTAATTTATTTCTTTTTCTTCGAGCTGGAATGTAAACCCGCATTAAAAGCGGCATAACTCTCTGCTCAGAAATCGAAATTTAATTATTCTTGAATCAAATTAAAGCTCTGTCTGTCCTCTGTCCAATGCCACCAGTTTCGGCTCAAAAGAACATCGGAGCCGCCAGATATGGCGATTTTACTCCGAGGTGCGCGGCTGTCTGAAACTCCAGTTTTTTAGAAATCCGGATTTTCAAACCCCACTACCATGAGTTATAGAACTCTAATGAGAAAAATTTCTTGAGAAAAAATGTTTTTCATATGATTATAAACATGATGTGTAAGATTAAAATGTTTTGATTTTTGAAAGTTTAATTGAAATTGAATTTTTACAAAACTAGTTTGAATTTTGAAAAACCGTTTTCACTTTCAAACTTGAAAATATTTTGTCATCCAAATCAAATAAATTTTCAAAATGTTTTCAAAACTATATCTATATCACATATGTTCAAAATCTATATGCTCTTGAAAATTTGAGTGGGAGGTCTCCTTGTAGACAAGCCGAAAAATAAAAGGATGTGTAATCTCAAACTTTCAAGTGTTCGAGTGAGTTGAAGTTCACACTTCCCTCACGCATTTTCCCGAAATAGAAAATAGGAAAAGATCGAGTATGTACCTTGTGCCTTTATGCACTAATACTGCTCTGAACATGTCGATCTAGGATTCTCTTCTAGTTGTCCGCTCTGTCGCTCTCTAACTAGGAAATTTGTTTCCGAACTTAAAAGAGTCGATGAACCAACTCCAAAAACTAAGTGGGAGGGTTATACTCGTTGTTTGTAACCCGCGATCCCCAACACTAGTGAAAGATGCAATAACGTGGGACTAAGAGCCGCTCTTGCGACCCTCACTTAAATGTGAGTACTCCAAGGCGTTATTGCTTCGATCATTGCTCAATGAGCTACGTCCGAGAGTGATGCAATGATGGCAAGGCCTCCCCTTGGGGGATTGTTTTTCAAAGCTGATCTTTTGGACTAAGTGGTTGGTTGCACACTTAGGCTCAATCCCTAGTATCCTTCCTTAAGGCTCTGCGAAAGGATGTGAGTGATCAAACCAATTTACAAGGTGGCTAGTCAAAATGATGTACTGACATCTTGGCTTAGCATTAATGATGTGTCATTTACTTATAAATGGAGATTTTTTGCGGCCTTCTCTTGAGGGAGTAAATTATCGTTTGGTTTATAACACCTTTGGATTTTACAAAAGTCTTAATAAAACTTAAATCCTAAACCAAAGACTAATCATAAACTTGTTTCAACTTATATAGGCAATATGTCTCTCAACCATCTCTCAATCTTTCTTTCCTCGATCAAACTCGAAAACGAAAACTACGTAGATTCGAAATGTAACCTCGACATAATACCTACCGTTAACAAGTACAAATGGGTACTCATCACCCCGTGTCCTCCTCTGACGAATGATGATTCAACTCAAGAGGACAATGACGCCTTAGCGGCCTGGCTTCGATCCGATGAGATTGTGAGGTGCTATATCTTGGCACCTATGAACAATATGCTGAAAGAGCAACATCGTAACATCGAGACTGCCGCTGACATGCTCTACAAGCTCCTCGAGATGTTTGGAGGGCAAAGGCGTCAAACAAGGCTACAAGCAGTCCGACAGTTTATGAACTGTCGCATCAAGGCTAGGACTCCTGTTAGGGACCATATGATACTGATCATTAGTTACCTAAATGAAGTGGAAATCCTAGGATCTGAGATTGATGGGAAGAATATCATAGATATGATCTTAGAAACTCTCCCCGAGTCTCTTGATACCTTCATGCTGAACTACTCCATTACAAAGCTAAAGTACACTGTTACCGAGCTTATGAAGGAGCTTCACACTGATGTAGGTCTCAATAAAAGAAAGAGGAATCAAGGAGAGGCACATGCTACTGAGCAAAAGCCTCCGCCTCTGGAACTAAGAAGAGACCTCACAAGGCCGATAAAAAGAACTGTCCCGCCTATCTCAAAGCAAAGGAACATAGTATTGTACTAGTTACCGAAGCATGCTTAGTAGCTGATAATGTATCATCGTGGATTATTGACTCCGCTGCTACTAACCATATTTGTTGTTCCTTGAATGGTTTCAAGAAAACCAAAAGCTTAGAGAAAGGCGAGTTCTGTTTCAAATGGGGTGATGGGAGCCTGGTGTCCGCGAAGGCTGTGGGATCCGTGACGCTGTCTTTTGAAGACCGCACTTTAAACTTGAATAATGTTTATTTTGTTCCTACCTTTGGGAAGAACTTAATATCCGTTGCTCGTCTTCTTGAGCAAGATTATTGTTTAAAGTTCATTAAGAATGGAATTCGTATTTCGTTTCCTGATAATTCTTTTGTCACTGATGCATGTATGAAGAATGCTCTTTTCTACATCTATCCCACTCAACCTTCTCTTTTAGACACCGAAATAGATAACGATCTAATTAGGGAGCCAAAGAGGATCAAACTTTCTGAATCCTCTGATCTAACAAAATCAACATACCTCTGGCACTTAAGACTTGGTCATATCAGTCTAGATAGGATTAAGAGACTTGTGAGGGATGGTCCACTCCAAGCCTCTGCAATAGGTTCACTACCTACTTGTGAATCCTGTATAGAAGGAAAAATGACTAAGCGACCTTTCTCCGATAAGGGTCGAAGAGCCACTGAGTTGGTGGAACTAATACATTCTGATGTATGTGGTCCGCTCAACCAACAGGCACGTGGAGGATACGAATACTTCGTTACCTTCACTGATGATTACTCAAGATATGGGTTTGTCTATTTGCTTAAACACAAATCCGAGACCTTTAACGTATTTAAGGTCTTTAGGGCTTTAGTGGAAAAGCAAACTGGCAAAGTGATCAAAACCCTTCGATCTGATCGAGGTGGTGAGTATATGTCTGGAGAGTTCGATGACTTTCTTAAAGAAGAAGGTATCGCTTCTCAGCTTACCGCACCTGGCACACCTCAACAAAACGGAGTGTCAGAGAGAAGAAACCGAACTCTTATGGAGATGGTTAGATCAATGATGAGTTACTCATCACTCCCGCTTTCCTTTTGGGGATATGCCCTCGAAACAGCCGCCTACATTCTGAACCAAGTTCCGTCCAAAACGGTTCCTGGTACTCCTTATGAATGATGGACTGGCCGTAAAGTGAATCTTGGCCGCATCCGAATTTGGGGTTGCCCTGCACACGTGCTGAGGCAAAAGACTAGCAAGTTGGCTAGTAGGTCAGAATTGTGCGTGTTTGTAGGATATCCGAAGGAAACCAAAGGTTTTACTTTCTATAGTCCCGAGGACGATAAGACTTTCGTTAGCACGAATGGTCGTTTCCTTGAGGAGGACTTTATGAAGGATGCGAAACCTAGAAGCAAAATTGTGCTTGAAGAAAAGTTGGGTGAGGAAGCTTCTACCTCATCTGTAAGAACTGTTCTTACCCCAACTGAAACACAACCTAACTCATCAGAATCTCGTCAAGTAGTACTTAGACGTAGTGGGAGGGCTACTCAAAAGCCTGACAGGTAAATGTCTTATGGAGACTCTCTTGTAGCCGTCTCCGACATGGATGACCCTGTTTCCTATAGCCAAGCGATGGCTTGTTCTGAATCAAACCTTTGGCTTGACGCCATGAAAGTTGAAATGCACTCAATGTATGTCAACAAAGTCTGGAAACTTGTAGACCTTCCTGAAGGGATTAAACCCGTAGGGTGTAAGTGGATATACAAGAAGAAAAGGGGTCCTGATGGGAACGTCGAGACGTTCAAAGCACGACTTGTGGCAAAGGGTTATACCCAACAAGAAGGGATTGACTATGAAGAAACCTTCTCGGCAGTCGCGATGCTTAAATCCATCCGTATACTGCTATCCTTAGCTGCAGCTCTCGACTATGAGATCTGGCAAATGGATGTCAAGACAGCCTTTCTGAATGGCAATCTTGACGAGCGCATTTACATGGCTCAACCAGACGGTTTCGTGGATAAAGGTCAAGAGACCAAGGTTTGTGAGTTGCTTAAATCCATTTATGGACTAAAGCAAGCATCTAGGTCATGGAATATTAGATTCGATGAAACTGTAAAGAGCTTTGGCTTTGAACAGTCAATAGATGAGCCTTATGTTTACAAGTTAATACACGAAGGTAAAGTTGTGTTTCTGGTACTATATGTCGATGATATACTACTCATTGGTAATGACGTGGGTAAGTTATCTGAGGTTAAGGTGTAGCTAGCAAAGCAATTCGATATGAAGGATCTAGGAGAAGCCGCGTACATTCTGGGAATCCAAATCCTTCGAGATAGGAAAAACCGGACCCTGTCGCTCTCTCAAGCATCTTATGTTGATAAGGTGATGGATCGTTTCTCGATGCAAGACTGCAAGAGGGGTCAAACACCCTTTAGGCATGGAGTTTCACTCTCTAAGGACCAGTCTCCCAAGACTGCACAAGAGATTGAAGACATGAGGAAGATTACTTACGCCTCTGCCGTAGGAAGCCTCATGTATGCTATGCTTTGCACTAGACCTGATATATGTTTCGCCGTTGGCGTAGTTAGTCGTTTCCAATCCAACCCTGGACCCGAGCACTGGATTGCTGTTAAGCATGTTCTTAAGTATCTTCGAAGAACTAGGAACTTGATGCTTACATACTCAGGTACTGACCTGACTATGACGGGATATACCGACTCCGATTTTCAAGCGGATAAGGATTCCAGGAAAACCACTTCGGGATCTGTGTTCATCCTTAATGGTGGAGCTGTCGTGTGGAGGAGTATTAAGCAATCTTGCATTGCAGACTCCACAATGGAAGCAGAATATGTGGCTGCTTGTGAAGCATCCAAAGAGGCTGTATGGCTTAGAAAGTTCCTTAAGTATTTGGAAATTGTTCCAAACGTCGACGAGCCCATGACCATTTATTGTGATAATAGTGGGGCTGTCGCTTACTCAAAGGAACCTAGAAGCCATAAGCGCTCTAAACATATTGAGAGGAAATACCATTTGATTCGAGAGATCGCGCAGCGCGGACACGTGGAGGTGAAGTAGATCTCTGGAAGATCCATTCACCAAGGCCCTAGCGAACATGGTCTTCGACCAAATTCGAGAAGGATTAGGCATGTAGGACTACTCACATCTTCTTTGAGTCAAGTGGGAGTTTGTTGTCAATGATGCCCAAAAGAAGAGTAGTAGTGTCTATTTATGTACATTTGATGTCATATAGTCTTACGAAGAATCTTGCTTGTAATTGCCTATTCATTCATTAATAAAGTTGAAACGTTCATTCAATCTTCCTTGTCTGAAGCTTTATGATAAAACCATAGTCTTTTAGTCCATAAACAAACTTAACAACTTACGAAGAGACAAATGTAGATTTGCATGAACAAACTCTTCGTAGTTTGCTTAAAACGATATATTCGCAATCTTAGGGTCAAAGGACTATTGACCTCAGTATGATTGTTAGAAGAATCTATGATGTCTGGTTATGAGGCATTGAGAGTTGGGGACTCTATAGTTCTTCTAGGTATCTTCCGAAGGTACTGAATTGACCAGTGCACTTCTAGAGACAATATAAGAACAAACCATTTAACCTCTTATGTCTCGAAGTCACTATGTATGAATTGCATCATGCTTACCTTAATCCTGAAATGAGACATGCCATTTCACACCTTAGTATTCTCATTTGAGAAAGTCAGAGTTCGGACTCACTATGTCATTCCGAACAGGGCCTATTGGTGAAATACTAAGTTGTGAGTATGTCATGAGTAACTTTGTGAAGTTCTCATAGATATGGAATTCATGTACAAGATTGCTGAAATGCAATGTATGTCACCTCATGCTTTGTTCCTTGGAGTGTGAATAAATGAACTGGCCAGTGTCCAAATTGAGTCCTGACTCTTTTGGATGAAACAATGTGACTTGTTAGCTCCTCGTCAATACATTGTTTCTAACTTATTCACAAGCGACAAAGGAGTTGAGGAAATAACAGCTAGAAGGGTAAAATGGTAATTTAGTAAATCCCGACTAGCTGATGACATTCATGAAGGGTAGCATAGATAATATTCAGTGGATCCGCTCATCATAATTAGGTCGAATTCTTGAGTAGAAAATAAATTCATTTGAACCGAGAGATTTTCAGTGTCAGCTCTTTAGTGGAGTCAGTTGGCATTAAGCTAAACTTGGAAAAGGTTTGCGAACTTTTGAGTCCAAGTGTTTAGCTCAAGCTTTGTTCATTTGGGTCCATGAGGTCACTGTCACGAATCACATCGATAGGAATAGTTAAACTGGAAGCTAAGCCAAAACAAGAACGAAAATAGTTAAAAGGGTATTTTTGTCTTTTGAGACATAAGGATGAAATGGATGTCAATAAATTTTGACAAGTTCATTTGATGACTTAATGTCACTCGGCCTTAATATGATTAATTGGGCCTTGTGAATTAATTTCGTTTCATAAGAATTTTATTGAAAATTCTTAATGGGCCTTTCACATGTTGTCATGAACAAATGAAGAAGCTTCTAGAAGCTCCTTCTAGATGTGAAATGGGCGCCCAAATACCCAAGGGAAAGAGAAATTATTTTGTGCATAAATGTATTTAGATACTTGCCAAAAGAAAAAGAGGAAACAAATTTGCATAAGGATGCATAAGGGAATCGGCCACATTGAGAGAAAAGGCAAGCTTTGAACAAAATAGGAAACAAATCAAGGCTTCTAGAAGCCCTAGCTTGGCCGAGTGTCTCAATAGGAAAGAGAGGAATTTGGCTCATGAATATGTGATATTCTATAGAAGAGGAAACTACCTTATTGAAGGTGAGACCTCTCCTATAAATAGGAGCCTCATTTCCTCACAATTCATTCATCCAAGTTTAAGAGATTTGAGAGACTCTCTCTCTAGAACTTGGCCGAAGTCCTCTTCTCTCTCTCTCTAGTTTATTTTCGGTTTTCTCTTGTCTTGGCACCTAGGTCCTCACTCAACCTAGTCTTTAGCTCTGCGACTTCGAGACTCGTTCTCAAGTCGTAGTGTTTAAAAGTGCCCACTCACTGATTCCTTCTTTTCGAGTGATTTAGTGATAGAAACTATCGTGGTTGCTCGAGTTCCCGAGGAAAGAAAAGAGAGACGTGCTGCGAGGGGAGACGAACGTTGCCAACCTTCCAAAGGCTCATCAACGTTCAAGCATCAAAAAGGTTAGTAACTTTTATAGCTCATATTAGTTTTTATTTACATGCATATGCTCTTGTCTAGGTTAGTAAAAACTAGTTTTACTTAAAAAGAAAATTTTTAAAATTCCGCCGCTTAACGAAGCGTTAAACTTTTTCTTAAACCCTAGATCGATTCCAACACTCGTGGACTCGGCACTCGACTCGTGGAGTGGACTCAACTCGAGGAGAAATGTAGAGTCGGCACGAGGAGTAGCTAGTCGACTCGTGGACTCGGTACTTGACTCGAGGAATGAACTCAACTCAAGGAGGAATGTAGAGTCGGCACGAGGAGAAGCAAGTCGACTCGTTGACTCGGTACTCGACTCGAGGAATGAACTCAACTCGAGGAGAAATGTAGAGTCGGCACGAGGAGTGGCTTGTCGATTCGTGGACTCGGTACTCGACTCGAGGAATGAACTCAACTCGAGGAGAAATGTAGAGTCGGCACGAGGAGTAGCTAGTCGACTCGTGGACTCGGTACTAGACTCGAGGAGAAATGTAGAGTCGGCACGAGGAGTAGCTCGTCGACTCGTGGACTCGGTACTCGACTCGAGGAGTGAACTCAACTCGATGAGAAATGTAGAGTCGGCATGAGGAGTAGCTAGTCGACTCGTGGACTCGGTACTCGACTCGAGGAGTGAACTCAACTCGAGGAGAAATGTAGAGTTGGCACGAGGGGTAGCTAGTCGACTCGTGGACTCGGTACTCGACTCGAGGAGAAATGTAGAGTCGGCCCGAGGAGTAGCTTGTCGACTCGTGGACTCGGTACTCGACTCGAGGAGTGAACTCAACTCGAGGAGAAACGTAGAGTCGCCTCGAGGAGTAGCTTGTCAACTCGTGGGCTCGGCACTCGACTCGAGGAGTGAACTCAACTCGAGGAGAAACGTAGAGTCGCCACGAGGAGTAGCTAGTCGATTCGTGGACTCGGTACTCGATTCGAGGAGTGAACTTAACTCGAGGAGAAATGTAGAGTCGGCACGAGGAGTAGCTTGTCGACTCGTGGACTCGGTACTCGACTCGAGGACTGAACTCAACTCGAGGAGAAACGTAGAGTCGGCATCAGGAGTAGCTTGTCGACTCGTGGACTCGGCGCTCGACTCGAGGAGTGAACTCAACTCGAGGAGAAACGTAGAGTCGGCACGAGGAGTAGCTTGTCGACTCGTGGACTCGGCACTCGACTCGAGGAGTGGACTCAACTCGAGGAGAAATGTAGAGTCGGCATGAGGAGTATCTTGTCGACTCGTGGACTCGGTACTCGACTCGAGGAGTGAACTCAACTCGAGGAGAAACGTAGAGTCGGCATGAGGAGTAGCTTGTTAACTCGTGGACTCGCACTCGACTCGAGGAGTGAACTCAACTCGAGGAGAAACGTAGAGTCGGCACGAGGAGTAGCTTGTCGACTCGTGGACTCGGCACTCGACTCGAGGAGTGGACTCAACTCGAGGAGAAATGTAGAGTCGGCACGAGGAGTATCTTATCGACTCATGCACTCGGTACCCGACTCGAGGAGTGAACTCAACTCGAGGAGAAACGTAGAGTCGGCATGAGGAGTAGCTTGTCGACTCGTGGGCTCGGCACTCGACTCGAGGAGTGAACTCAACTCGACGAGAAACATAGAGTCAGCACGAGGAGTAGCTTGTCGACTCGTGGACTCGGCACTCGACTCGTGGAGTGGACTCAACTCGAGGAGAAATGTAGAGTCGGCACGAGGAGTAGCTAGTCGACTCGTGGACTCGGTACTTGACTCGAGGAATGAACTCAACTCAAGGAGGAATGTAGAGTCGGCACGAGGAGAAGCAAGTCGACTCGTTGACTCCGTACTCGACTCGAGGAATGAACTCAACTCGAGGAGAAATGTAGAGTCGGCACGAGGAGTAGCTAGTCGACTCGTGGACTCGGTACTCGACTTGAGGAATGAACTCAACTCGAGGAGTTTTTTGTAGAGTCGGCACGAGGAGTAGCTAGTCGACTCGTGGACTCGGTACTCGACTCGAGGTATGAACTTAACTCGAGGAGATTTTTGTAGAGTCGGCACGAGGAGTAGCTAGTCGACTCGTGGACTCTGTACTCAACTTGAGGAGTGAACTCAACTCAAGGGGAAATGTAGAGTCGGCACGAGGAGTAGCTCGTCGACTCGTGGACTCGGTACTCGACTCGAGGAGTGAACTCAACTCGAAGAGAAATGTAGAGTCGGCATTAGGAGTGGCTTGTCGACTCGTGGACTCGGTACTCGACTCGAGGAGTGAACTCAACTCGAGGAGAAACGTAGAGTCGCCTCGAGGAGTAGCTTGTCAACTCGTGGGCTCGGCACTCGACTCGAGGAGTGAACTCAACTCGAGGAGAAACGTAGAGTCGCCACGAGGAGTAGCTAGTCGATTCGTGGACTCGGTACTCGATTCGAGGAGTGAACTTAACTCGAGGAGAAATGTAGAGTCGGCACGAGGAGTAGCTTGTCGACTCGTGGACTCGGTACTCGACTCGAGGACTGAACTCAACTCGAGGAGAAACGTAGAGTCGGCATCAGGAGTAGCTTGTCGACTCGTGGACTCGGCGCTCGACTCGAGGAGTGAACTCAACTCGAGGAGAAACGTAGAGTCGGCACGAGGAGTAGCTTGTCGACTCGTGGACTCGGCACTCGACTCGAGGAGTGGACTCAACTCGAGGAGAAATGTAGAGTCGGCACGAGGAGTATCTTGTCGACTCGTGGACTCGGTACTCGACTCGAGGAGTGAACTCAACTCGAGGAGAAACGTAGAGTCGGCATGAGGAGTAGCTTGTTAACTCGTGGACTCGCACTCGACTCGAGGAGTGAACTCAACTCGAGGAGAAACGTAGAGTCGGCACGAGGAGTAGCTTGTCGACTCGTGGACTCGGCACTCGACTCGAGGAGTGGACTCAACTCGAGGAGAAATGTAGAGTCGGCACGAGGAGTATCTTATCGACTCATGCACTCGGTACCCGACTCGAGGAGTGAACTCCACTCGAGGAGAAACGTAGAGTCGGCATGAGGAGTAGCTTGTCGACTCGTGGACTCGGCACTCGACTCGAGGAGTGAACTCAACTCGAGGAGAAACATAGAGTCAGCACGAGGAGTAGCTTGTCGACTCGTGGACTCGGCACTCGACTCGTGGAGTGGACTCAACTCGAGGAGAAATGTAGAGTCGGCACGAGGAGTAGCTAGTCGACTCGTGGACTCGGTACTTGACTCGAGGAATGAACTCAACTCAAGGAGGAATGTAGAGTCGGCACGAGGAGAAGCAAGTCGACTCGTTGACTCGGTACTCGACTCGAGGAATGAACTCAACTCGAGGAGAAATGTAGAGTCGGCACGAGGAGTAGCTAGTCGACTCGTGGACTCGGTACTCGACTCGAGGAATGAACTCAACTCGAGGAGTTTTTTGTAGAGTCGGCACGAGGAGTAGCTAGTCGACTCGTGGACTCGGTACTCGACTCGAGGTATGAACTTAACTCGAGGAGATTTTTGTAGAGTCGGCACGAGGAGTAGCTAGTCGACTCGTGGACTCTGTACTCAACTTGAGGAGTGAACTCAACTCGAGGGGAAATGTAGAGTCGGCACGAGGAGTAGCTCGTCGACTCGTGGACTCGGTACTCGACTCGAGGAGTGAACTCAACTCGAAGAGAAATGTAGAGTCGGCACGAGGAGTGGCTTGTCGACTCGTGGACTCGGTACTCGACTCGAGGAGTGAACTCAACTCGAGGAGAAACGTAGAGTCGCCACGACGAGTAGCTAGTCGACTCGTGGACTCGGTACTCGACTCGAGGAGTGAACTCAACTCGAGGAGAAATGTAGAGTCGGCATGAGGAATAGCTTGTCGACCCGTGGACTCGGTACTCGACTCGAGGAGTGAACTCAACTCGAGGAGAAACGTAGACTCGGCATTAGGAGTGGCTTGTCGACTCGTGGACTCGGCACTCGACTCGAGGAGAAATGTAGAGTCGGCACGAGGAATAGCTTGTCGACCCGTGGACTCGGTACTCGACTCGAGGAGTGAACTCAACTCGAGGAGAAACGTAGACTCGGCATGAGGAGTAGCTTGTCGACTCGTGGACTCGCACTCGACTCGAGGAGTGAACTCAACTCGAGGAGAGACGTAGAGTCGGCACGAGGAGTAGCTTGTCGACTCGTGGACTCGGCACTCGACTCGAGAAGTGGACTCAACTCGAGGAGAAACGTAGAATCGGCACGAGGAGTAGCTTGTCGACTCGTGGACTCGGCACTCGACTCGAGGAATGGACTCAACTCGAGGAGAAATGTAGAGTCGGCACGAGGAGTATCTTGTCGACTCGTGGACTCGGTACTTGAAACGAGGAGTGAACTCAACTCGAGGAGAAACGTAGAGTCGGCAGGAGGAGTAGCTTGTCGACTCGTGGACTCGGCACTCGACTCGAGGAGTGAACTCAACTCAAGGAGAGACATAGAGTCGGCACGAGGAGTAGCTTGTCGACTCGTGCACTCGGCACTCGAATCGAGGAGTGGACTAGTCGAGGAGAAATGTAGAGTCGGCACGAGGAGTAGCTAGTCGACTCGTGGACTCGGTACTTGACTCGAGGAATGAACTCAACTCGAGGAGGAATGTAGAGTCGGCACGAGGAGTAGCAAGTCGACTCGTGGACTCGGTACTCGACTCGAGGAATGAACTCAACTCGAGGAGAAATATAGAGTCGTCACGAGGAGTAGCTAGTCGACTCGTGGACTCGGTACTCGACTCGAGGAATGAACTCAACTCGAGGAGTCTTTTGTAGAGTCGGCACGAGGAGTAGCTAGTCGACTCGTGGACTCGGTACTCGACTCGAGGTATGAACTCAACTCGAGGAGATTTTTGTAGAGTCGACACGAGGAGTAGCTAGTCGACTCGTGGACTCGGTACTCGACTTGAGGAGTGAACTCAACTCGAGAACAAATATAGAGTCGGCACGAGGAGTAGCTCGTCGACTCGGTACTCGACTCGAGGAGTGAACTCAACTCGAGGAGAAATGTAGAGTCGGCACGAGGAGTGGCTTGTCGACTCGTGGACTCGGTACTCGACTCGAGGAGTGAACTCAACTCGAGGAGAAATGTAGAGTCGGCACGAGGAGTAGCTAGTCGACTCGAGGACTCGGTACTAGACTCGAGGAGAAATGTAGAGTCGGCACGAGGAGTAGCTCGTCGACTCGTGGACTCGGTACTCGACTCGAGGACTGAACTCAACTCGAGGAGAAACGTAGAGTCGGCATCAGGAGTAGCTTGTCGACTCGTGGACTCGGCGCTCGACTCGAGGCGTGAACTCAACTCGAGGAGAAACGTAGAGTCGGCACGAGGAGTAGCTTGTCGACTCGTGGACTCGGCACTCGACTCGAGGAGTGGACTCAACTCGAGGAGAAATGTAGAGTCGGCACGAGGAGTATCTTGTCGACTCGTGGACTCGGTACTCGTCTCGAGGAGTGAACTCAACTCGAGGAGAAACGTAGAGTCGGCTTGAG
The DNA here is from genome assembly GCF_054948205.1 of Urtica dioica subsp. dioica. Lineage (NCBI taxonomy): Eukaryota > Viridiplantae > Streptophyta > Magnoliopsida > Rosales > Urticaceae > Urtica > Urtica dioica. The sequence goes on along the minus strand of NC_142759.1, from coordinate 36,845,492 downwards.
GAGTAGCTTGTTAACTCGTGGACTCGCACTCGACTCGAGGAGTGAACTCAACTCGAGGAGAAACGTAGAGTCGGCACGAGGAGTAGCTTGTCGACTCGTGGACTCGGCACTCGACTCGAGGAGTGGACTCAACTCGAGGAGAAATGTAGAGTCGGCACGAGGAGTATCTTATCGACTCATGCACTCGGTACCCGACTCGAGGAGTGAACTCAACTCGAGGAGAAACGTAGAGTCGGCATGAGGAGTAGCTTGTCGACTCGTGGACTCGGCACTCGACTCGAGGAGTGAACTCAACTCGAGGAGAAACATAGAGTCAGCACGAGGAGTAGCTTGTCGACTCGTGGACTCGGCACTCGACTCGTGGAGTGGACTCAACTCGAGGAGAAATGTAGAGTCGGCACGAGGAGTAGCTAGTCGACTCGTGGACTCGGTACTTGACTCGAGGAATGAACTCAACTCAAGGAGGAATGTAGAGTCGGCACGAGGAGAAGCAAGTCGACTCGTTGACTCGGTACTCGACTCGAGGAATGAACTCAACTCGAGGAGAAATGTAGAGTCGGCACGAGGAGTAGCTAGTCGACTCGTGGACTCGGTACTCGACTCGAGGAATGAACTCAACTCGAGGAGTTTTTTGTAGAGTCGGCACGAGGAGTAGCTAGTCGACTCGTGGACTCGGTACTCGACTCGAGGTATGAACTTAACTCGAGGAGATTTTTGTAGAGTCGGCACGAGGAGTAGCTAGTCGACTCGTGGACTCTGTACTCAACTTGAGGAGTGAACTCAACTCGAGGGGAAATGTAGAGTCGGCACGAGGAGTAGCTCGTCGACTCGTGGACTCGGTACTCGACTCGAGGAGTGAACTCAACTCGAAGAGAAATGTAGAGTCGGCACGAGGAGTGGCTTGTCGACTCGTGGACTCGGTACTCGAACCGAGGAGTGAACTCAACTCGAGGAGAAACGTAGAGTCGCCACGACGAGTAGCTAGTCGACTCGTGGACTCGGTACTCGACTCGAGGAGTGAACTCAACTCGAGGAGAAATGTAGAGTCGGCACGAGGAATAGCTTGTCGACCCGTGGACTCGGTACTCGATTCGAGGAGTGAACTCAACTCGAGGAGAAACGTAGACTCGGCATTAGGAGTGGCTTGTCGACTCGTGGACTCGGCACTCGACTCGAGGAGAAATGTAGAGTCGGCAGGAGGAATAGCTTGTCGACCCGTGGACTCGGTACTCGACTCGAGGAGTGAACTCAACTCGAGGAGAAACGTAGACTCGGCATGAGGAGTAGCTTGTCGACTCGTGGACTCGCACTCGACTCGAGGAGTGAACTCAACTCGAGGAGAAACGTAGAGTCGGCACGAGGAGTAGCTTGTCGACTCGTGGACTCGGCACTCGACTCGAGGAGTGGACTCAACTCGAGGAGAAATGTAGAATCGGCACGAGGAGTAGCTTGTCGACTCGTGGACTCGGCACTCGACTCGAGGAATGGACTCAACTCAAGGAGAAATGTAGAGTCGGTACGAGGAGTATCTTGTCGACTCGTGGACTCGGTACTTGAAACGAGGAGTGAACTCAACTCGAGGAGAAACGTAGAGTCGGCAGGAGGAGTAGCTTGTCGACTCGTGGACTCGGCACTCGACTCGAGGAGTGAACTCAACTCGAGGAGAGACATAGAGTCGGCACGAGGAGTAGCTTGTCGACTCGTGGACTCGGCACTCGACTCGAGGAGTGGACTCAAGTCGAGGAGAAATGTAGAGTCGGCACGAGGAGTAGCTAGTCGACTCGTGGACTCGGTACTTGACTCGAGGAATGAACTCAACTCGAGGAGGAATGTAGAGTCGGCACGAGGAGTAGCAAGTCGACTCGTGGACTCGGTACTCGACTCGAGGAATGAACTCAACTCGAGGAGAAATATAGAGTCGTCACGAGGAGTAGCTAGTCGACTCGTGGACTCGGTACTTGACTCGAGGAATGAACTCAACTCGAGGAGGAATGTAGAGTCGGCACGAGGAGTAGCAAGTCGACTCGTGGACTCGGTACTCGACTCGAGGAATGAACTCAACTCGAGGAGAAATATAGAGTCGTCACGAGGAGTAGCTAGTCGACTCGTGGACTCGGTACTCGACTCGAGGAATGAACTCAACTCGAGGAGTCTTTTGTAGAGTCGGCACGAGGAGTAGCTAGTCGACTCGTGGACTCGGTACTCGACTCGAGGAGTGGACTCAACTCGAGGAGAAATGTAGAGTCGGCACGAGGAGTATCTTGTCGACTCGTGGACTCGGTACTCGTCTCCAGGAGTGAACTCAACTCGAGGAGAAACGTAGAGTCGGCTTGAGGAGTAGCTTGTTAACTCGTGGACTCGCACTCGACTCGAGGAGTGAACTCAACTCGAGGAGAAACGTAGAGTCGGCACGAGGAGTAGCTTGTCGACTCGTGGACTCGGCACTCGACTCGAGGAGTGGACTCAACTCGAGGAGAAACGTAGACTCGGCATTAGGAGTGGCTTGTCGACTCGTGGACTCGGTACTCGACTCGAGGAGTGAACTCAACTCGAGGAGAAATGTAGAGTCGGCATGAGGAATAGCTTGTCGACCCGTGGACTCGGTACTCGACTCGAGGAGTGAACTCAACTCGAGGAGAAACGTAGACTCGGCATTAGGAGTGGCTTGTCGACTCGTGGACTCGGCACTCGACTCGAGGAGAAATGTAGAGTCGGCACGAGGAATAGCTTGTCGACCCGTGGACTCGGTACTCGACTCGAGGAGTGAACTCAACTCGAGGAGAAACGTAGACTCGGCATGAGGAGTAGCTTGTCGACTCGTGGACTCGCACTCGACTCGAGGAGTGAACTCAACTCGAGGAGAGACGTAGAGTCGGCACGAGGAGTAGCTTGTCGACTCGTGGACTCGGCACTCGACTCGAGAAGTGGACTCAACTCGAGGAGAAACGTAGAATCGGCACGAGGAGTAGCTTGTCGACTCGTGGACTCGGCACTCGACTCGAGGAATGGACTCAACTCGAGGAGAAATGTAGAGTCGGCACGAGGAGTATCTTGTCGACTCGTGGACTCGGTACTTGAAACGAGGAGTGAACTCAACTCGAGGAGAAACGTAGAGTCGGCAGGAGGAGTAGCTTGTCGACTCGTGGACTCGGCACTCGACTCGAGGAGTGAACTCAACTCAAGGAGAGACATAGAGTCGGCACGAGGAGTAGCTTGTCGACTCGTGCACTCGGCACTCGACTCGAGGAGTGGACTCAAGTCGAGGAGAAATGTAGAGTCGGCACGAGGAGTAGCTAGTCGACTCGTGGACTCGGTACTTGACTCGAGGAATGAACTCAACTCGAGGAGGAATGTAGAGTCGGCACGAGGAGTAGCAAGTCGACTCGTGGACTCGGTACTCGACTCGAGGAATGAACTCAACTCGAGGAGAAATATAGAGTCGTCACGAGGAGTAGCTAGTCGACTCGTGGACTCGGTACTCGACTCGAGGAATGAACTCAACTCGAGGAGTCTTTTGTAGAGTCGGCACGAGGAGTAGCTAGTCGACTCGTGGACTCGGTACTCGACTCGAGGTATGAACTCAACTCGAGGAGATTTTTGTAGAGTCGACACGAGGAGTAGCTAGTCGACTCGTGGACTCGGTACTCGACTTGAGGAGTGAACTCAACTCGAGAACAAATATAGAGTCGGCACGAGGAGTAGCTCGTCGACTCGGTACTCGACTCGAGGAGTGAACTCAACTCGAGGAGAAATGTAGAGTCGGCACGAGGAGTGGCTTGTCGACTCGTGGACTCGGTACTCGACTCGAGGAGTGAACTCAACTCGAGGAGAAATGTAGAGTCGGCACGAGGAGTAGCTAGTCGACTCGAGGACTCGGTACTAGACTCGAGGAGAAATGTAGAGTCGGCACGAGGAGTAGCTCGTCGACTCGTGGACTCGGTACTCGACTCGAGGACTGAACTCAACTCGAGGAGAAACGTAGAGTCGGCATCAGGAGTAGCTTGTCGACTCGTGGACTCGGCGCTCGACTCGAGGCATGAACTCAACTCGAGGAGAAACGTAGAGTCGGCACGAGGAGTAGCTTGTCGACTCGTGGACTCGGCACTCGACTCGAGGAGTGGACTCAACTCGAGGAGAAATGTAGAGTCGGCACGAGGAGTATCTTGTCGACTCGTGGACTCGGTACTCGTCTCGAGTAGTGAACTCAACTCGAGGAGAAACGTAGAGTCGGCTTGAGGAGTAGCTTGTTAACTCGTGGACTCGCACTCGACTCGAGGAGTGAACTCAACTCGAGGAGAAACGTAGAGTCGGCACGAGGAGTAGCTTGTCGACTCGTGGACTCGGCACTCGACTCGAGGAGTGGACTCAACTCGAGGAGAAATGTAGAGTCGGCACGAGGAGTATCTTATCGACTCATGCACTCGGTACCCGACTCGAGGAGTGAACTCAACTCGAGGAGAAACGTAGAGTCGGCATGAGGAGTAGCTTGTCGACTCGTGGACTCGGCACTCGACTCGAGGAGTGAACTCAACTCGAGGAGAAACATAGAGTCAGCACGAGGAGTAGCTTGTCGACTCGTGGACTCGGCACTCGACTCGTGGAGTGGACTCAACTCGAGGAGAAATGTAGAGTCGGCACGAGGAGTAGCTAGTCGACTCGTGGACTCGGTACTTGACTCGAGGAATGAACTCAACTCAAGGAGGAATGTAGAGTCGGCACGAGGAGAAGCAAGTCGACTCGTTGACTCGGTACTCGACTCGAGGAATGAACTCAACTCGAGGAGAAATGTAGAGTCGGCACGAGGAGTAGCTAGTCGACTCGTGGACTCGGTACTCGACTCGAGGAATGAACTCAACTCGAGGAGTTTTTTGTAGAGTCGGCACGAGGAGTAGCTAGTCGACTCGTGGACTCGGTACTCGACTCGAGGTATGAACTTAACTCGAGGAGATTTTTGTAGAGTCGGCACGAGGAGTAGCTAGTCGACTCGTGGACTCTGTACTCAACTTGAGGAGTGAACTCAACTCGAGGGGAAATGTAGAGTCGGCACGAGGAGTAGCTCGTCGACTCGTGGACTCGGTACTCGACTCGAGGAGTGAACTCAACTCGAAGAGAAATGTAGAGTCGGCACGAGGAGTGGCTTGTCGACTCGTGGACTCGGTACTCGAACCGAGGAGTGAACTCAACTCGAGGAGAAACGTAGAGTCGCCACGACGAGTAGCTAGTCGACTCGTGGACTCGGTACTCGACTCGAGGAGTGAACTCAACTCGAGGAGAAATGTAGAGTCGGCACGAGGAATAGCTTGTCGACCCGTGGACTCGGTACTCGACTCGAGGAGTGAACTCAACTCGAGGAGAAACGTAGACTCGGCATTAGGAGTGGCTTGTCGACTCGTGGACTCGGCACTCGACTCGAGGAGAAATGTAGAGTCGGCACGAGGAATAGCTTGTCGACCCGTGGACTCGGTACTCGACTCGAGGAGTGAACTCAACTCGAGGAGAAACGTAGACTCGGCATGAGGAGTAGCTTGTCGACTCGTGGACTCGCACTCGACTCGAGGAGTGAACTCAACTCGAGGAGAAACGTAGAGTCGGCACGAGGAGTAGCTTGTCGACTCGTGGACTCGGCACTCGACTCGAGGAGTGGACTCAACTCGAGGAGAAATGTAGAATCGGCACGAGGAGTAGCTTGTCGACTCGTGGACTCGGCACTGGACTCGAGTAATGGACTCAACTCAAGGAGAAATGTAGAGTCGGTACGAGGAGTATCTTGTCGACTCGTGGACTCGGTACTTGAAACGAGGAGTGAACTCAACTCGAGGAGAAACGTAGAGTCGGCAGGAGGAGTAGCTTGTCGACTCGTGGACTCGGCACTCGACTCGAGGAGTGAACTCAACTCGAGGAGAGACATAGAGTCGGCACGAGGAGTAGCTTGTCGACTCGTGGACTCGGCACTCGACTCGAGGAGTGGACTCAAGTCGAGGAGAAATGTAGAGTCGGCACGAGGAGTAGCTAGTCGACTCGTGGACTCGGTACTTGACTCGAGGAATGAACTCAACTCGAGGAGGAATGTAGAGTCGGCACGAGGAGTAGCAAGTCGACTCGTGGACTAGGTACTCGACTCGAGGAATGAACTCAACTCGAGGAGAAATATAGAGTCGTCACGAGGAGTAGCTAGTCGACTCGTGGACTCGGTACTCGACTCGAGGAATGAACTCAACTCGAGGAGTCTTTTGTAGAGTCGGCACGAGGAGTAGCTAGTCGACTCGTGGACTCGGTACTCGACTCGAGGTATGAACTCAACTCGAGGAGATTTTTGTAGAGTCGACACGAGGAGTAGCTAGTCGACTCGTGGACTCGGTACTCGACTTGAGGAGTGAACTCAACTCGAGAACAAATATAGAGTCGGCACGAGGAGTAGCTCGTCGACTCGGTACTCGATCGAGGAGTGAACTCAACTCGAGGAGAAATGTAGAGTCGGCACGAGGAGTGGCTTGTCGACTCGTGGACTCGGTACTCGACTCGAGGAGTGAACTCAACTCGAGGAGAAATGTAGAGTCGGCACGAGGAGTAGCTAGTCGACTCGTGGACTCGGTACTAGACTCGAGGAGAAATGTAGAGTCGGCACGAGGAGTAGCTCGTCGACTCGTGGACTCGGTACTCGACTCAAGGAGTGAACTCAACTCGATGAGAAATGTAGAGTCGGCATGAGGAGTAGCTAGTCGACTCGTGGACTCGGTACTCGACTCGAGGAGTGAACTCAACTCGAGGAGAAATGTAGAGTTGGCATGAGGGGTAGCTAGTCGACTCGTGGACTCGGTACTCGACTCGAGGAGAAATGTAGAGTCGGCCCGAGGAGTAGCTTGTCGACTCGTGGACTCGGTACTCGACTCGAGGAGTGAACTCAACTCGAGGAGAAACGTAGAGTCGCCACGAGGAGTAGCTTGTCAACTCGTGGACTCGGCACTCGACTCGAGGAGTGAACTCAACTCGAGGAGAAACGTAGAGTCGCCACGAGGAGTAGCTAGTCGATTCGTGGACTTTGTACTCGATTCGAGGAGTGAACTTAACTCGAGGAGAAATGTAGAGTCGGCACGAGGAGTAGCTTGTCGACTCGTGGACTCGGTACTCGACTCGAGGAGTGAACTCAACTCGAGGAGAAACGTAGAGTCGGCATCAGGAGTAGCTTGTCGACTCGTGGACTCGGCGCTCGACTCGAGGAGTGAACTCAACTCGAGGAGAAACGTAGAGTCGGCACGAGGAGTAGCTCATTGACTCGTGGACTCGGTACTCGACTCGAGGAGTGGACTCAACTCGAGGAGAAATGTAGAGTCGGCACGAGGAGTATCTTGTCGACTCGTGGACTCCGTACTCGACTCGAGGTGTGAACTCAACTCGAGGAGAAATGTAGAGTCGGCACGAGGAGTAGCTTGTCGACTCGTGGACTCGGCACTCGACTCGAGGAGTGGACTCAACTCGAGGACAAATGTAGAGTCGGCACGAGGAGTATCTTGTCGACTCATGGACTCGGTACCCGACTCGAGGAGTGAACTCAACTCGAGGAGAAACGTAGAGTCGGCATAAGGAGTAGCTTGCCGACTCGTGGACTCGGCACTCTACTCGAGGAGTGAACGCAACTCGAGGAGAAACATAGAGTCGGCACGAGGAGTAGCTTGTCGACTCGTGGACTCGGCACTCGACTCGTGGAGTGGACTGAACTCGAGGAGAAATGTAGAGTCGGCACGAGGAGTAGCTAGTCGACTCGTGGACTCGGTACCTGACTCGAGGAATGAACTCAACTCAAGGAGGAATGTAGAGTCGGCACGAGGAGAAGCAAGTCGACTCGTTGACTCGGTACTCGACTCGAGGAATGAACTCAACTCGAGGAGAAATGTAGAGTCGGCACGAGGAGTAGCTAGTTGACTCGTGGACTCGGTACTCGACTCGAGGAATGAACTCAACTCGAGGAGTTTTTTGTAGAGTCGGCACGAGGAGTAGCTAGTCAACTCGTGGACTCGGTACTCGACTCGAGGTATGAACTCAACTCGAGGAGTTTTTTGTAGAGTCGGCACGAGGAGTAGCTAGTCGACTCGTGGACTCGGTACTCGACTCGAGGTATGAACTCAACTCGAGGAGATTTTTGTAGAGTCGACACGAGGAGTAGCTAGTCGACTCGTGGACTCTGTACTCGACTTGAGGAGTGAACTCAACTCGAGAACAAATATAGAGTCGGCATGAGGAGTAGCTCGTCGACTCGGTACTCGACTCGAGGAGTGAACTCAACTCGAGGAGAAATGTAGAGTCGGCACGAGGAGTGGCTTGTCGACTCGTGGACTCGGTACTCGACTCGAGGAGTGAACTCAACTCGAGGAGAAATGTAGAGTCGGCACGAGGAGTAGCTAGTCGACTCGTGGACTCGGTACTAGACTCGAGGAGAAATGTAGAGTCGGCACGAGGAGTAGCTCGTCGACTCATGGACTCGGTACTCGACTCGAGGAGTGAACTCAACTCGATGAGAAATGTAGAGTCGGCATGAGGAGTAGCTAGTCGACTCGTGGACTCGGTACTCGACTCGAGGAGTGAACTCAACTCGAGGAGAAGTGTAGAGTTGGCACGAGGGGTAGCTAGTCGATTCGTGGACTCGGTACTCGACTCGAGGAGAAATGTAGAGTCGGCCCGAGGAGTAGCTTGTCGACTCGTGGACTCGGTACTCGACTGGAGGAGTGAACTCAACTCGAGGAGAAACGTAGAGTCGCCACGAGGAGTAGCTTGTCAACTCGTGGACTCGGCACTCGACTCGAGGAGTGAACTCAACTCGAGGAGAAACGTAGAGTCGGCATCAGGAGTAGCTTGTCGACTCGTGGACTCGGCACTCGACTCGAGGAGTTGACTCAACTCGAGGAGAAATGTAGAGTCGGCACGAGGAGTATCTTGTCGACTAGTGGACTCCGTACTCGACTCGAGGAGTGAACTCAACTCGAGGAGAAACGTAGCGTTGGCATGAGGAGTAGCTTGTCGACTCGTGGACTCGGCACTCGACTCGAGGAGTGGACTCAACTCGAGGAGAAATGTAGAGTCGGCACGAGGAGTATCTTGTCGACTCATGGACTCGGTACCCGACTCGAGGAGTGAACTCAACTCGAGGAGAAACGTAGAGTCGGCATAAGGAGTAGCTTGTCGACTCCTGGACTCGGCACTCGACTCGAGGAGTGAACGCGACTCGAGGAGAAACATAGAGTCGGCACGAGGAGTAGCTTGTCGACTCGTGGACTCGGTACTCGACTCGAGGAGAAATGTAGAGTCGGCCCGAGGAGTAGCTTGTCGACTCGTGGACTCGGTACTCGACTCGAGGAGTGAACTCAACTCGAGGAGAAACGTAGAGTCGCCACAAGGAGTAGCTTGTCAACTCGTGGACTTGGCACTCGACTCGAGGAGTGAACTCAACTCGAGGAGAAACGTAGAGTCGCCACGAGGAGTAGCTAGTCGATTCGTGGACTCGGTACTCGATTCGAGGAGTGAACTTAACTCGAGGAGAAATGTAGAGTCGGCACGAGGAGTAGCTTGTCGACTCGTGGACTCGGTACTCGACTCGAGGAGTGAACTCAACTCGAGGAGAAACGTAGAGTCGGCATCAGGAGTAGCTTGTCGACTCGTGGACTCGGCGCTCGACTCGAGGAGTGAACTCAACTCGAGGAGAGACGTAGAGTCGGTACGAGGAGTACCTTGTTGACTCGTGGACTCGGCACTCGACTCGAGGAGTGGACTCAACTCGAGGAGAAATGTAGAGTCGGCACGAGGAGTATCTTGTCGACTCGTGGACTCGGTACTCGACTCGAGGAGTGAACTCAACTCGAGGAGAAACGTAGAGTCGGCATGAGGAGTAGCTTGCCGACTCGTGGAATCGCACTCGACTCGAGGAGTGAAGTCAACTCGAGGAGAAACGTAGAGTCGGCACGAGGAGTGGCTTGTCGACTCGTGGACTCGGCACTCGACTCGAGGAGTGGACTCAACTCGAGGAGAAATGTAGAGTCGGCACGAGGAGTATCTTGTCGACTCATGGACTCGGTACCCGACTCGAGGAGAAACGTAGAGTCAGCATAAGGAGTAGCTTGTCGACTCCTGGACTCGGCACTCGACTCGAGGAGTGAACGCAACTCGAGGAGAAACATAGAGTCGGCACGAGGAGTAGCTTGTCAACTCGTGGACTCGGCACTCGACTCGTGGAGTGGACTCAACTCGTGGAGAAATGTAGAGTCGGCACGAGGAGTAGCTAGTCGACTCGTGGACTCGGTACTTGACTCGAGGAATGAACTCAACTCAAGGACGAATGTAGAGTCGGCACGAGGAGAAGCAAGTCGACTCGTTGACTCGGTACTCGACTCGAGGAATGAACTCAACTCGAGGAGAAATGTAGAGTCGGCACAAGGAGAAGCAAGTCGACTCGTTGACTCGGTACTCGACTCGAGGAATGAACTCAACTCGAGGAGTTTTTTGTAGAGTCGCCACGAGGAGTAGCTAGTCAACTCGTGGACTCGGTACTCGACTCGAGGTATGAACTCAACTCGAGGAGATTTTTGTAGAGTCGGCACGAGGATTAGCTAGTCGACTCGTGGACTCGGCACTTGACTCGAGGAGTGGAATCAACTCGAGGAGAAACGTAGAGTCGGCACGAATAGTAGCTAGTCGACTCGTGGACTCGGTACTTGACTCGAGGAATGAACTCAACTCAAGGAGGAATGTAGAGTCGGCACGAGGAGAAGCAAGTCGACTCGTTGACTCGGTACTCAACTTGAGGAGTGAACTCAACTCGAGGTATGAACTCAACTCGAGGAGATTTTAGTAGAGTCGGCACGAGGAGTAGCTAGTCGACTCGTGGACTCGGTACTCAACTTGAGGAGTGAACTCAACTCGAGGAGAAACATAGGGTCGGCACGAGGAGTAGCTTGTCGACTCGTGGACTCGGTACTCGACTCGAGGAGTGAACTCAACTCGAGGAGAAACGTAGAGTCGCCACTAGGAGTAGCTTGTCAACTCGTGGACTCGGCACTCGACTCGAGGAGTGAACTCAACTCGAGGAGAAACGTAGAGTCGCCACGAGGAGTAGCTAGTCGACTCGTGGACTCGGTACTCGATTCGAGGAGTGAACTCAACTCGAGGAGAAATGTAGAGTCGGCACGAGGAGTATCTTGTCGACTTGTGGACTTGGTACTCGACTCGAGGAGTGAACTCAACTCGAGGTGAAACGTAGAGTCGGCATGAGGAGTAGCTTGTCGACTCGTGGACTCGCACTCGACTCGAGGAGTGAACTCAACTCGAGGAGAAACGTAGAGTCGGCACGAGGAGTAGCTTGTCGACTCGTGGACTCGGCACTCGACTCGAGGAGTGGACTCAACTCGAGGAGAAACGTAGAGTCGGCACGAATAGTAGCTAGTCGACTCGTGGACTCGGTACTTGTCTCGAGAAATGAACTCAACTCAAGGAGGAATGTAGAGTCGGCACGAGGAGAAGCAAGTCGACTCGTTGACTCGGTACTCAACTTGAGGAGTGAACTCAACTCGAGGTATGAACTCAACTCGAGGAGATTTTAGTAGAGTCGGCACGAGGAGTAGCTAGTCGACTCGTGGACTCGGTACTCAACTTGAGGAGTGAACTCAACTCGAGGAGAAACGTAGAGTCGGCACGAGGAGTAGCTTGTCGACTCGTGGACTCGGTACTCGACTCGAGGAATGAACACAACTCGAGGAGAAATGTAGAGTCGTCACGAGGAGTAGCTAGTCGACTCGTGGACTCGGTACTCGATTCGAGGAATGAACTCAACTCGAGGAGTTTTTTGTAGAGTCGGCACGAGGAGTAGCTAGTCGACTCGTGGACTCGGTACTCGACTCAAGGTATGAACTCAACTCGAGGAGATTTTTGTAGAGTCGACACGAGGAGTAGCTAGTCGACTCGTGGACTCGGTACTCGACTTGAGGAGTGAACTCAACTCGAGAACAAATAGAGAGTCGGCACGAGGAGTAGCTCGTCGACTCGGTACTCGACTCGAGGAGTGAACTCAACTCGAGGAGAAATGTAGAGTCGGCACGAGGAGTGGCTTGTCGACTCATGGACTTGGTACTCGACTCGAGGAGTGAACTCAACTCGAGGAGAAATGTAGAGTCGGCACGAGGAGTAGCTAGTCGACTCGTGGACTCGGTACTAGACTCGAGGAGAAATGTAGAGTCGGCACGAGGAGTAGCTCGTCGACTCGTGGACTCGGTACTCGACTCGAGGAGTGAACTCAACTCGAGGAGAAACGTAGAGTCGCCACGAGGAGTAGCTTGTCAACTCGTGGACTTGGCACTCGACTCGAGGAGTGAACTCAACTCGAGGAGAAACGTAGAGTCGCCACGAGGAGTAGCTTGTCAACTCGTGGACTTGGCACTCGACTCGAGGAGTGAACTCAACTCGAGGAGAAACGTAGAGTCGCCACGAGGAGTAGCTAGTCGATTCGTGGACTCGGTACTCGATTCGAGGAGTGAACTTAACTCGAGGAGAAATGTAGAGTCGGCACGAGGAGTAGCTAGTCGACTTGTGGACTTGGTACTCGACTCGAGGAGTGAACTCAACTCGAGGAGAAACGTAGAGTCGGCATGAGGAGTAGCTTGTCGACTCGTGGACTCGGTACTCGACTCGAGGAGTGAACTCAACTCGAGGAGAAACGTAGAGTCGCCACGAGGAGTAGCTTGTCAACTCGTGGACTTGGCACTCGACTCGAGGAGAAATGTAGAGTCGGCCCGAGGAGTAGCTTGTCGACTCGTGGACTCGGTACTCGACTCGAGGAGTGAACTCAACTCGAGGAGAAACGTAGAGTCGCCACGAGGAGTAGCTTGTCAACTCGTGGACTTGGCACTCGACTCGAGGAGTGAACTCAACTCGAGGAGAAACGTAGAGTCGCCACGAGGAGTAGCTAGTCGATTCGTGGACTCGGTACTCGATTCGAGGAGTGAACTTAACTCGAGGAGAAATGTAGAGTCGGCACGAGGAGTAGCTAGTCGACTTGTGGACTTGGTACTCGACTCGAGGAGTGAACTCAACTCGAGGAGAAACGTAGAGTCGGCATGAGGAGTAGCTTGTCGACTCGTGGACTCGCACTCGACTCGAGGAGTGAACTCAACTCGAGGAGAAACGTAGAGTCGGCACGAGGAGTAGCTTGTCGACTCGTGGACTCGGCACTCGACTCGAGGAGTGGACTCAACTCGAGGAGAAACGTAGAGACGGCAAGAGGAGTAGCTTGTCGACTTGTGGACTCGGCACTCGACTCAAGGAGTGGAATCAACTCGAGGAGAAATGTAGAGTCGGCACGAGGAGTAGCTAGTCGACACGTGGACTAGGTAGTTGACTCGAGGAATGAATTCAACTCGAGGTATGAACTCAACTCGAGGAGATTTTAGTAGAGTCGGCACGAGGAGTAGCTAGTCGACTCGTGGACTCGGTACTCAACTTGAGGAGTGAACTCAACTCGAGGAGAAACGTAGAGTCGGCACGAGGAGTAGCTTGTCGACTCGTGGACTCGGTACTCGACTCGAGGAATGAACTCAACTCGAGGAGAAATGTAGAGTCGTCACGAGGAGTAGCTAGTCGACTCGTGGACTCGGTACTCGACTCGAGGAATGAACTCAACTCGAGGAGTTTTTTGTAGAGTCGGCACGAGGAGTAGCTAGTCGACTCGTGGACTCGGTACTCGACTCAAGGTATGAACTCAACTCGAGGAGATTTTTGTAGAGTCGACACGAGGAGTAGCTAGTCGACTCGTGGACTCGGTACTCGACTTGAGGAGTGAACTCAACTCGAGAACAAATATAGAGTCGGCACGAGGAGTAGCTCGTCGACTCGGTACTCGACTCGAGGAGTGAACTCAACTCGAGGAGAAATGTAGAGTCGGCACGAGGAATAGCTTGTCGACCCGTGGACTCGGTACTCGACTCGAGGAGTGAACTCAACTCGAGGAGAAACGTAGACTCGACATCAGGAGTGGCTTGTCGACTCGTGGACTCGGCACTCGACTCGAGGAGTGAATTCAACTCGAGGAGAAACGTAGAGTCGGCACGAGGAGTAGCTTGTCGACTCGTGGACTCGCACTCGACTCGAGGAGTGAACTCAACTCGAGGAGAAACGTAGAGTCGGCACGAGGAGTAGCTTGTCGACTCGTGGACTCGGCACTCGACTCCAGGATTGGACTCAACTCGAGGAGAAATGTAGAGTCGGCACGAGGAGTATCTTGTCGACTCATGGACTCGGTACCCGACTCGAGGAGTGAACTCAACTCGAGGAGAAACGTAGAGTCGGCATAAGGAGTAGCTTGTCGACTCGTGGACTCGGCACTCGACTCGAGGAGTGAACGCAACTCGAGGAGAAACATAGAGTCGGCACGAGGAGTAGCTTGTCGACTCGTGGACTCGGCACTCGACTCGTGGAGTGGACTCAACTCGAGGAGAAATGTAGAGTCGGCACGAGGAGTAGCTAGTCGACTCGTGGACTCGGTACCTGACTCGAGGAATGAACTCAACTCAAGGAGGAATGTAGAGTCGGCACGAGGAGAAGCAAGTCGACTCGTTGACTCGGTACTCGACTCAAGGAATGAACTCAACTCGAGGAGAAATGTAGAGTCGGCACGAGGAGTAGCTAGTCGACTTGTGGACTCGGTACTCGACTCGAGGAATGAACTCAACTCGAGGAGTTTTTTGTAGAGTCGGCACGAGGAGTAGCTAGTCAACTCGTGGACTCGGTACTCGACTCGAGGTATGAACTCAACTCGAGGAGTTTTTTGTAGAGTCGGCACGAGGAGTAGCTAGTCGACTCGTGGACTCGGTACTCGACTCGAGGTATGAACTCAACTCGAGGAGATTTTTGTAGAGTCGACACGAGGAGTAGCTAGTCGACTCGTGGACTCGGTACTCGACTTGAGGAGTGAACTCAACTCGAGAACAAATATAGAGTCGGCACGAGGAGTAGCTCGTCGACTCGGTACTCGACTCGAGGAGTGAACTCAACTCGAGGAGAAATGTAGAGTCGGCACGAGGAGTGGCTTGTCGACTCGCGGACTCGGTACTCGACTCGAGGAGTGAACTCAACTCGAGGAGAAATGTAGAGTCGGCACGAGGAGTAGCTAGTCGACTCGTGGACTCGGTACTAGACTCGAGGAGAAATGTAGAGTCGGCACGAGGAGTAGCTCGTCGACTCGTGGACTCGGTACTCGACTCGAGGAGTGAACTCAACTCGATGAGAAATGTAGAGTCGGCATGAGGATTAGCTAGTCGACTCGTGGACTCGGTACTCGACTCGAGGAGTGAACTCAACTCGAGGAGAAATGTAGAGTTGGCACGAGGGGTAGCTAGTCGACTCGTGGACTCGGTACTCGACTCGAGGAGAAATGTAGAGTCGGCCCGAGGAGTAGCTTGTCGACTCGTGGACTCGGTACTCGACTGGAGGAGTGAACTCAACTCGAGGAGAAACGTAGAGTCGCCACGAGGAGTAGCTTGTCAACTCGTGGACTCGGCACTCGACTCGAGGAGTGAACTCAACTCGAGGAGAAACGTAGAGTCGGCATCAGGAGTAGCTTGTCGACTCGTGGACTCGGCGCTCGACTCGAGGAGTGAACTCAACTCGAGGAGAAACGTAGAGTCGGCACGAGGAGTAGCTCATTGACTCGTGGACTCGGCACTCGACTCGAGGAGTGGACTCAACTCGAGGAGAAATGTAGAGTCGGCACGAGGAGTATCTTGTCGACTCATGGACTCGGTACCCGACTCGAGGAGTGAACTCAACTCGAGGAGAAACGTAGAGTCGGCATAAGGAGTAGCTTGTCGACTCCTGGACTCGGCACTCGACTCGAGGAGTGAACGCAACTCGAGGAGAACATAGAGTCGGCACGAGGAGTAGCTTGTCGACTCGTGGACTCGGTACTCGACTCGAGGAGAAATGTAGAGTCGGCCCGAGGAGTAGCTTGTCGACTCGTGGACTCGGTACTCGACTCGAGGAGTGAACTCAACTCGAGGAGAAACGTAGAGTCGCCACGAGGAGTAGCTTGTCAACTCGTGGACTTGGCATTCGACTCGAGGAGTGAACTCAACTCGAGGAGAAACGTAGAGTCGCCACGAGGAGTAGCTAGTCGATTCGTGGACTCGGTACTCGATTCGAGGAGTGAACTTAACTCGAGGAGAAATGTAGAGTCGGCACGAGGAGTAACTTGTCGACTCGTGGACTCGGTACTCGACTCGAGGAGTGAACTCAACTCGAGGAGAAACGTAGAGTCGGCATCAGGAGTAGCTTGTCGACTCGTGGACTCGGCGCTCGACTCGAGGAGTGAACTCAACTCGAGGAGAGACGTAGAGTCGGTACGAGGAGTAGCTTGTTGACTCGTGGACTCGGCACTCGACTCGAGGAGTGGACTCAACTCGAGGAGAAATGTAGAGTCGGCACGAGGAGTATCTTGTCGACTCGTGGACTCGGTAATCGACTCGAGGAGTGAACTCAACTCGAGGAGAAACGTAGAGTCGGCATGAGGAGTAGCTTGTCGACTCGTGGACTCGCACTCGACTCGAGGAGTGAACTCAACTCGAGGAGAAACGTAGAGTCGGCACGAGGAGTAGCTTGTCGACTCGTGGACTCAGCACTCGACTCGAGGAGTGGACTCAACTCGAGGAGAAATGTAGAGTCGGCACGAGGAGTATCTTGTCGACTCATGGACTCGGTACCCGACTCGAGGAGTGAACTCAACTCGAGGAGAAACGTAGAGTCGGCATAAGGAGTAGCTTGTCGACTCCTGGACTCGGCACTCGACTCGAGGAGTGAACGCAACTCGAGGAGAAACATAGAGTCGGCACGAGGAGTAGCTTGTAAACTCGTGGACTCGGCACTCGACTCGTGGAATGGACTCAACTCGTGGAGAAATGTAGAGTCGGCACGAGGAGTAGCTAGTCGACTCGTGGACTCGGTAGTTGACTCGAGGAATGAATTCAACTCGAGGTATTAACTCAACTCGAGGAGATTTTAGTAGAGTCGGCACGAGGAGTAGCTAGTCGACTCGTGGACTCGGTACTCAACTTGAGGAGTGAACTCAACTCGAGGAGAAACGTAGAGTCGGCACGAGGAGTAGCTTGTCGACTCGTGGACTCGGTACTCGACTCGAGGAATGAACTCAACTCGAGGAGAAATGTAGAGTCGTCACGAGGAGTAGCTAGTCGACTCGTGGACTCGGTACTCGACTCGAGGAATGAACTCAACTCGAGGAGTTTTTTGTAGAGTCGGCACGAGGAGTAGCTAGTCGACTCGTGGACTCGGTACTCGACTCAAGGTATGAACTCAACTCGAGGAGATTTTTGTAGAGTCGACACGAGGAGTAGCTAGTCGACTCGTGGACTCGGTACTCGACTTGAGGAGTGAACTCAACTCGAGAACAAATATAGAGTCGGCACGAGGAGTAGCTCGTCGACTCGGTACTCGACTCGAGGAGTGAACTCAACTCGAGGAGAAATGTAGAGTCGGCACGAGGAATAGCTTGTCGACCCGTGGACTCGGTACTCGACTCGAGGAGTGAACTCAACTCGAGGAGAAACGTAGTCTCGACATCAGGAGTGGCTTGTCGACTCGTGGACTCGGCACTCGACTCGAGGAGTGAATTCAACTCGAGGAGAAACGTAGAGTCGGCACGAGGAGTAGTTTGTCGACTCGTGGACTCGCACTCGACTCGAGGAGTGAACTCAACTCGAGGAGAAACGTAGAGTCGGCACGAGGAGTAGCTTGTCGACTCGTGGACTCGGCACTCGACTCGAGGAGTGGACTCAACTCGAGGAGAAATGTAGAGTCGGCACGAGGAGTATCTTGTCGACTCATGGACTCGGTACCCGACTCGAGGAGTGAACTCAACTCGAGGAGAAACGTAGAGTCGGCATAAGGAGTAGATTGTCGACTCGTGGACTCGGCACTCGACTCGAGGAGTGAACGCAACTCGAGGAGAAACATAGAGTCGGCACGAGGAGTAGCTTGTCGACTCGTGGACTCGGCACTCGACTCGTGGAGTGGACTCAACTCGAGGAGAAATGTAGAGTCGGCACGAGGAGTAGCTAGTCGACTCGTGGACTCGGTACCTGACTCGAGGAATGAACTCAACTCAAGGAGGAATGTAGAGTCGGCACGAGGAGAAGCAAGTCGACTCGTTGACTCGGTACTCGACTCGAGGAATGAACTCAACTCGAGGAGAAATGTAGAGTCGGCACGAGGAGTAGCTAGTCGACTGGTGGACTCGGTACTCGACTCGAGGAATGAACTCAACTCGAGGAGTTTTTTGTAGAGTCGGCACGAGGAGTAGCTAGTCAACTCGTGGACTCGGTACTCGACTCGAGGTATGAACTCAACTCGAGGACTTTTTTGTAGAGTCGGCACGAGGAGTAGCTAGTCGACTCGTGGACTCGGTACTCGACTCGAGGTATGAACTCAACTCGAGGAGATTTTTGTAGAGTCGACACGAGGAGTAGCTAGTCGACTCGTGGACTCGGTACTCGACTTGAGGAGTGAACTCAACTCGAGAACAAATATAGAGTCGGCACGAGGAGTGGCTTGTCGACTCGCGGACTCGGTACTCGACTCGAGGAGTGAACTCAACTCGAGGAGAAATGTAGAGTCGGCACGAGGAGTAGCTAGTCGACTCGTGGACTCGGTACTAGACTCGAGGACTCGGTACTTGACTCGAGGAATGAACTCAACTCAAGGAGGAATGTAGAGTCGGCACGAGGAGAAGCAAGTCGACTCGTTGACTCGGTACTCAACTTGAGGAGTGAACTCAACTCGAGGTATGAACTCAACTCGAGGAGATTTTAGTAGAGTCGGCACGAGGAGTAGCTAGTCGACTCGTGGACTCGGTACTCAACTTGAGGAGTGAACTCAACTCGAGGAGAAACGTAGAGTCGGCACGAGGAGTAGCTTGTCGACTCGTGGACTCGGTACTCGACTCGAGGAGTGAACTCAACTCGAGGAGAAACGTAGAGTCGCCACTAGGAGTAGCTTGTCAACTCGTGGACTCGGCACTCGACTCGAGGAGTGAACTCAACTCGAGGAGAAACGTAGAGTCGCCACGAGGAGTAGCTAGTCGACTCGTGGACTCGGTACTCGATTCGAGGAGTGAACTCAACTCGAGGAGAAATGTAGAGTCGGCACGAGGAGTATCTTGTCGACTTGTGGACTTGGTACTCGACTCGAGGAGTGAACTCAACTCGAGGAGAAACGTAGAGTCGGCATGAGGAGTAGCTTGTCGACTCGTGGACTCGCACTCGACTCGAGGAGTGAACTCAACTCGAGGAGTGAACTCAACTCGAGGAGAAACGTAGAGTCGGCACGAGGAGTAGCTTGTCGACTCGTGGACTCGGCACTCGACTCGAGGAGTGGACTCAACTCGAGGAGAAATGTAGAGTCGGCACGAATAGTAGCTAGTCGACTCGTGGACTCGGTACTTGACTCGAGAAATGAACTCAACTCAAGGAGGAATGTAGAGTCGCCACGAGGAGTAGCTAGTCGATTCGTGGACTCGGTACTCGATTCGAGGAGTGAACTTAACTCGAGGAGAAATGTAGAGTCGGCACGAGGAGTAGCTTGTCGACTCGTGGACTCGGTACTCGACTCGAGGAGTGAACTCAACTCGAGGAGAAACGTAGAGTCGGCATCAGGAGTAGCTTGTCGACTCGTGGACTCGGCGCTCGACTCGAGGAGTGAACTCAACTCGAGGAGAGACGTAGAGTCGGTACGAGGAGTAGCTTGTTGACTCGTGGACTCGGCACTCGACTCGAGGAGTGGACTCAACTCGAGGAGAAATGTAGAGTCGGCACGAGGAGTATCTTGTCGACTCGTGGACTCGGTACTCGACTCGAGGAGTGAACTCAACTCGAGGAGAAACGTAGAGTCGGCATGAGGAGTAGCTTGTCGACTCGTGGACTCGCACTCGACTCGAGGAGTGAACTCAACTCGAGGAGAAACGTAGAGTCGGCACGAGGAGTAGCTTGTCGACTCGTGGACTCAGCACTCGACTCGAGGAGTGGACTCAACTCGAGGAGAAATGTAGAGTCGGCACGAGGAGTATCTTGTCGACTCATGGACTCGGTACCCGACTCGAGGAGTGAACTCAACTCGAGGAGAAACGTAGAGTCGGCATAAGGAGTAGCTTGTCGACTCCTGGACTCGGCACTCGACTCGAGGAGTGAACTCAACTCGATGAGAAATGTAGAGTCGGCATGAGGATTAGCTAGTCGACTCGTGGACTCGGTACTCGACTCGAGGAGTGAACTCAACTCGAGGAGAAATGTAGAGTTGGCACGAGGGGTAGCTAGTCGACTCGTGGACTCGGTACTCGACTCGAGGAGAAATGTAGAGTCGGCCCGAGGAGTAGCTTGTCGACTCGTGGACTCGGTACTCGACTGGAGGAGTGAACTCAACTCGAGGAGAAACGTAGAGTCGCCACGAGGAGTAGCTTGTCAACTCGTGGACTCGGCACTCGACTCGAGGAGTGAACTCAACTCGAGGAGAAACGTAGAGTCGGCATCAGGAGTAGCTTGTCGACTCGTGGACTCGGCGCTCGACTCGAGGAGTGAACTCAACTCGAGGAGAAACGTAGAGTCGGCACGAGGAGTAGCTCATTGACTCGTGGACTCGGCACTCGACTCGAGGAGTGGACTCAACTCGAGGAGAAATGTAGAGTCGGCACGAGGAGTATCTTGTCGACTCATGGACTCGGTACCCGACTCGAGGAGTGAACTCAACTCGAGGAGAAACGTAGAGTCGGCATAAGGAGTAGCTTGTCGACTCCTGGACTCGGCACTCGACTCGAGGAGTGAACGCAACTCGAGGAGAACATAGAGTCGGCACGAGGAGTAGCTTGTCGACTCGTGGACTCGGTACTCGACTCGAGGAGAAATGTAGAGTCGGCCCGAGGAGTAGCTTGTCGACTCGTGGACTCGGTACTCGACTCGAGGAGTGAACTCAACTCGAGGAGAAACGTAGAGTCGCCACGAGGAGTAGCTTGTCAACTCGTGGACTTGGCATTCGACTCGAGGAGTGAACTCAACTCGAGGAGAAACGTAGAGTCGCCACGAGGAGTAGCTAGTCGATTCGTGGACTCGGTACTCGATTCGAGGAGTGAACTTAACTCGAGGAGAAATGTAGAGTCGGCACGAGGAGTAACTTGTCGACTCGTGGACTCGGTACTCGACTCGAGGAGTGAACTCAACTCGAGGAGAAACGTAGAGTCGGCATCAGGAGTAGCTTGTCGACTCGTGGACTCGGCGCTCGACTCGAGGAGTGAACTCAACTCGAGGAGAGACGTAGAGTCGGTACGAGGAGTAGCTTGTTGACTCGTGGACTCGGCACTCGACTCGAGGAGTGGACTCAACTCGAGGAGAAATGTAGAGTCGGCACGAGGAGTATCTTGTCGACTCGTGGACTCGGTAATCGACTCGAGGAGTGAACTCAACTCGAGGAGAAACGTAGAGTCGGCATGAGGAGTAGCTTGTCGACTCGTGGACTCGCACTCGACTCGAGGAGTGAACTCAACTCGAGGAGAAACGTAGAGTCGGCACGAGGAGTAGCTTGTCGACTCGTGGACTCAGCACTCGACTCGAGGAGTGGACTCAACTCGAGGAGAAATGTAGAGTCGGCACGAGGAGTATCTTGTCGACTCATGGACTCGGTACCCGACTCGAGGAGTGAACTCAACTCGAGGAGAAACGTAGAGTCGGCATAAGGAGTAGCTTGTCGACTCCTGGACTCGGCACTCGACTCGAGGAGTGAACGCAACTCGAGGAGAAACATAGAGTCGGCACGAGGAGTAGCTTGTAAACTCGTGGACTCGGCACTCGACTCGTGGAATGGACTCAACTCGTGGAGAAATGTAGAGTCGGCACGAGGAGTAGCTAGTCGACTCGTGGACTCGGTAGTTGACTCGAGGAATGAATTCAACTCGAGGTATTAACTCAACTCGAGGAGATTTTAGTAGAGTCGGCACGAGGAGTAGCTAGTCGACTCGTGGACTCGGTACTCAACTTGAGGAGTGAACTCAACTCGAGGAGAAACGTAGAGTCGGCACGAGGAGTAGCTTGTCGACTCGTGGACTCGGTACTCGACTCGAGGAATGAACTCAACTCGAGGAGAAATGTAGAGTCGTCACGAGGAGTAGCTAGTCGACTCGTGGACTCGGTACTCGACTCGAGGAATGAACTCAACTCGAGGAGTTTTTTGTAGAGTCGGCACGAGGAGTAGCTAGTCGACTCGTGGACTCGGTACTCGACTCAAGGTATGAACTCAACTCGAGGAGATTTTTGTAGAGTCGACACGAGGAGTAGCTAGTCGACTCGTGGACTCGGTACTCGACTTGAGGAGTGAACTCAACTCGAGAACAAATATAGAGTCGGCACGAGGAGTAGCTCGTCGACTCGGTACTCGACTCGAGGAGTGAACTCAACTCGAGGAGAAATGTAGAGTCGGCACGAGGAATAGCTTGTCGACCCGTGGACTCGGTACTCGACTCGAGGAGTGAACTCAACTCGAGGAGAAACGTAGTCTCGACATCAGGAGTGGCTTGTCGACTCGTGGACTCGGCACTCGACTCGAGGAGTGAATTCAACTCGAGGAGAAACGTAGAGTCGGCACGAGGAGTAGTTTGTCGACTCGTGGACTCGCACTCGACTCGAGGAGTGAACTCAACTCGAGGAGAAACGTAGAGTCGGCACGAGGAGTAGCTTGTCGACTCGTGGACTCGGCACTCGACTCGAGGAGTGGACTCAACTCGAGGAGAAATGTAGAGTCGGCACGAGGAGTATCTTGTCGACTCATGGACTCGGTACCCGACTCGAGGAGTGAACTCAACTCGAGGAGAAACGTAGAGTCGGCATAAGGAGTAGATTGTCGACTCGTGGACTCGGCACTCGACTCGAGGAGTGAACGCAACTCGAGGAGAAACATAGAGTCGGCACGAGGAGTAGCTTGTCGACTCGTGGACTCGGCACTCGACTCGTGGAGTGGACTCAACTCGAGGAGAAATGTAGAGTCGGCACGAGGAGTAGCTAGTCGACTCGTGGACTCGGTACCTGACTCGAGGAATGAACTCAACTCAAGGAGGAATGTAGAGTCGGCACGAGGAGAAGCAAGTCGACTCGTTGACTCGGTACTCGACTCGAGGAATGAACTCAACTCGAGGAGAAATGTAGAGTCGGCACGAGGAGTAGCTAGTCGACTGGTGGACTCGGTACTCGACTCGAGGAATGAACTCAACTCGAGGAGTTTTTTGTAGAGTCGGCACGAGGAGTAGCTAGTCAACTCGTGGACTCGGTACTCGACTCGAGGTATGAACTCAACTCGAGGACTTTTTTGTAGAGTCGGCACGAGGAGTAGCTAGTCGACTCGTGGACTCGGTACTCGACTCGAGGTATGAACTCAACTCGAGGAGATTTTTGTAGAGTCGACACGAGGAGTAGCTAGTCGACTCGTGGACTCGGTACTCGACTTGAGGAGTGAACTCAACTCGAGAACAAATATAGAGTCGGCACGAGGAGTGGCTTGTCGACTCGCGGACTCGGTACTCGACTCGAGGAGTGAACTCAACTCGAGGAGAAATGTAGAGTCGGCACGAGGAGTAGCTAGTCGACTCGTGGACTCGGTACTAGACTCGAGGACTCGGTACTTGACTCGAGGAATGAACTCAACTCAAGGAGGAATGTAGAGTCGGCACGAGGAGAAGCAAGTCGACTCGTTGACTCGGTACTCAACTTGAGGAGTGAACTCAACTCGAGGTATGAACTCAACTCGAGGAGATTTTAGTAGAGTCGGCACGAGGAGTAGCTAGTCGACTCGTGGACTCGGTACTCAACTTGAGGAGTGAACTCAACTCGAGGAGAAACGTAGAGTCGGCACGAGGAGTAGCTTGTCGACTCGTGGACTCGGTACTCGACTCGAGGAGTGAACTCAACTCGAGGAGAAACGTAGAGTCGCCACTAGGAGTAGCTTGTCAACTCGTGGACTCGGCACTCGACTCGAGGAGTGAACTCAACTCGAGGAGAAACGTAGAGTCGCCACGAGGAGTAGCTAGTCGACTCGTGGACTCGGTACTCGATTCGAGGAGTGAACTCAACTCGAGGAGAAATGTAGAGTCGGCACGAGGAGTATCTTGTCGACTTGTGGACTTGGTACTCGACTCGAGGAGTGAACTCAACTCGAGGAGAAACGTAGAGTCGGCATGAGGAGTAGCTTGTCGACTCGTGGACTCGCACTCGACTCGAGGAGTGAACTCAACTCGAGGAGTGAACTCAACTCGAGGAGAAACGTAGAGTCGGCACGAGGAGTAGCTTGTCGACTCGTGGACTCGGCACTCGACTCGAGGAGTGGACTCAACTCGAGGAGAAATGTAGAGTCGGCACGAATAGTAGCTAGTCGACTCGTGGACTCGGTACTTGACTCGAGAAATGAACTCAACTCAAGGAGGAATGTAGAGTCGCCACGAGGAGTAGCTAGTCGATTCGTGGACTCGGTACTCGATTCGAGGAGTGAACTTAACTCGAGGAGAAATGTAGAGTCGGCACGAGGAGTAGCTTGTCGACTCGTGGACTCGGTACTCGACTCGAGGAGTGAACTCAACTCGAGGAGAAACGTAGAGTCGGCATCAGGAGTAGCTTGTCGACTCGTGGACTCGGCGCTCGACTCGAGGAGTGAACTCAACTCGAGGAGAGACGTAGAGTCGGTACGAGGAGTAGCTTGTTGACTCGTGGACTCGGCACTCGACTCGAGGAGTGGACTCAACTCGAGGAGAAATGTAGAGTCGGCACGAGGAGTATCTTGTCGACTCGTGGACTCGGTACTCGACTCGAGGAGTGAACTCAACTCGAGGAGAAACGTAGAGTCGGCATGAGGAGTAGCTTGTCGACTCGTGGACTCGCACTCGACTCGAGGAGTGAACTCAACTCGAGGAGAAACGTAGAGTCGGCACGAGGAGTAGCTTGTCGACTCGTGGACTCAGCACTCGACTCGAGGAGTGGACTCAACTCGAGGAGAAATGTAGAGTCGGCACGAGGAGTATCTTGTCGACTCATGGACTCGGTACCCGACTCGAGGAGTGAACTCAACTCGAGGAGAAACGTAGAGTCGGCATAAGGAGTAGCTTGTCGACTCCTGGACTCGGCACTCGACTCGAGGAGTGAACGCAACTCGAGGAGAAACATAGAGTCGGCACGAGGAGTAGCTTGTAAACTCGTGGACTCGGCACTCGACTCGTGGAATGGACTCAACTCGTGGAGAAATGTAGAGTCGGCACGAGGAGTAGCTAGTCGACTCGTGGACTCGGTAGTTGACTCGAGGAATGAATTCAACTCGAGGTATTAACTCAACTCGAGGAGATTTTAGTAGAGTCGGCACGAGGAGTAGCTAGTCGACTCGTGGACTCGGTACTCAACTTGAGGAGTGAACTCAACTCGAGGAGAAACGTAGAGTCGGCACGAGGAGTAGCTTGTCGACTCGTGGACTCGGTACTCGACTCGAGGAATGAACTCAACTCGAGGAGAAATGTAGAGTCGTCACGAGGAGTAGCTAGTCGACTCGTGGACTCGGTACTCGACTCGAGGAATGAACTCAACTCGAGGAGTTTTTTGTAGAGTCGGCACGAGGAGTAGCTAGTCGACTCGTGGACTCGGTACTCGACTCAAGGTATGAACTCAACTCGAGGAGATTTTTGTAGAGTCGACACGAGGAGTAGCTAGTCGACTCGTGGACTCGGTACTCGACTTGAGGAGTGAACTCAACTCGAGAACAAATATAGAGTCGGCACGAGGAGTAGCTCGTCGACTCGGTACTCGACTCGAGGAGTGAACTCAACTCGAGGAGAAATGTAGAGTCGGCACGAGGAATAGCTTGTCGACCCGTGGACTCGGTACTCGACTCGAGGAGTGAACTCAACTCGAGGAGAAACGTAGTCTCGACATCAGGAGTGGCTTGTCGACTCGTGGACTCGGCACTCGACTCGAGGAGTGAATTCAACTCGAGGAGAAACGTAGAGTCGGCACGAGGAGTAGTTTGTCGACTCGTGGACTCGCACTCGACTCGAGGAGTGAACTCAACTCGAGGAGAAACGTAGAGTCGGCACGAGGAGTAGCTTGTCGACTCGTGGACTCGGCACTCGACTCGAGGAGTGGACTCAACTCGAGGAGAAATGTAGAGTCGGCACGAGGAGTATCTTGTCGACTCATGGACTCGGTACCCGACTCGAGGAGTGAACTCAACTCGAGGAGAAACGTAGAGTCGGCATAAGGAGTAGATTGTCGACTCGTGGACTCGGCACTCGACTCGAGGAGTGAACGCAACTCGAGGAGAAACATAGAGTCGGCACGAGGAGTAGCTTGTCGACTCGTGGACTCGGCACTCGACTCGTGGAGTGGACTCAACTCGAGGAGAAATGTAGAGTCGGCACGAGGAGTAGCTAGTCGACTCGTGGACTCGGTACCTGACTCGAGGAATGAACTCAACTCAAGGAGGAATGTAGAGTCGGCACGAGGAGAAGCAAGTCGACTCGTTGACTCGGTACTCGACTCGAGGAATGAACTCAACTCGAGGAGAAATGTAGAGTCGGCACGAGGAGTAGCTAGTCGACTGGTGGACTCGGTACTCGACTCGAGGAATGAACTCAACTCGAGGAGTTTTTTGTAGAGTCGGCACGAGGAGTAGCTAGTCAACTCGTGGACTCGGTACTCGACTCGAGGTATGAACTCAATTTGAGGACTTTTTTGTAGAGTCGGCACGAGGAGTAGCTAGTCGACTCGTGGACTCGGTACTCGACTCGAAGTATGAACTCAACTCGAGGAGATTTTTGTAGAGTCGACACGAGGAGTAGCTAGTCGACTCGTGGACTCGGTACTCGACTTGAGGAGTGAACTCAACTCGAGAACAAATATAGAGTCGGCACGAGGAGTGGCTTGTCGACTCGCGGACTCGGTACTCGACTCGAGGAGTGAACTCAACTCGAGGAGAAATGTAGAGTCGGCACGAGGAGTAGCTAGTCGACTCGTGGACTCGGTACTAGACTCGAGGAGAAATGTAGAGTCGGCACGAGGAGTAGCTCGTCGACTCGTGGACTCGGTACTCGACTCGAGGAGTGAACTCAACTCGATGAGAAATGTAGAGTCGGCATGAGGATTAGCTAGTCGACTCGTGGACTCGGTACTCGACTCGAGGAGTGAACTCAACTCGAGGAGAAATGTAGAGTTGGAACGAGGGGTAGCTAGTCGACTCGTGGACTCGGTACTCGACTCGAGGAGAAATGTAGAGTCGGCCCGAGGAGTAGCTTGTCGACTCGTGGACTCGGTACTCGACTGGAGGATGAACTCAACTCGAGGAGAAACGTAGAGTCGCCATGAGGAGTAGCTTGTCAACTCGTGGACTCGGCACTCGACTCGAGGAGTGAACTCAACTCGAGGAGAAACGTAGAGTCGGCATCAGGAGTAGCTTGTCGACTCGTGGAGTGAACTCAACTCGAGGAGAAACGTAGAGTCGGCACGAGGAGTAGCTCATTGACTCGTGGACTCGGCACTCGACTCGAGGAGTGGACTCAACTCGAGGAGAAATGTAGAGTCGGCACGAGGAGTATCTTGTCGATTCGTGGACTCCGTACTCGACTCGAGGAGTGAACTCGACTCGAGGAGAAACGTAGAGTCGGCATGAGGAGTAGCTTGTCGACTCGTGGACTCGGCACTCGACTCGAGGAGTGGACTCAACTCGAGGAGAAATGTAGAGTCGGCACGAGGAGTATCTTGTCGACTCATGGACTCGGTACCCGACTCGAGGAGTGAACTCAACTCGAGGAGAAACGTAGAGTCGGCATAAGGAGTAGCTTGTCGACTCGTGGACTCGGCACTCGACTCGAGGAGTGAACGCAACTCGAGGAGAAACATAGAGTCGGCACGAATAGTAGCTAGTCGACTCGTGGACTCGGTACTTGACTCGAGGAATGAACTCAACTCAAGGAGGAATGTAGAGTCGGCACGAGGAGAAGCAAGTCGACTCGTTGACTCGGTACTCAACTTGAGGAGTGAACTCAACTCGAGGTATGAACTCAACTCGAGGAGATTTTAGTAGAGTCGGCACGAGGAGTAGCTAGTCGACTCGTGGACTCGGTACTCAACTTGAGGAGTGAACTCAACTCGAGGAGAAACGTAGAGTCGGCACGAGGAGTAGCTTGTCGACTCGTGGACTCGGTACTCGACTCGAGGAGTGAACTCAACTCGAGGAGAAACGTAGAGTCGCCACTAGGAGTAGCTTGTCAACTCGTGGACTCGGCACTCGACTCGAGGAGTGAACTCAACTCGAGGAGAAACGTAGAGTCGCCACGAGGAGTAGCTAGTCGACTCGTGGACTCGGTACTCGATTCGAGGAGTGAACTCAACTCGAGGAGAAATGTAGAGTCGGCACGAGGAGTATCTTGTCGACTTGTGGACTTGGTACTCGACTCGAGGAGTGAACTCAACTCGAGGAGAAACGTAGAGTCGGCATGAGGAGTAGCTTGTCGACTCGTGGACTCGCACTCGACTCGAGGAGTGAACTCAACTCGAGGAGTGAACTCAACTCGAGGAGAAACGTAGAGTCGGCACGAGGAGTAGCTTGTCGACTCGTGGACTCGGCACTCGACTCGAGGAGTGGACTCAACTCGAGGAGAAATGTAGAGTCGGCACGAATAGTAGCTAGTCGACTCGTGGACTCGGTACTTGACTCGAGAAATGAACTCAACTCAAGGAGGAATGTAGAGTCGGCACGAGGAGAAGCAAGTCGACTCGTTGACTCGGTACTCAACTTGAGGAGTGAACTCAACTCGAGGTATGAACTCAACTCGAGGAGATTTTAGTAGAGTCGGCATGAGGAGTAGCTAGTCGACTCGTGGACTCGGTACTCAACTTGAGGAGTGAACTCAACTCGAGGAGAAACGTAGAGTCGGCACGAGGAGTAGCTTGTCGACTCGTGGACTCGGTACTCGACTCGAGGAATGAACTCAACTCGAGGAGAAATGTAGAGTCGTCACGAGGAGTAGCTAGTCGACTCGTGGACTCGGTACTCGACTCGAGGAATGAACTCAACTCGAGGAGTTTTTTGTAGAGTCGGCACGAGGAGTAGCTAGTCGACTCGTGGACTCGGTACTCGACTCAAGGTATGAACTCAACTCGAGGAGATTTTTGTAGAGTCGACACGAGGAGTAGCTAGTCGACTCGTGGACTCGGTACTCGACTTGAGGAGTGAACTCAACTCGAGAACAAATATAGAGTCGGCACGAGGAGTAGCTCGTCGACTCGGTACTCGACTCGAGGAGTGAACTCAACTCGAGGAGAAATGTAGAGTCGGCCCGAGGAATAGCTTGTCGACCCGTGGACTCGGTACTCGACTCGAGGAGTGAACTCAACTCGAGGAGAAACGTAGTCTCGACATCAGGAGTGGCTTGTCGACTCGTGGACTCGGCACTCGACTCGAGGAGTGAATTCAACTCGAGGAGAAACGTAGAGTCGGCACGAGGAGTAGCTTGTCGACTCGTGGACTCGCACTCGACTCGAGGAGTGAACTCAACTCGAGGAGAAACGTAGAGTCGGCACGAGGAGTAGCTTGTCGACTCGTGGACTCGGCACTCGACTCGAGGAGTGGACTCAACTCGAGGAGAAATGTAGAGTCGGCACGAGGAGTATCTTGTCAACTCATGGACTCGGTACCCGACTCGAGGAGTGAACTCAACTCGAGGAGAAACGTAGAGTCGGCATAAGGAGTAGCTTGTCGACTCGTGGACTCGGCACTCGACTCGAGGAGTGAACGCAACTCGAGGAGAAACATAGAGTCGGCACGAGGAGTAGCTTGTCGACTCTTGGACTCGGCACTCGACTCGTGGAGTGGACTCAACTCGAGGAGAAATGTAGAGTCGGCACGAGGAGTAGCTAGTCGACTCGTGGACTCGGTACCTGACTCGAGGAATGAACTCAACTCAAGGAGGAATGTAGAGTCGGCACGAGGCGAAGCAACTCGACTCGTTGACTCGGTACTCGACTCTTTAGGAATGAACTCAACTCGAGGAGAAATGTAGAGTCGGCACGAGGAGTAGCTAGTCGACTGGTGGACTCGGTACTCGACTCGAGGAATGAACTCAACTCGAGGAGTTTTTTGTAGAGTCGGCACGAGGAGTAGCTAGTCAACTCGTGGACTCGGTACTCGACTCGAGGTATGAACTCAACTCGAGGAGTTTTTTGTAGAGTCGGCACGAGGAGTAGCTAGTCGACTCGTGGACTCGGTACTCGACTCGAGGTATGAACTCAACTCGAGGAGATTTTTGTAGAGTCGACACGAGGAGTAGCTAGTCTACTCGTGGACTCGGTACTCGACTTGAGGAGTGAACTCAACTCGAGAACAAATATAGAGTCCGCACGAGGAGTGGCTTGTCGACTCGCGGACTCGGTACTCGACTCGAGAAGTGAACTCAACTCGAGGAGAAATGTAGAGTCGGCACGAGGAGTAGCTAGTCGACTCGTGGACTCGGTACTAGACTCGAGGAGAAAAGTAGAGTCGGCACGAGGAGTAGCTCGTCGACTCGTGGACTCGGTACTCGACTCGAGGAGTGAACTCAACTCGATGAGAAATGTAGAGTCGGCATGAGGATTAGCTAGTCGACTCGTGGACTCGGTACTCGACTCGAGGAGTGAACTCAACTCGAGGAGAAATGTAGAGTTGGCACGAGGGGTAGCTAGTCGACTCGTGGACTCGGTACTCGACTCGAGGAGAAATGTAGAGTCGGCCCGAGGAGTAGCTTGTCGACTCGTGGACTCGGTACTCGACTGGAGGAGTGAACTCAACTCGAGGAGAAACGTAGAGTCGCCACGAGGAGTAGCTTGTCAACTCGTGGACTCGGCACTCGACTCGAGGAGTGAACTCAACTCGAGGAGAAACGTAGAGTCGGCATCAGGAGTAGCTTGTCGACTCGTGGACTCGGCGCTCGACTCGAGGAGTGAACTCAACTCGAGGAGAAACGTAGAGTCGGCACGAGGAGTAGCTCATTGACTCGTGGACTCGGCACTCGACTCGAGGAGTGGACTCAACTCGAGGAGAAATGTAGAGTCGGCACGAGGAGTATCTTGTCGATTCGTGGACTCCGTACTCGACTCGAGGAGTGAACTCGACTCGAGGAGAAACGTAGAGTCGGCATGAGGAGTAGCTTGTCGACTCGTGGACTCGGCACTCGACTCGAGGAGTGGACTCAACTCGAGGAGAAATGTAGAGTCGGCACGAGGAGTATCTTGTCGACTCATGGACTCGGTACCCGACTCGAGGAGTGAGCTCAACTCGAGGAGAAACGTAGAGTCGGCATAAGGAGTAGCTTGTCGACTCCTGGACTCGGCACTCGACTCGAGGAGTGAACGCAACTCGAGGAGAAACATAGATTCGGCACGAGGAGTAGCTTGTCGACTCGTGGACTCGGTACTCGACTCGAGGAGAAATGTAGAGTCGGCCCGAGGAGTAGCTTGTCGACTCGTGGACTCGGTACTCGACTCGAGGAGTGAACTCAACTCGAGGAGAAACGTAGAGTCGCCACGAGGAGTAGCTTGTCAACTCGTGGACTTGGCACTCGACTCGAGGAGTGAATTCAACTCGAGGAGAAACGTAGAGTCGCCACGAGGAGTAGCTAGTCGATTCATGGACTCGGTACTCGATTCGAGGAGTGAACTTAACTCGAGGAGAAATGTAGAGTCGGCACGAGGAGTAGCTTGTCGACTCGTGGACTCGGTACTCGACTCGAGGAGTGAACTCAACTCGAGGAGAAACGTAGAATCGGCTTCAGGAGTAGCTTGTCGACTCGTGGACTCGGCGCTCGACTCGAGGAGTGAACTCAACTCGAGGAGAGACATAGAGTCGGTACGAGGAGTAGCTTGTTGACTCGTGGACTCGGCACTCGACTCGAGGAGTGGACTCAACTCGAGGAGAAATGTAGAGGCGGCACGAGGAGTATCTTGTCGACTCGTGGACTCGGTACTCGACTCGAGGAGTGAACTCAACTCGAGGAGAAACGTAGAGTCGGCATGAGGAGTAGCTTGTCGACTCGTGGACTCGCACTCGACTCGAGGAGTGAACTCAACTCGAGGAGAAACGTAGAGTCGGCACGAGGAGTAGCTTGTCGACTCGTGGACTCAGCACTCGACTCGAGGAGTGGACTCAACTCGAGGAGAAATGTAGAGTCGGCACGAGGAGTATCTTGTCGACTCATGGACTCGGTACCCGACTCGAGGAGTGAACTCAACTCGAGGAGAAACGTAGAGTCGGCATAAGGAGTAGCTTGTCGACTCCTGGACTCGGCACTCGACTCGAGGAGTGAACGCAACTCGAGGAGAAACATAGAGTCGGCACGAGGAGTAGCTTGTGAACTCGTGGACTCGGCACTCGACTCGTGGAGTGGACTCAACTCGTGGAGAAATGTAGAGTCGGCACGAGGAGTAGCTAGTCGACTCGTGGACTCGGTACTTGACTCGAGGAATGAACTCAACTCAAGGACGAATGTAGAGTCGGCACGAGGAGAAGCAAGTCGACTCGTTGACTCGGTACTCGACTCGAGGAATGAACTCAACTCGAGGAGAAATGTAGAGTCGGCACGAGGAGTAGCTAGTCGACTCGTGGACTCGGTACTCGACTCGAGGAATGAACTCAACTCGAGGAGTTTTTTGTAGAGTCGCCACGAGGAGTAGCTAGTCAACTCGTGGACTCGGTACTCGACTCGAGGTATGAACTCAACTCGAGGAGATTTTTGTAGAGTCGGCACGAGGAGTAGCTAGTCGACTCGTGGACTCGGCACTCGACTCGAGGAGTGGACTCAACTCGAGGAGAAACGTAGAGTCGGCACGAATAGTAGCTAGTCGACTCGTGGACTCGGTACTTGACTCGAGGAATGAACTCAACTCAAGGAGGAATGTAGAGTCGGCACGAGGAGAAGCAAGTCGACTCGTTGACTCGGTACTCAACTTGAGGAGTGAACTCAACTCGAGGTATGAACTCAACTCGAGGAGATTTTAGTAGAGTCGGCACGAGGAGTAGCTAGTCGACTCGTGGACTCGGTACTCAACTTGAGGAGTGAACTCAACTCGAGGAGAAACGTAGAGTCGGCACGAGGAGTAGCTTGTCGACTCGTGGACTCGGTACTCGACTCGAGGAGTGAACTCAACTCGAGGAGAAACGTAGAGTCGCCACTGGGAGTAGCTTGTCAACTCGTGGACTCGGCACTCGACTCAAGGAGTGAACTCAACTCGAGGAGAAACGTAGAGTCGCCACGAGGAGTAGCTAGTCGACTCGTGGACTCGGTACTCGATTCGAGGAGTGAACTCAACTCGAGGAGAAATGTAGAGTCGGCACGAGGAGTATCTTGTCGACTTGTGGACTTGGTACTCGACTCGAGGAGTGAACTCAACTCGAGGAGAAACGTAGAGTCGGCATGAGGAGTAGCTTGTCGACTCGTGGACTCGCACTCGACTCGAGGAGTGAACTCAACTCGAGGAGAAACGTAGAGTCGGCACGAGGAGTAGCTTGTCGACTCGTGGACTCGGCACTCGACTCGAGGAGTGGACTCAACTCGAGGAGAAATGTAGAGTCGGCACGAATAGTAGCTAGTCGACTCGTGGACTCGGTACTTGACTCGAGAAATGAACTCAACTCAAGGAGGAATGTAGAGTCGGCACGAGGAGAAGCAAGTCGACTCGTTGACTCGGTACTCAACTTGAGGAGTGAACTCAACTCGAGGTATGAACTCAACTCGAGGAGATTTTAGTAGAGTCGGCACGAGGAGTAGCTAGTCGACTCGTGGACTCGGTACTCAACTTGAGGAGTGAACTCAACTCGAGGAGAAACGTAGAGTCGGCACGAGGAGTAGCTTGTCGACTCGTGGACTCGGTACTCGACTCGAGGAATGAACTCAACTCGAGGAGAAATGTAGAGTCGTCACGAGGAGTAGCTAGTCGACTCGTGGACTCGGTACTCGACTCGAGGAATGAACTCAACTCGAGGAGTTTTTTGTAGAGTCGGCACGAGGAGTAGCTAGTCGACTCGTGGACTCGGTACTCGACTCAAGGTATGAACTCAACTCGAGGAGATTTTTGTAGAGTCGACACGAGGAGTAGCTAGTCGACTCGTGGACTCGGTACTCGACTTGAGGAGTGAACTCAACTCGAGAACAAATATAGATTCGGCACGAGGAGTAGCTCGTCGACTCGGTACTCGACTCGAGGTGTGAACTCAACTCGAGGAGAAATGTAGAGTCGGCACGAGGAGTGGCTTGTCGACTCGTGGACTCGATACTCGACTCGAGGAGTGAACTCAACTCGAGTAGAAATGTAGAGTCGGCACGAGGAGTAGCTAGTCGACTCGTGGACTCGGTACTAGACTCGAGGAGAAATGTAGAGTCGGCACGTGGAGTAGCTCGTCGACTCGTGGACTCGGTACTCGACTCGAGGAGTGAACTCAACTCGATGAGAAATGTAGACTCGGCATGAGGAGTAGCTAGTCGACTCGTGGACTCGGTACTCGACTCGAGGAGTGAACTCAACTCGAGGAGAAATGTAGAGTTGGCACGAGGGGTAGCTAGTCGACTCGTGGACTCGGTACTCGACTCGAGGAGAAATGTAGAGTCGGCCCGAGGAGTAGCTTGTCGACTCGTGGACTCGGTACTCGACTCGAGGAGTGAACTCAACTCGAGGAGAAACGTAGAGTCGCCACGAGGAGTAGCTTGTCAACTCGTGGACTTCGCACTCGACTCGAGGAGTGAACTCAACTCGAGGAGAAACGTAGAGTCGCCACGAGGAGTAGCTAGTCGATTCGTGGACTCGGTACTCGATTCGAGGAGTGATCTTAACTCGAGGAGAAGTGTAGAGTCGGCACGAGGAGTAGCTAGTCGACTTGTGGACTTGGTACTCGACTCGAGGAGTGAACTCAACTCGAGGAGAAACGTAGAGTCGGCATGAGGAGTAGCTTGTCGACTCGTGGACTTGCACTCGACTCGAGGAGTGAACTCAACTCGAGGAGAAACGTAGAGTCGGCACGAGGAGTAGCTTGTCGACTCGTGGACTCGGCACTCGACTCGAGGAGTGGACTCAACTCGAGGAGAAACGTAGAGTCGGCACGAATAGTAGCTAGTCGACTCGTGGACTCGGTACTTGACTCGAGAAATGAACTCAACTCAAGGAGGAATGTAGAGTCGGCACGAGGAGAAGCAAGTCGACTCGTTGACTCGGTACTCAACTTGAGGAGTGAACTCAACTCGAGGTATGAACTCAACTCGAGGAGATTTTTGTAGAGTCGGCACGAGGAGTAGCTAGTCGACTCGTGGACTCGGTACTCAACTTGAGGAGTGAACTCAACTCGAGGAGAAACGTAGAGTCGGCACGAGGAGTAGCTTGTCGACTCGTGGACACGGTACTCGACTCGAGGAATGAACTCAACTCGAGGAGAAATGTAGAGTCGTCACGAGGAGTATCTAGTCGACTAGTGGACTCGGTACTCGACTCGAGGAATGAACTCAACTCGAGGAGTTTTTTGTAGAGTCGGCACGAGGAGTAGCTAGTCGACTCGTGGACTCGGTACTCGACTCAAGGTATGAACTCAACTCGAGGAGATTTTTGTAGAGTCGACACGAGGAGTAGCTAGTCGACTCGTGGACTCGGTACTCGACTTGAGGAGTGAACTCAACTCGAGAACAAATATAGAGTCGGCACGAGGAGTAGCTCGTCGACTCGGTAGTCGACTCGAGGAGTGAACTCAACTCGAGGAGAAATGTAGAGTCGGCACGAGGAGTGGCTTGTAGACTCGTGGACTCGGTACTCGACTCGAGGAGTGAACTCAACTCGAGGAGAAATGTAGAGTCGGCACGAGGAGTAGCTAGTCGACTCGTGGACTCGGTACTAGACTCGAGGAGAAATGTAGAGTCGGCACGAGGAGTAGCTCGTCGACTCGTGGACTCGGTACTCGACTCGAGGAGTGAACTCAACTCGATGAGAAATGTAGAGTCGGCATGAGGAGTAGCTAGTCGACTCGTGGACTCGGTACTCGACTCGAGGAGTGAACTCAACTCGAGGAGAAATGTAGAGTTGGCACGAGGGGTAGCTAGTCGACTCGTGGACTCGGTACTCGACTCGAGGAGAAATGTAGAGTCGGCCCGAGGAGTAGCTTGTCGACTCGTGGACTCGGTACTCGACTCGACGAGTGAACTCAACTCGAGGAGAAACGTAGAGTCGCCACGAGGAGTAGCTTGTCAACTCGTGGACTTGGCACTCGACTCGAGGAGTGAACTCAACTCGAGGAGAAACGTAGAGTCGCCACGAGGAGTAGCTAGTCGATTCGTGGACTCGGTACTCGATTCGAGGAGTGAACTTAACTTGAGGAGAAATGTAGAGTCGGCACGAGGAGTAGCTTGTCGACTCGTGGACTCGGTACTCGACTCGAGGAGTGAACTCAACTCGAGGAGAAACGTAGAGTCGGCATCAGGAGTAGCTTGTCGACTCGTGGACTCGGCGCTCGACTCGAGGAGTGAACTCAACTCGAGGAGAAACGTAGAGTCGGCACAAGGAGTAGCTTGTTGACTCGTGGACTCGGCACTCGACTCGAGGAGTGGACTCAACTCGAGGAGAAATGTAGAGTCGGCACGAGGAGTATCTTGTCGACTCGTGGACTCGGTACTCGACTCGAGGAGTGAACTCAACTCGAGGAGAAACGTAGAGTCGGCATGAGGAGTAGCTTGTCGACTCGTGGACTCGCACTCGACTCTAGGAGTGAACTCAACTCGAGGAGAAACGTAGAGTCGGCACGAGGAGTAGCTTGTCGACTCGTGGACTCGGTACTTGACTCGAGGAATGAACTCAACTCAAGGAGGAATGTAGAGTCGGCACGAGGAGAAGCAAGTCGACTCGTTGACTCGGTACTCGACTCGAGGAATGAACTCAACTCGAGGAGATTTTTGTAGAGTCGGCACGAGGAGTAGCTAGTCGACTCGTGGACTCGGTACTCAACTTGAGGAGTGAACTCAACTCGAGGGGAAATGTAGAGTCGGCACGAGGAGTAGCTCGTCGACTCGTGGACTCGGTACTCGACTCGAGGAGTGAACTCAACTCGAAGAGAAATGTAGAGTCGGCACGAGGAGTGGCTTGTCGACTCGTGGACTCGGTACTCGACTCGAGGAGTGAACTCAACTCGAGGAGAAATGTAGAGTCGGCACGAGGAGTATCTTGTCGACTCGTGGACTCGGTACTCGACTCGAGGAGTGAACTCAACTCGAGGAGAAACGTAGAGTCGGCATGAGGAGTAGCTTGTCGACTCGTGGACTCGCACTCGACTCGAGGAGTGGACTCGACTCGAGGAGAAATGTAGAGTCGGCACGGGGAGTATCTTGTCGACTCATGGACTCGGTACCCGACTCGAGGAGTGAACTCAACTTGAGGAGAAACGTAGAGTCGGCATAAGGAGTAGCTTGTCGACTCCTGGACTCGGCACTCGACTCGAGGAGTGAACGCAACTCGAGGAGAAACATAGAGTCGACACGAGGAGTAGCTTGTCGACTCGTGGACTCGGCACTCGACTCGTGGAGTGGACTCAACTCGAGGAGAAATGTAGAGTCGGCACGAGGAGTAGCTAGTCGACTCGTGGACTCGGTACTTGACTCGAGGAATGAACTCAACTCAAGGAGGAATGTAGAGTCGGCACGAGGAGAAGCAAGTCGACTCGTTGACTCGGTACTCGACTCGAGTAATGAACTCAACTCGAGGAGAAATGTAGAGTCGGCACGAGGAGTAGCTAGTCGACTCGTGGACTCGGTACTCGACTCGAGGAATGAACTCAACTCGAGGAGTTTTTTGTAGAGTCGGCAAGAGGAGTAGCTAGTCAACTCGTTGACTCGGTACTCGACCCGAGGTATGAACTCAACTCGAGGAGATTTTTGTAGAGTCGGCACGAGGAGTAGCTAGTCGACTCGTGGACTCGGTACTCAACTTGAGGAGTGAACTCAACTCGAGGGGAAATGTAGAGTCGGCACGAGGAGTAGCTCGTCGACTCGTGGACTCGGTACTCGACTCGAGGAGTGAACTCAACTCGAAGAGAAATGTAGAGTCGGCACGAGGAGTTGCTTGTCGACTCGTGGACTCGGTACTCGACTCGAGGAGTGAACTCAACTCGAGGAGAAATGTAGAGTTGGCACGAGGGGTAGCTAGTCGACTCGTGGACTCGGTACTCGACTCGAGGAGAAATGTAGAGTCGGCCCGAGGAGTAGCTTGTCGACTCGTGGACTCGGTACTCGACTCGACGAGTGAACTCAACTCGAGGAGAAACGTAGAGTCGCCACGAGGAGTAGCTTGTCAACTCGTGGACTTGGCACTCGACTCGAGGAGTGAACTCAACTCGAGGAGAAACGTAGAGTCGCCACGAGGAGTAGCTAGTCGATTCGTGGACTCGGTACTCGATTCGAGGAGTGAACTTAACTTGAGGAGAAATGTAGAGTCGGCACGAGGAGTAGCTTGTCGACTCGTGGACTCGGTACTCGACTCGAGGAGTGAACTCAACTCGAGGAGAAACGTAGAGTCGGCATCAGGAGTAGCTTGTCGACTCGTGGACTCGGCGCTCGACTCGAGGAGTGAACTCAACTCGAGGAGAAACGTAGAGTCGGCACAAGGAGTAGCTTGTTGACTCGTGGACTCGGCACTCGACTCGAGGAGTGGACTCAACTCGAGGAGAAATGTAGAGTCGGCACGAGGAGTATCTTGTCGACTCGTGGACTCGGTACTCGACTCGAGGAGTGAACTCAACTCGAGGAGAAACGTAGAGTCGGCATGAGGAGTAGCTTGTCGACTCGTGGACTCGCACTCGACTCTAGGAGTGAACTCAACTCGAGGAGAAACGTAGAGTCGGCACGAGGAGTAGCTTGTCGACTCGTGGACTCGGTACTTGACTCGAGGAATGAACTCAACTCAAGGAGGAATGTAGAGTCGGCACGAGGAGAAGCAAGTCGACTCGTTGACTCGGTACTCGACTCGAGGAATGAACTCAACTCGAGGAGATTTTTGTAGAGTCGGCACGAGGAGTAGCTAGTCGACTCGTGGACTCGGTACTCAACTTGAGGAGTGAACTCAACTCGAGGGGAAATGTAGAGTCGGCACGAGGAGTAGCTCGTCGACTCGTGGACTCGGTACTCGACTCGAGGAGTGAACTCAACTCGAAGAGAAATGTAGAGTCGGCACGAGGAGTGGCTTGTCGACTCGTGGACTCGGTACTCGACTCGAGGAGTGAACTCAACTCGAGGAGAAATGTAGAGTCGGCACGAGGAGTATCTTGTCGACTCGTGGACTCGGTACTCGACTCGAGGAGTGAACTCAACTCGAGGAGAAACGTAGAGTCGGCATGAGGAGTAGCTTGTCGACTCGTGGACTCGCACTCGACTCGAGGAGTGGACTCGACTCGAGGAGAAATGTAGAGTCGGCACGGGGAGTATCTTGTCGACTCATGGACTCGGTACCCGACTCGAGGAGTGAACTCAACTTGAGGAGAAACGTAGAGTCGGCATAAGGAGTAGCTTGTCGACTCCTGGACTCGGCACTCGACTCGAGGAGTGAACGCAACTCGAGGAGAAACATAGAGTCGACACGAGGAGTAGCTTGTCGACTCGTGGACTCGGCACTCGACTCGTGGAGTGGACTCAACTCGAGGAGAAATGTAGAGTCGGCACGAGGAGTAGCTAGTCGACTCGTGGACTCGGTACTTGACTCGAGGAATGAACTCAACTCAAGGAGGAATGTAGAGTCGGCACGAGGAGAAGCAAGTCGACTCGTTGACTCGGTACTCGACTCGAGTAATGAACTCAACTCGAGGAGAAATGTAGAGTCGGCACGAGGAGTAGCTAGTCGACTCGTGGACTCGGTACTCGACTCGAGGAATGAACTCAACTCGAGGAGTTTTTTGTAGAGTCGGCAAGAGGAGTAGCTAGTCAACTCGTTGACTCGGTACTCGACCCGAGGTATGAACTCAACTCGAGGAGATTTTTGTAGAGTCGGCACGAGGAGTAGCTAGTCGACTCGTGGACTCGGTACTCAACTTGAGGAGTGAACTCAACTCGAGGGGAAATGTAGAGTCGGCACGAGGAGTAGCTCGTCGACTCGTGGACTCGGTACTCGACTCGAGGAGTGAACTCAACTCGAAGAGAAATGTAGAGTCGGCACGAGGAGTTGCTTGTCGACTCGTGGACTCGGTACTCGACTCGAGGAGTGAACTCAACTCGAGGAGAAACGTAGAGTCGCCACGACGAGTAGCTAGTCGACTCGTGGACTCGGTACTCGACTCGAGAAGTGAACTCAACTCGAGGAGAAATGTAGAGTCGGCACGAGGAATAGCTTGTCGACCCGTGGACTCGATACTCGACTCGAGGAGTGAACTCAACTCGAGGAGAAACGTAGACTCGGCATTAGGAGTGGCTTGTCGACTCGTGGACTCGGCACTCGACTCGAGGAGTGAACTCAACTCGAGGAGAAATGTAGAGTCGGCACGAGGAATAGCTTGTCGACCCGTGGACTCGGTACTCGACTCGAGGAGTGAACTCAACTCGAGCAGAAACGTAGACTCGGCATGAGGAGTAGCTTGTCGACTCGTGGACTCGCACTCGACTCGAGGAGTGAACTCAACTCGAGGAGAAAGGTAGAGTCGGCACGAGGAGTAGCTTGTCGACTCGTGGACTCGGCACTCGACTCGAGGAGTGGACTCAACTCGAGGAGAAACGTAGAGTCGGCACGAATAGTAGCTAGTCGACTCGTGGACTCGGTACTTGACTCGAGGAATGAACTCAACTCAAGGAGGAATGTAGAGTCGGCACGAGGAGAAGCAAGTCAACTCGTTGACTCGGTACTCAACTGGAGGAGTGAACTCAACTCGAGGTATGAACTCAACTCGAGGAGATTTTAGTAGAGTCGGCACGAGGAGTAGCTAGTCGACTCGTGGACTCGGTACTCAACTTGAGGAGTGAACTCAACTCGAGGAGAAATGTAGAGTCGGCACGAGGAGTAGCTTGTCGACTCGTGGACTCGGTACTCGACTCGAGGAGTGAACTCAACTCGAGGAGAAACGTAGAGTCGCCACTAGGAGTAGCTTGTCAACTCGTGGACTCGGCACTCGACTCGAGGAGTGAACTCAAATCGAGGAGAAACGTAGAGTCGCCACGAGGAGTAGCTAGTCGACTCGTGGACTCGGTACTCGATTCGAGGAGTGAACTCAACTCGAGGAGAAATGTAGAGTCGGCACGAGGAGTATCTTGTCGACTCGTGGACTTGGTACTCGACTCGAGGAGTGAACTCAACTCGAGGAGAAACGTAGAGTCGGCATGAGGAGTAGCTTGTCGACTCGTGGACTCGCACTCGACTCGAGGAGTGAACTCAACTCGAGGAGAAACGTAGAGTCGGCACGAGGAGTAGCTTGTCGACTCGTGGACTCGGCACTCGACTCGAGGAGTGGACTCAACTCGAGGAGAAACGTAGAGTCGGCACGAATAGTAGCTAGTCGACTCGTGGACTCGGTACTTGACTCGAGGAATGAACTCAACTCAAGGAGGAATGTAGAGTCGGCACGAGGAGAAGCAAGTCGACTCGTTGACTCCGTACTCAACTTGAGGAGTGAACTCAACTCGAGGTATGAACTCAACTCGAGGAGATTTTAGTAGAGTCGGCACGAGGAGTAGCTAGTCGACTCGTGGACTCGGTACTCAACTTGAGGAGTGAACTCAACTCGAGGAGAAACGTAGAGTCGGCACGAGGAGTAGCTTGTCGACTCGTGGACTCGGTACTCGACTCGAGGAGTGAACTCAACTCGAGGAGAAACGTAGAGTCACCACTAGGAGTAGCTTGTCAACTCGTGGACTCGGCACTCGACTCGAGGAGTGAACTCAACTCGAGGAGAAACGTAGAGTCGCCACGAGGAGTAGCTAGTCGACTCGTGCACTCGGTACTCGATTCGAGGAGTGAACTCAACTCGAGGAGAAATATAGAGTCGGCACGAGGAGTATCTTGTCGACTCATGGACTTGGTACTCGACTCGAGAAGTGAACTCAACTCGAGGAGAAACGTAGAGTCGGCATGAGGAGTAGCTTGTCGACTCGTGGACTCGG
This sequence comes from Urtica dioica subsp. dioica, assembly GCF_054948205.1. NCBI lineage: Eukaryota > Viridiplantae > Streptophyta > Magnoliopsida > Rosales > Urticaceae > Urtica > Urtica dioica. The sequence continues at coordinate 36,803,317 of NC_142759.1, read as the reverse complement.
CACTCGACTCGAGGAGTGAACTCAACTCGAGGAGAAACGTAGAGTCGGCACGAGGAGTAGCTTATTGACTCGTGGACTCGGCACTCGACTCGTGGAGTGGACTCAACTCGAGGAGAAATGTAGAGTCGGCACGAGGAGTAGCTAGTCGACTCGTGGACTCGGTACTTGACTCGAGGAATGAACTCAACTCAAGGAGGAATGTAGAGTCGGCACGAGGAGAAGCAAGTCGACTCGTTGACTCGGTACTCGACTCGAGGAATGAACTCAACTCGAGGAGAAATGTAGAGTCGGCACGCGGAGTAGCTAGTCAACTCGTGGACACGGTACTCGACTCGAGGAATGAACTCAACTCGAGGAGTTTTTTGTAGAGTCGGCACGAGGAGTAGCTAGTCGACTCGTGGACTCGGTACTCAACTTGAGGAGTGAACTCAACTCGAGGAGAAATGTAGAGTCGGCACGAGGAGTAGCTCGTCGACTCGTGGACTCGGTACTCGACTCGAGGAGTGAACTCAACTCGAAGAGAAATGTAGAGTCGGCATGAGGAGTGGCTTGTCGACTCGTGGACTCGGTACTCGACTCGAGGAGTGAACTCAACTCGAGGAGAAATGTAGAGTCGGCTCGAGGAGTAGCTAGTCGACTCGTGGACTCGGTACTCGACTCGAGGAGAGAACTCAACTCGAGGAGAAATGTAGAGTCGGCACGAGGAGTAGCTCATCGACTCGTGGACTCGGTACTCGACTCGAGGAGTGAACTCAACTCGAGGAGATATGTAGAGTCGGCACTATGAGTAGCTAGTCGACTCATGGACTCGGTACTCTACTCGAGGAGTGAACTCAACTCGAGAAGAAATGTAGAGTTGGCACGAGGGGTAGCTAGTCGACTCGTTGGCTCGGTACTCGACTCGAGGAGAAATGTAGAGTCGGCCCGAGGAGTAGCTGGTCGACTCGTGGACTCGGTACTCGACTCGAGGAGTGAACTCAACTCGAGGAGAAACGTAGAGTCGCCACGAGGAGTAGCTTGTCGACTCGTGGACTCGGCACTCGACTCGAGGAGTGAACTCAACTCGAGGAGAAACGTAGAGTAGCCACGACGAGTAGCTAGTCGACTCGTGGACTCGGTACTCGACTCGAAGAGTGAACTCAACTCGAGGAGAAATGTAGAGTCGGCACGAGGAGTAGCTTGTCGACTCGTGGACTCGGTACTCGTCTCGAGGATTGAACTCAACTCGAGGAGAAACGTAGACTCGGCATCAGGAGTGGCTTGTCGACTCGTGGACTCGGCACTCGACTCGAGGAGTGAACTCAACTCGAGGAGAAACGTAGAGTCGGCACGAGGAGTAGCTTGTCGACTCGTGGACTCAGCACTCGACTCGAGGAATGGACTCAACTCGAGGAGAAATGTAGAGTCGGCACGAGGACTATCTTGTCGACTCGTGGACTCGGTACTTGAATCGAGGAGTGAACTCAACTCGAGGAGAAACGTAGAGTCGGCAGGAGGAGTAGCTTGTCGACTCGTGGACTCCGCACTTGACTCGAGGAGTGAACTCAACTCGAGGAGAGACATAGAGTCGGCACGAGGAGTAGCTTGTCGACTCGTGGACTCGGCACTCGACTCGAGGAGTGGACTCAACTCGAGGAGAAATGTAGAGTCGGTACGAGGAGTAGCTAGTCGACTCGTGGACTCGGTACTTGACTCGAGGAATGAACTCAACTCAAGGAGGAATGTAGAGTCGGCACGAGGAGAAGCAAGTCGACTCGTTGACTCGGTACTCGACTCGAGGAATGAACTCAACTCGAGGAGAAATATAGAGTCGGCACGAGGAGTAGCTAGTCGACTCGTGGACACGGTACTCGACTCGAGGAATGAACTCAACTCGAGGAGTTTTTTGTAGAGTCAGCACGAGGAGTAGCTAGTCGACTCGTGGACTCGGTACTCAACTTGAGGAGTGAACTCAACTCGAGGAGAAATGTAGAGTCGGCACGAGGAGTAGCTCGTCGACTCGTGGACTCGGTACTCGACTCGAGGAGTGAACTCAACTCGAAGAGAAATGTAGAGTCGGCATGAGGAGTGGCTTGTCGACTCGTGGACTCGGTACTCGACTCGAGGAGTGAACTCAACTCGAGGAGAAATGTAGAGTCGGCTCGAGGAGTAGCTAGTCGACTCGTGGACTCGGTACTCGACTCGAGGAGAGAACTCAACTCGAGGAGAAATGTAGAGTCGGCACGAGGAGTAGCTCATCGACTCGTGGACTCGGTACTCGACTCGAGGAGTGAACTCAACTCGAGGAGATATGTAGAGTCGGCACTATGAGTAGCTAGTCGACTCGTGGACTCGGTACTCTACTCGAGGAGTGAACTCAACTCGAGAAGAAATGTAGAGTTGGCACGAGGGGTAGCTAGTCGACTCGTGGACTTGGTACTCGACTCGAGGAGAAATGTAGAGTCGGCCCGAGGAGTAGCTGGTCGACTCGTGGACTCGCTACTCGACTCGAGGAGTGAACTCAACTCGATGAGAAACGTAGAGTCACCACGAGGAGTAGCTTGTCGACTCGTGGACTCGGCACTCGACTCGAGGAGTGAACTCAACTCGAGGAGAAACGTAGAGTAGCCACGACGAGTAGCTAGTCGACTCGTGGACTCGGTACTCGACTCGAAGAGTGAACTCAACTCGAGGAGAAATGTAGAGTCGGCACGAGGAGTAGCTTGTCGACTCGTGGACTCGGTACTCGTCTCGAGGATTGAACTCAACTCGAGGAGAAACGTAGACTCGGCATCAGGAGTGGCTTGTCGACTCGTGGACTCGGCACTCGACTCGAGGAGTGAACTCAACTCGAGGAGAAACGTAGAGTCGGCACGAGGAGTAGCTTGTCGACTCGTGGACTCAGCACTCGACTCGAGGAATGGACTCAACTAGAGGAGAAATGTAGAGTTGGCACGAGGACTATCTTGTCGACTCGTGGACTCGGTACTTGAATCGAGGAGTGAACTCAACTCGAGGAGAAACGTAGAGTCGGCAGGAGGAGTAGCTTGTCGACTCGTGGACTCCGCACTTGACTCGAGGAGTGAACTCAACTCGAGGAGAGACATAGAGTCGGCACGAGGAGTAGCTTGTCGACTCGTGGACTCGGCACTCGACTCGAGGAGTGGACTCAACTCGAGGAGAAATGTAGAGTCGGCACGAGGAGTAGCTAGTCGACTCGTGGACTCGGTACTTGACTCGAGGAATGAACTCAACTCGAGGAGGAATGTAGAGTCGGCACGAGGAGTAGGAAGTCGACTCGTGGACTCGGTACTCGACTCGAGTAATGAACTCAACTCGAGGAGAAATGTAGAGTCGTCACGAGGAGTAGCTAGTCGACTCGTGGACTCCGTACTCGAGTCGAGGAATGAACTCAACTCGAGGAGTTTTTTGTAGAGTCGGCACGAGGAGTAGCTAGTTGACTCGTGGACTCGGTACTCGACTCGAGGTATGAACTCAACTCGAGGAGATTTTTGTAGAGTCGGCACGAGGAGTAGCTAGTCGACTCGTGGACTCGGTACTCGACTTGAGGAGTGAACTCAACTCGAGAATAAATGTAGAGTCGGCACGAGGAGTAGCTCGTCGACTCGTGGACTCGGTACTCGACTCGAGGAGTGAACTCAACTCGAGGAGAAATGCAGAGTCGGCACGAGAAGTGGCTTGTCGACTCGTGGACTCGGTACTCGACTCGAGGAGTGAACTCAACTCGAGGAGAAATGTAGAGTCGGAATGAGGAGTAGCTAGTCGACTCGTGGATTCGGTACTAGACTCGAGGAGAAATGTAGAGTCGGCACGAGGAGTAGCTCGTCGACTCGTGGACTCGGTACTCGACTCGAGGAGTGAACTCAACTCGATGAGAAATGTAGAGTCGGCATGAGGAGTAGCTAGTCGACTCGTGCACTCGGTACTCGACTCGAGGAGTGAACTCAACTCGAGGAGAAATGTAGAGTTGGCACGAGGGGTAGCTAGTCGACTCATGGACTCGGTACTCGACTCGAGGAGAAATGTAGAGTCGGCTCGAGGAGTAGCTTGTCGACTCGTGGACTCGGTACTCGACTCGAGGAGTGAACTCAACTCGAGGAGAAACGTAGAGTCGCCACGAGGAGTAGCCTGTCAACTCGTGGACTCGGCACTCGACTCGAGGAGTGAACTCAACTCGAGGTGAAACGTAGAGTCGCCACGAGGAGTAGCTAGTCAATTCGTGGACTCGGTACTCGAGTCGAGGAGTGAACTTAACTCGAGGAGAAATGTAGAGTCGGCACGAGGAGTAGCTTGTCGACTCGTGGACTCGGTACTCGACTCGAGGAGTGAACTCAACTCGAGGAGAAACGTAGAGTCGGCATCAGGAGTAGCTTGTCGACTCGTGGACTCGGCGCTCGACTCGAGGAGTGAACTCAACTCGAGGAGAAACGTAGAGTCGGCACGAGGAGTAGCTTGTCGACTCGTGGACTCGGCACTCGACTCGAGGAGTGGACTCAACTCGAGGAGAAATGTAGAGTCGGCACGAGGAGTATTTTGTCGACTCGTGGACTCGGTACTCGACTCGAGGAGTGAACTCAACTCGAGGAGAAACGTAGAGTCGGCATGAGGAGTAGCTTGTCGACTCGTGGACTCGCACTCGACTCAAGGAGTGAACTCAACTCGAGGAGAAACGTAGAGTCGGCACGAGGAGTAGCTTGTCGACTCGTGGACTCGGCACTCGACTTGAGGAGTGGACTCAACTCGAGGAGAAATGTAGAGTCGGCACGAGGAGTATCTTGTCGACTCATGGACTCGGTACCCGACTCGAGGAGTGAACTCAACTCGAGGAGAAACGTAGAGTCGGCATGAGGAGTAGCTTGTCGACTCGTGGACTCGGCACTCGACTCGAGGAGTGAACTCAACTCGAGGAAAAACATAGAGTCGACACGAGGAGTAGCTTGTCGACTCGTGGACTCGGCGCTCGACTCGAGGAGTGAACTCAACTCGAGGAGAAACGTAGAGTCGGCACGAGGAGTAGCTTGTCGACTCGTGGACTCGGCACTCGACTCGAGGAGTGGACTCAACTCGAGGAGAAACGTAGAGTCGGCATGAGGAGTAGCTTTTCGACTCGTGGACTCGGCACTCGACTCGAGGAGTGGACTCAACTCGAGGAGAAATGTAGAGTCGGCACGAGGAGTAGCTAGTCGACTCGTGGACTCGGTACTTGACTCGAGGAATGAGCTCAACTCAAGGAGGAATGTAGAGTCGGCACGAGGAGAATCAAGTCGACTCGTTGACTCGGTACTCGACTCGAGGAATGAACTCAACTCGAGGAGAAATGTAGAGTCGGCACGAGGAGTAGCTAGTCGACTCGTGGACTCGGTACTCGACTCGAGGAATGAACTCAACTCGAGGAGTTTTTTGTAGAGTCGGCACGAGGAGTAGCTAGTCGACTCGTGGACTCGGTACTCGACTTGAGGAGTGAACTCAACTCGAGAATAAATGTAGAGACGGCACGAGGAGTAGCTCATCGACTCGTGGACTCGGTACTCGACTCGAGGAGTGAACTCAACTCGAGGAGAAATGCAGGGTCGGCACGAGAAGTGGCTTGTCGACTCGTGGACTCGGTACTTGACTCGAGGAGTGAACTCAACTCGAGGAGAAATGTAGAGTCGGAACGAGGAGTAGCTAGTCGACTCGTGGACTCGGTACTAGACTCGAGGAGAAATGTAGAGTCGGCACGAGGAGTAGCTCGTCGACTCGTGGACTCGGTACTCGACTCGAGGAGTGAACTCAACTCGATGAGAAATGTAGAGTCGGCATGAGGAGTAGCTAGTCGACTCGTGCACTCGGTACTCGACTCGAGGAGTGAACTCAACTCGAGGAGAAATGTAGAGTTGGCACGAGGGGTAGCTAGTCGACTCATGGACTCGGTACTCGACTCGAGGAGAAATGTAGAGTCGGCCCGAGGAGTAGCTTGTCGACTCGTGGACTCGGTGTTGGAATCGATCTAGGGTTTAAGAAAAAGTTTAACGCTTCGTTAAGCGGCGGAATTTTAAAAATTTTCTTTTTAAGTAAAACTAGTTTTTACTAACCTAGACAAGAGCATGTGCATGTAAATAAAAACTAATATGAGCTATTAAAGTTACTAACCTTTCTTGAAGCTTGAACCTTGTAGAAGCTTTTGGAAAGTTGCAACGCTCGTCTCCCCTCGCATCACGTCTCTCTTTCTTTCCTCGGCAACTCGAGCAACCACGAAAGTTTCTATCACTAAATCACTCGAAAAGAAGGAATCAGTGAGTGGGCACTTTTAAACACTACGACTTAAGAACGAGTCTCGAAGTCGCAGAGCTAAACACTAGGTCGAGTGAGGACCTAGGTGCCAAGACAAGAAATAATCGAAAATAAACTAGAGAGAGAGAGAGGATTTTCGGCCGCCACAAGGTCTAGAGAGAGAAGCTCTCAATCTCTAACTTATGTGGAATCAATAGAATGAGAGGAATGAGGGTCCTATTTATAAGAGAAGGGTTGGCCTCGGAAAGAAGTAGTTTCCTCTTATTTTCCAAGCCTTTATGAGGAAATCTTATTTCCTCTTTTTCCCTTGCTTTGCACGTCCAACATGTGCTTCAATAAGCCTTGGATTTGTTTCCACATTTAGTTTGTCTCTCTCTTTCCCTTGTGTTGGCCGAACTTATGCTTTCCTCATAGAGGAAATTTGTTTCCTCTTTTTCTTTTGGCAAGTATCTTGATACATTTATGCACAAAATAATTTCTCTTTCCCTTGGGTATTTGGGCGCCCATTTCACATCTAGAAGGAGCTTCTAGAAGCTTCTTCATTTGTTCATGACAACATGTGAAAGGCCCATTAAGAATTTTCAATAAAATTCTTATGAAATGAAATTAATTCACAAGGCCCAATTAATCATATTATGGCCGAGTGACATTAAGTCATCAAATGAACTTGTCAAAATTTATTGACATCCATTTCATCCTTATGTCTCAAAAGACAAAAATACCCTTTCGACAATTTTCGTTCTTGTTTTGACTTAGCTTCCAGTTTAACTATTCCTATCGATGTGATTCGTGACAGTGACCTCATGGACCCAAATGAACAAAGCTTTAGCTAAACACTTGGACTCAAAAGTTCACAAACCTTTTCCAAGTTTAGCTTAATGCCAACTGACTCCACTAAAGAGCTGACACTGAAAATCTCTCGGTTCAAATGAATTTATTTTCTACTCAAGAATTCGACCTAATTATGATGAGCGGATCCACTGAATATTATCTATGTTTACCCTTCATGAATGTCATCAGCTAGTCGGGATTTACTAAATTACCATTTTACCCTTCTAGCTGTTATTTCCTCAACTCATTTGTCGCTTGTGAATAAGTTAGAAACAATGTATTGACGAGGAGCTAACAAGTCACATTGTTTCATCCAAAAGAGTCAGGACTCAATTTGGACACTGGCCAGTTCATTTATTCACACTCCAAGGAACAAAGCATGAGGTGACATACATTGCATTTCAGCAATCTTGTACATGAATTCCATATCTATGAGAACTTCACAAAGTTACTCATGACAGACTCACAACTTAGTACTTCACCAATAGGCCTTGTTCGGAATCACATAGTGAGTCCGAACTTTGACTTTCTCAAATGAGAATACTAAGGTGTGAAATGGCATGTCTCATTTCAGGATTAAGGTAAGCATGATGCAATTCATACATAGTGACTTCGAGACATAAGAGGTTAAATGGTTTGTTCTTATATTGTCTCTAGAAGTGCACTGGTCAATTCAGTACCTTCGGAAGATACCTAGAAGAACTATAGAGTCCCCAACTCTCAATGCCTCATAACCAGACATCATAGATTCTTCTAACAATCATACTGAGGTCAATAGTCCTTTGACCCTAAGATTGCGAATATATCGTTTTAAGCAAACTACGAAGAGTTTGTTCATGCAAATCTACATTTGTCTCTTCGCAAGTTGTTAAGTTTGTTTATGGACTAAAAGACTATGGTTTTATCATAAAGCTTCAGACAAGGAAGATTGAATGAACGTTTCAACTTTATTAATGAATGAATAGGCAATTACAAGCAAGAGTCTTCGTAAGACTATATGACATCAAATGTAGATAAATAGACACTACTACTCTTCTTGTGGGCACCATTGACAACAAACTCCCACTTGACTCAAAGAAGATGTGAGTAGTCCTACATGCTTAATCCCTCTCGAAGTTGGTCGAAGACCATGTTCGCTAGGGCCTTGGTGAATGGATCTGCCAGAGATCTACTTCACCTCCACGTCTCCGCGCTGCGCGATCTCTCGAATCAAATGGTATTTCCTCTCAATATGTTTAGAGCGCTTATGGCTTCTAGGTTCCTTTGAGTTAGCGACAGCCCCACTATTATCACAATAAAGGGTCATGGGCTCGTCGACGTTTGGAACAACTTCCAAATACTTAAGGAACTTTCTAAGCCATACAGCCTCTTTGGATGCTTCACAAGCAGCCACATATTCTGCTTCCATTGTGGAGTCAGCAATGCAAGATTGCTTAATACTTCTCCACACAACAGCTCCACCATTAAGGATGAACACAGATCCCGAAGTGGATTTCCTGGAATCCTTATCCGCTTGAAAATCGGAGTCGGTATATCCCGTCATAGTCAGGTCAGTACCTGAGTATGTAAGCATCAAGTTCCTAGTTCTTCGAAGATACTTAAGAACATGCTTAACAGCAATCCAGTGCTCGGGTCCAGGGTTGGATTGGAAACGAATAACTACGCCAACGGCGAAACATATATCAGGTCGGGTGCAAAGCATAGCATACATGAGGCTTCCTACGGCAGAGGCGCAAGGAATTTTCCTCATGTCTTCAATCTCTTGTGCAGTCTTGGGAGACTGGTCCTTAGAGAGTGAAACTCCATGCCTAAAGGGTGTTTGACCCCTCTTGCAGTCTTGCATCGAGAAGCGATCCATCACCTTATCAATATAAGATGCTTGAGAGAGCGACAGGGTCCGATTTTTCCTATCTCGAAGGATTTGGATTCCCAGAATGTACGCGGCTTCTCCTAGATCCTTCATATCGAATTGTTTTGCTAGCTAGACCTTAACCTCAGATAACTTACCCACGTCATTACCAATGAGAAGTATATCATCGACATATAGTACCAGAAACACAACTTTACCTTCGTGTCTTAACTTGTAAACACAAGGCTCATCTATTGACTGTTCAAAGCCAAAGCTCTTTACAGTTTCATCGAATCTAATATTCCATGACCTAGATGCTTGCTTTAGTCCATAAATGGATTTAAGCAACTCACAAACCTTGGTCTCTTGACCTTTATCCACGAAACCGTCTGGTTGAGCCATGTAAATGCGCTCGTCAAGATTGCCATTCAGAAAGGCTGTCTTGACATCCATTTGCCAGATCTCATAGTCGAGAGCTGCAGCTATGGATAGGAGTATGCGGATGGATTTAAGCATCGCGACTGGCGAGAAGGTTTCTTCATAGTCAATCCCTTCTTGTTGGGTATAACCCTTTGCCACAAGTCGTGCTTTGAACGTCTCGACGTTCCCATCAGGACCCCTTTTCTTCTTGTATATCCACTTACACCCTACGGGTTTAATCCCTTCAGGAAGGTCTACAAGTTTCCAGACTTTGTTGACATACATCGAGTGCATTTCAACTTTCATGGCGTCAAGCCAAAGGTTTGATTCAGAACAAGCCATCGCTTGGCTATAGGAAACAGGGTCATCCATGTCGGAGACGGCTACAAGAGAGTCTCCATAAGACATGTACCTGTCAGGCTTTTGAGTAGCCCTCCCACTACGTCGAAGTACTACTTGACGAGATTCTGATGAGTTAGGTTGTGTTTCAGTTGGGGTAAGAACAGTTCTTTCAGACGAGGTAGAAGCTTCCTCACCCAACTTTTCTTCAAGCACAATTTTGCTTCTAGGTTTTGCATCCTTCATAAAGTCCTCCTCAAGGAAACGAGCATTCGTGCTAACGAAAGTCTTATCGTCCTCGGGACTATAGAAAGTAAAACCTTTGGTTTCCTTCGGATATCCTACAAACAGGCACAATTCTGACCTACTAGCCAACTTGCTAGTCTTTTGCCTCAGCACGTGTGCAGGGCAACCCCAAATTCGGATGCGGCCAAGATTCACTTTACGGCCAGTCCATCGTTCATAAGGAGTACCAGGAACCGTCTTGGACGGAACTTGGTTCAGAATGTAGGCGGCTGTTTCGAGGGCATATCCCCAAAAGGAAAGCGGGAGTGATGAGTAACTCATCATTGATCTAACCATCTCCATAAGAGTTCGGTTTCTTCTCTCTGACACTCCGTTTTGTTGAGGTGTGCTAGGTGCGGTAAGCTGAGAAGCGATACCTTCTTCTTTAAGAAAGTCATCGAACTCTCCAGACATATACTCACCACCTCGATCAGATCGAAGGGTTTTGATCACTTTGCCAGTTTGCTTTTCCACTAAAGCCCTAAAGACCTTAAATACGTTAAAGGTCTCGGATTTGTGTTTAAGCAAATAGACAAACCCATATCTTGAGTAATCATCAGTGAAGGTAACGAAGTATTCGTATCCTCCACGTGCCTGTTGGTTGAGCGGACCACATACATCAGAATGTATTAGTTCCAGCAACTCAGTGGCTCTTCGACCCTTATCGGAGAAAGGTCGCTTGGTCATTTTTCCTTCTATACGGGATTCACATGTAGGCAGTGAGCCTATTGCAGAGGCTTGGAGTGGACCATCCCTCACAAGTCTCTTAATCCTATCTAGACTGATATGACCAAGTCTTAAGTGCCAGAGGTATGTTGATTTTGTTAGATCGGAGGATTCAGAAAGTTTGATCCTCTTTGGCTCCCTAATTAGATCGTTATCTATTTCGGTGTCTAAAAGAGAAGGTTGAGTGGGATAGATGTAAAAAAAGAGAATTCTTCATACATGCATCAGTGACAAAAGAATTATCAGGAAACGAAGTACGAATTCCATTCTTAATGAACTTTAAACAATAATCTTGCTCACGAAGACGAGCAACGGATATTAAGTTCTTCCCAAAGGTAGGAACAAAATAAACATTATTCAAGTTTAAAGTGCGGTCTTCAAAAGACAGCGTCACGGATCCCACAGCCTTCGTGGACACCAGGCTCCCATCACCCCATTTGAAACAGAACTCGCCTTCCTCTAAGCTTTTGGTTTTCTTGAAACCATTCAAGGAACAGCAAATATGGTTAGTAGCAGCGGAGTCAAGAATCCACGATGATACATTATCAGCTACTAAGCATGCTTCGGTAACTAGTACAATACTATGTTCCTTTGCTTAGAGATAGGCGGGACAGTTCTTTTTATCGGCCTTGTAAGGTCTCTTCACAGTTCCAGAGGCGAAGGCTTTTTGCTCAGTAGCATGTGCCTCTCCTTGATTCCTCTTTCTCTTAGTGAGACCCACAGCAGTGTGAAGTTCCTCCATAAGCTTGGTAACAGTGTACTCTAGCTTGTTTATTGAGTAGTTCATCTTGGAGGTATCAAGAGATGCGGGGAGAGTTTCTAAGATCATATCTATGACATTCTTCCCATCATTCTTAGATCCTAGGATTTCCATCTTATTTAGAAAACTAATGATCAGTATCATAAAGTCTCTAACAGGAGTCCTAGCCTTCATATGACAGTTCATAAACTGTCGGACTGCTTGTTGCCTTGCTTGACGCCTTTGCCCTCTAAATATCTCAAGGAGATTGTAGAGCATTTCGGCGGCAGTCTCGATGTCACGATGTTGCTCTTTCGGCATATTGTTCATAGATGCCAAGATACAGCACCTCACAATCTCATCGGATCAAAGCCAGGCCGCTAAGGCGTCATTGTCCTCTTGAGTTGAGTCATCATTCGACAGAGGAGGACACGGGGTGGTGAGTACCCATTTGTGCTTGTTAACGGTAGGTATTATGTCGAGGTTACGTTTCGAATCTACATAGTTTTCGTTTTCGAGTTTGATCGAGGAAAGAAAGATTGAGAGATGTTTGCGGGACATAAAGCCTATTGAAGTTGAAACAAGTTTATGATTAGTCTTTGGTTTAGGATTTAAGTTTCATTAAGACTTTTGTAAAACCCAAAGGTGTTATAAACCAAACGATAATTTACTCCCTCAAGAGAAGGCCGCAAAAAATCTCCATTTATAAGTAAATGACACATCATTAATGCTAAGCCAAGATGTCAGTACATCATTTTGACTAGCCACCTTGTAAATTGGTTTGATCACTCATATCCTTTCGCAGAGCCTTAAGGAAGGATACTAGGGATTGAGCCTAAGTGTGCAACCAACCACTTAGTCCAAAAGATCAGCTTTGAAAAACAATCCCCCAAGGGGAGGCCTTGCCATCATTGCATCACTCTCGGACGTAGCTCATTGAGCAATGATCGAAGCAATAACGCCTTGGAGTACTAACATTTAAGTGAGGGTCGCAAGAGCGGCTCTTAGTCCCACGTTATTGCATCTTTCACTAGTGTTGGGGATCGCGGGTTACAAACAACGAGTATAACCCTCCCACTTAGTTTTTGGAGTTGGTTCATCGACTCTTATAAGTTCGGAAACAGATTTCCTAGTTAGAGAGCGACAGAGCGGACAACTAGAAGAGAATCCTAGATCGACATGTTCAAAGCAGTATTAGTGCATAAAGGCACAAGGGACATACTCGATCTTTTCCTATTTTCTATTTCGGGAAAGTGCGTGAGGGAAGTGTAAACTTCAACTCACTCGAACACTTGAAAGTTTGAGATTACACATCTTTTTATTTTTCGGCTTGTCTACAACGAGACCTCCCACTCAAATTTTCAAGAGCATATAGATTTTGAACATATGTGATATAGATATAGTTTTGAAAACATTTTGAAAATTTATTTGATTTGGATGACAAAATATTTTCAAGTTTGAAAGTGAAAACGGTTTTTCAAAATTCAAACTAGTTTTGTAAAAATTCAATTTCAATTAAACTTTCAAAAATCAAAACATTTTAATCTTACACATCATGTTTATAATCATATGAAAAACATTTTTGCTCAAGAAAATTTTCTCATTAGAGTTCTATAACTCATGGTAGTGGAGTTTGAAAATCCGGATTTCTAAAAAAAAACTGGAGTTTCAGACAGCCGCGCACCTCGGAGTAAAATTGCCATATCTGGCGGCTCCGATGTCCTTTTGAGCCGAAACCGGTGGCATTGGACAGAGGACAGACAGAGCTTTAATTTGATTCAAGAATCATTAAATTTAGATGTCTGAGCAGAGAGTTATGTCACTTTTAATGCGGGTTTACTCCAGCTCGAACAAAAAGAAATAAATTAAAGCTCGGTCCTTTTTAGGTGCGAAAAAGAATCGAGTGTAACGGAACGTTTTAAGATGTTGTTTAAAGCTTTTATTAGTGTTTTATTAGCAGGGTAATAACATAGAATAAAAGAAATAACAACATGCATAAAACAATTCAAGTAAAAATAAGAAACTAGCAAGATATCAAAACTAGTCACAAAATTTTACTCGAAATTTCTCAAACCTTTAAAACACGTTTTTCAATATAAAAAATTAAAAACTTTTAGAACTGATTCAAATGTGTTTTAAAAACATCCCAAAATCATAGAAAAACAACATGCTTTTTAATTTAAAGACAAGAGCATTAAATTAAAAAAAATCTAAGATTACAATTCTAACTTGTCACAAAATTAGTAAACTTTCGAAAACGATTTTCAAGCTCATAATTTTAAAAACATGCACATGCATTCCTTTGACCATAGCTCTGACACCATTTGTTGGAATCGATCTAGGGTTTAAGAAAAAGTTTAACGCTTCGTTAAGCGGCGGAATTTTAAAAATTTTCTTTTTAAGTAAAACTAGTTTTTACTAACCTAGACAAGAGCATGTGCATGTAAATAAAAACTAATATGAGCTATTAAAGTTACTAACCTTTCTTGAAGCTTGAACCTTGTAGAAGCTTTTGGAAAGTTGCAACGCTCGTCTCCCCTCGCAGCACGTCTCTCTTTCTTTCCTCGGCAACTCGAGCAACCACGAAAGTTTCTATCACTAAATCACTCGAAAAGAAGGAATCAGTGAGTGGGCACTTTTAAACACTACGACTTAAGAACGAGTCTCGAAGTCGCAGAGCTAAACACTAGGTCGAGTGAGGACCTAGGTGCCAAGACAAGAAATAATCGAAAATAAACTAGAGAGAGAGAGAGAGGATTTTCGGCCACCACAAGGTCTAGAGAGAGAAGCTCTCAATCTCTAACTTATGTGGAATCAATAGAATGAGAGGAATGAGGGTCCTATTTATAGGAGAAGGGTTGGCCTTGGAAAGAAGTAGTTTCCTCTTATTTTCCAAGCCTTTATGAGGAAATCTTATTTCCTCTTTTTCCCTTGCTTTGCACGTCCAACATGTGCTTCAATAAGCCTTGGATTTGTTTCCTCATTTAGTTTGTCTCTCTCTTTCCCTTGTGTTGGCCGAACTTATGCTTTCCTCATAGAGGAAATTTGTTTCCTCTTTTTCTTTTGGCAAGTATCTTGATACATTTATGCACAAAATAATTTCTCTTTCCCTTGGGTATTTGGGCGCCCATTTCACATCTAGAAGGAGCTTCTAGAAGCTTCTTCATTTGTTCATGACAACATGTGAAAGGCCCATTAAGAATTTTCAATAAAATTCTTATGAAATGAAATTAATTCACAAGGCCCAATTAATCATATTATGGCCGAGTGACATTAAGTCATCAAATGAACTTGTCAAAATTTATTGACATCCATTTCATCCTTATGTCTCAAAAGACAAAAATACCCTTTCGACAATTTTCGTTCTTGTTTTGACTTAGCTTCCAGTTTAACTATTCCTATCGATGTGATTCGTGACAGTGACCTCATGGACCCAAATGAACAAAGCTTTAGCTAAACACTTGGACTCAAAAGTTCACAAACCTTTTCCAAGTTTAGCTTAATGCCAACTGACTCCACTAAAGAGCTGACACTGAAAATCTCTCGGTTCAAATGAATTTATTTTCTACTCAAGAATTCGACCTAATTATGATGAGCAGATCCACTGAATATTATCTATGTTTACCCTTCATGAATGTCATCAGCTAGTCGGGATTTACTAAATTACCATTTTACCCTTCTAGCTGTTATTTCCTCAACTCCTTTGTCGCTTGTGAATAAGTTAGAAACAATGTATTGACGAGGAGCTAACAAGTCACATTGTTTCATCCAAAAGAGTCAGGACTCAATTTGGACACTGGCCAGTTCATTTATTCACACTCCAAGGAACAAAGCATGAGGTGACATACATTGCATTTCATCAATCTTGTACATGAATTCCATATCTATGAGAACTTCACAAAGTTACTCATGACAGACTCACAACTTAGTACTTCACCAATAGGCCTTGTTCGGAATCACATAGTGAGTCCGAACTTTGACTTTCTCAAATGAGAATACTAAGGTGTGAAATGGCATGTCTTATTTCAGGATTAAGGTAAGCATGATGCAATTCATACATAGTGACTTCGAGACATAAGAGGTTAAATGGTTTGTTCTTATATTGTCTCTAGAAGTGCACTGGTCAATTCAGTACCTTCGGAAGATACCTAGAAGAACTATAGAGTCCCCAACTCTCAATGCCTCATAACCAGACATCATAGATTCTTCTAACAATCATACTGAGGTCAATAGTCCTTTGACCCTAAGATTGCGAATATATCGTTTTAAGCAAACTACGAAGAGTTTGTTCATGCAAATCTACATTTGTCTCTTAGCAAGTTGTTAAGTTTGTTTATGGACTAAAAGACTATGGTTTTATCATAAAGCTTCAGACAAGGAAGATTGAATGAACGTTTCAACTTTATTAATGAATGAATAGGCAATTACAAGCAAGAGTCTTCGTAAGACTATATGACATCAAATGTACATAAATAGACACTACTACTCTTCTTGTGGGCACCATTGACAACACTCGGTACTCGACTCGAGGAGTGAACTCAACTCGAGGAGAAACGTAGAGTCGCCACGAGGAGTAGCTTGTCAACTCGTGGACTCGGCACTCGACTCGAGGAGTGAACTCAACTCGAGGTGAAACGTAGAGTCGCCACGAGGAGTAGCTAGTCAATTCGTGGACTCGGTACTCGAGTCGTGGAGTGAACTTAACTCGAGGAGAAATGTAGAGTCGGCACGAGGAGTAGCTTGTCGACTCGTGGACTCGGTACTCGACTCGAGGAGTGAACTCAACTCGAGGAGAAACGTAGAGTCGACATCAGGAGTAGCTTGTCGACTCGTGGACTCGGCGCTCGACTCGAGGAGTGAACTCAACTCGAGGAGAAACGTAGAGTCGGCACGAGGAGTAGCTTGTCGACTCGTGGACCCGGCACTCGACTCGAGGAGTGGACTCAACTCGAGGAGAAATGTAGAGTCGGCACGAGGAGTATCTTGTCGACTCGTGGACTCGGTACTCGACTCGAGGAGTGAACTCAACTCGAGGAGAAACGTAGAGTCGGTATGAGGAGTAGCTTGTCGACTCGTGGACTCGCACTCGACTCGAGGAGTGAACTCAACTCGAGGAGAAACGTAGAGTCGGCACGAGGAGTAGCTTGTCGACTCGTGGACTCGGCACTCGACTTGAAGAGTGGACTCAACTCGAGGAGAAATGTAGAGTCGGCACGAGGAGTATCTTGTCGACTCATGGACTCGGTACCCGACTCGAGGAGTGAACTCAACTCGAGGAGAAACGTAGAGTCAGCATGAGGAGTAGCTTGTCGACTCGTGGACTCGGCACTCTACTCGAGGAGTGAACTCAACTCGAGGAAAAACATAGAGTCGACACGAGGAGTAGCTTGTCGACTCGTGGACTCGGCGCTCGACTCGAGGAGTGAACTCAACTCGAGGAGAAACGTAGAGTCGGCACGAGGAGTAGCTTGTCGACTCGTGGACTCGGCACTCGACTCGAGGAGTGGACTCAACTCGAGGAGAAATGTAGAGTCGGCACGAGGAGTATCTTGTCGACTCGTGGACTCGGTACTCGACTCGAGGAGTGAACTCAACTCGAGGAGAAACGTAGAGTCGGCATGAGGAGTAGCTTGTCGACTCGTGGACTCGGCACTCGACTCGAGGAGTGGACTCAACTCGAGGAGAAATGTAGAGTCGGCACGAGGAGTAGCTAGTCGACTCGTGGACTCGGTACTTGACTCGAGGAATGAGCTCAACTCAAGGAGGAATGTAGAGTCGGCACGAGGAGAATCAAGTCGACTCGTTGACTCGGTACTCGACTCGAGGAATGAACTCAACTCGAGGAGAAATGTAGAGTCGGCACGAGGAGTAGCTAGTCGACTCGTGGACTCGGTACTCGACTCGAGGAATGAACTCAACTCGAGGAGTTTTTTGTAGAGTCGGCACGAGGAGTAGCTAGTCGACTCGTGGACTCGGTACTCGACTTGAGGAGTGAACTCAACTCGAGAATAAATGTAGAGTCGGCACGAGGAGTAGCTCGTCGACTCGTGGACTCGGTACTCGACTCGAGGAGTGAACTCAACTCGAGGAGAAATGCAGAGTCGGCACGAGAAGTGGCTTGTCGACTCGTGGACTCGGTACTCGACTCGAGGAGTGAACTCAACTCGAGGAGTAATGTAGAGTCGGAACGAGGAGTAGCTAGTCGACTCGTGGACTCGGTACTAGACTCGAGGAGAAATTTAGAGTCGGCACGAGGAGTAGCTCGTCGACTCGTGGACTCGGTACTCGACTCGAGGAGTGAACTCAACTCGATGAGAAATGTAGAGTCGGCATGAGGAGTAGCTAGTCGACTCGTGCACTCGGTACTCGACTCGAGGAGTGAACTCAACTCGAGGAGAAATGTAGAGTTGGCACGAGGGGTAGCTAGACGACTCATGGAGTCGGTACTCGACTCGAGGAGAAATGTAAAGTCGGCCCGAGGAGTAGCTTGTCGACTCGTGGACTCGGTACTCGACTCGAGGAGTGAACTCAACTCGAGGAGAAACGTAGAGTCGCCACGAGGAGTAGCTTGTCAACTCGTGGACTCGGCACTCGACTCGAGGAGTGAACTCAACTCGAGGTGAAACGTAGAGTCGCCACGAGGAGTAGCTAGTCAATTCGTGGACTCGGTACTCGAGTCGAGGAGTGAACTTAACTCGAGGAGAAATGTAGAGTCGGCACGAGGAGTAGTTGTCGACTCGTGGACTCGGTACTCGACTCGAGGAGTGAACTCAACTTGAGGAGAAACGTAGAGTCGGCATCAGGAGTAGCTTGTCGACTCGTGGACTCGGCGCTCGACTCGAGGAGTGAACTCAACTCGAGGAGAAACGTAGAGTCGGCACGAGGAGTAGCTTGTCGACTCGTGGACTCGGCACTCGACTCGAGGAGTGGACTCAACTCGAGGAGAAATGCAGAGTCGGCACGAGAAGTGGCTTGTCGACTCGTGGACTCGGTACTCGACTCGAGGAGTGAACTCAACTCGAGGAGAAATGTAGAGTCGGAACGAGGAGTAGCTAGTCGACTCGTGGACTCGGTACTAGACTCGAGGAGAAATGTAGAGTCGGCACGAGGAGTAGCTCGTCGACTCGTGGACTCGGTACTCGACTCGAGGAGTGAACTCAACTCGATGAGAAATGTAGAGTCGGCATGAGGAGTAGCTAGTCGACTCGTGCACTCGGTACTCGACTCGAGGAGTGAACTCAACTCGAGGAGAAATGTAGAGTTGGCACGAGGGGTAGCTAGTCGATTCATGGACTCGGTACTCGACTCGAGGAGAAATGTAGAGTCGGCCCGAGGAGTAGCTTGTCGACTCGTGGACTCGGTACTCGACTCGAGGAGTGAACTCAACTCGAGGAGAAACGTAGAGTCGGCACGAGGAGTAGCTTGTCAACTCGTGGACTCGGCACTCGACTCGAGGAGTGAACTCAACTCGAGGTGAAACGTAGAGTCGCCACGAGGAGTAGCTAGTCAATTCGTGGACTCGGTACTCGAGTCGAGGAGTGAACTTAACTCGAGGAGAAATGTAGAGTCGGCACGAGGAGTAGCTTGTCGACTCATGGACTCGGTACTCGACTCGAGGAGTGAACTCAACTCGAGGAGAAACGTAGAGTCGGCATCAGGAGTAGCTTGTCGACTCGTGGACTCGGCGCTCGACTCGAGGAGTGAACTCAACTCGAGGAGAAACGTAGAGTCGGCACGAGGAGTAGCTTGTCGACTCGTGGACTCGGCACTCGACTCGAGGAGTGGACTCAACTCGAGGAGAAATGTAGAGTCGGCACGAGGAGTATCTTGTCGACTCGTGGACTCGGTACTCGACTCGAGGAGTGAACTCAACTCGAGGAGAAACGTAGAGTCGGCATGAGGAGTAGCTTGTCGACTCGTGGACTCGCACTCGACTCGAGGAGTGAACTCAACTCGAGGAGAAACGTAGAGTCGGCACGAGGAGTAGCTTGTCGACTCGTGGACTCGGCACTCGACTTGAGGAGTGGACTCAACTCGAGGAGAAATGTAGAGTCGGCACGAGGAGTATCTTGTCGACTATGGACTCGGTACCCGACTCGAGGAGTGAACTCAACTCGAGGAGAAACGTAGAGTCGGCATGAGGAGTAGCTTGTCGACTCGTGGACTCGGCACTCGACTCGAGGAGTGAACTCAACTCGAGGAAAAACATAGAGTCGACACGAGGAGTAGCTTGTCGACTCGTGGACTCGGCGCTCGACTCGAGGAGTGAACTCAACTCGAGGAGAAACGTAGAGTCGGCACGAGGAGTAGCTTGTCGACTCGTGGACTCGGCACTCGACTCGAGGAGTGGACTCAACTCGAGGAGAAATGTAAAGTCGGCACGAGGAGTATCTTGTCGACTCGTGGACTCGGTACTCGACTCGAGGAGTGAACTCAACTCGAGGAGAAACGTAGAGTCGGCATGAGGAGTAGCTTGTCGACTCGTGGACTAGGCACTCGACTCGAGGAGTGGACTCAACTCGAGGAGAAATGTAGAGTCGGCACGAGGAGTAGCTAGTCGACTCGTGGACTCGGTACTTGACTCGAGGAATGAGCTCAACTCAAGGAGGAATGTAGAGTCGGCACGAGGAGAATCAAGTCGACTCGTTGACTCGGTACTCGACTCGAGGAATGAACTCAACTCGAGGAGAAATGTAGAGTCGGCACGAGGAGTAGCTAGTCGACTCGTGGACTCGGTACTCGACTCGAGGAATGAACTCAACTCGAGGAGTTTTTTGTAGAGTCGGCACGAAGAGTAGCTAGTCGACTCGTGGACTCGGTACTCGACTTGAGGAGTGAACTCAACTCGAGAATAAATGTAGAGTCGTCACGAGGAGTAGCTCGTCGACTCGAGGACTCGGTACTCGACTCGAGGAGTGAACTCAACTCGAGGAGAAATGCAGAGTCGGCACGAGAAGTGGCTTGTCGACTCGTGGACTCGGTACTCGACTCGAGGAGTGAACTCAACTCGAGGAGAAATGTAGAGTCGGAACGAGGAGTAGCTAGTCGACTCGTGGACTCGGTACTAGACTCGAGGAGAAATGTAGAGTCGACACGAGGAGTAGCTCGTCGACTCGTGGACTCGGTACTCGACTCGAGGAGTGAACTCAACTCGATGAGAAATGTAGAGTCGGCATGAGGAGTAGCTAGTCGACTCGTGCACTCGGTACTCGACTCGAGGAGTGAACTCAACTCGAGGAGAAATGTAGAGTTGGCACGAGGGGTAGCTAGTCGACTCATGGAGTCGGTACTCGACTCGAGGAGAAATGTAAAGTCGGCCCGAGGAGTAGCTTGTCGACTCGTGGACTCGGTACTCGACTCGAGGAGTGAACTCAACTCGAGGAGAAACGTAGAGTCGCCACGAGGAGTAGCTTGTCAACTCGTGGACTCGGCACTCGACTCGAGGAGTGAACTCAACTCGAGGTGAAACGTAGAGTCGCCACGAGGAGTAGCTAGTCAATTCGTGGACTCGGTACTCGAGTCGAGGAGTGAACTTAACTCGAGGAGAAATGTAGAGTCGGCACGAGGAGTAGCTTGTCGACTCGTGGACTCGGTACTCGACTCGAGGAGTGAACTCAACTTGAGGAGAAACGTAGAGTCGGCATCAGGAGTAGCTTGTCGACTCGTGGACTCGGCGCTCGACTCGAGGAGTGAACTCAACTCGAGGAGAAACGTAGAGTCGGCACGAGGAGTAGCTTGTCGACTCGTGGACTCGGCACTCGACTCGAGGAGTGGACTCAACTCGAGGAGAAATGCAGAGTCGGCACGAGAAGTGGCTTGTCGACTCGTGGACTCGGTACTCGACTCGAGGAGTGAACTCAACTCGAGGAGAAATGTAGAGTCGGAACGAGGAGTAGCTAGTCGACTCGTGGACTCGGTACTAGACTCGAGGAGAAATGTAGAGTCGGCACGAGGAGTAGCTCGTCGACTCGTGGACTCGGTACTCGACTCGAGGAGTGAACTCAACTCGATGAGAAATGTAGAGTCGGCATGAGGAGTAGCTAGTCGACTCGTGCACTCGGTACTCGACTCGAGGAGTGAACTCAACTCGAGGAGAAATGTAGAGTTGGCACGAGGGGTAGCTAGTCGATTCATGGACTCGGTACTCGACTCGAGGAGAAATGTAGAGTCGGCCCGAGGAGTAGCTTGTCGACTCGTGGACTCGGTACTCGACTCGAGGAGTGAACTCAACTCGAGGAGAAACGTAGAGTCGGCACGAGGAGTAGCTTGTCAACTAGTGGACTCGGCACTCGACTCGAGGAGTGAACTCAACTCGAGGTGAAACGTAGAGTCGCCACGAGGAGTAGCTAGTCAATTCGTGGACTCGGTACTCGAGTCGAGGAGTGAACTTAACTCGAGGAGAAATGTAGAGTCGGCACGAGGAGTAGCTTGTCGACTCATGGACTCGGTACTCGACTCGAGGAGTGAACTCAACTCGAGGAGAAACGTAGAGTCGGCATCAGGAGTAGCTTGTCGACTCGTGGACTCGGCGCTCGACTCGAGGAGTGAACTCAACTCGAGGAGAAACGTAGAGTCGGCACGAGGAGTAGCTTGTCGACTCGTGGACTCGGCACTCGACTCGAGGAGTGGACTCAACTCGAGGAGAAATGTAGAGTCGGCACGAGGAGTATCTTGTCGACTCGTGGACTCGGTACTCGACTCGAGGAGTGAACTCAACTCGAGGAGAAACGTAGAGTCGGCATGAGGAGTAGCTTGTCGACTCGTGGACTCGCACTCGACTCGAGGAGTGAACTCAACTCGAGGAGAAACGTAGAGTCGGCACGAGGAGTAGCTTGTCGACTCGTGGACTCGGCACTCGACTTGAGGAGTGGACTCAACTCGAGGAGAAATGTAGAGTCGGCACGAGGAGTATCTTGTCGACTATGGACTCGGTACCCGACTCGAGGAGTGAACTCAACTCGAGGAGAAACGTAGAGTCGGCATGAGGAGTAGCTTGTCGACTCGTGGACTCGGCACTCGACTCGAGGAGTGAACTCAACTCGAGGAAAAACATAGAGTCGACACGAGGAGTAGCTTGTCGACTCGTGGACTCGGCGCTCGACTCGAGGAGTGAACTCAACTCGAGGAGAAACGTAGAGTCGGCACGAGGAGTAGCTTGTCGACTCGTGGACTCGGCACTCGACTCGAGGAGTGGACTCAACTCGAGGAGAAATGTAAAGTCGGCACGAGGAGTATCTTGTCGACTCGTGGACTCGGTACTCGACTCGAGGAGTGAACTCAACTCGAGGAGAAACGTAGAGTCGGCATGAGGAGTAGCTTGTCGACTCGTGGACTAGGCACTCGACTCGAGGAGTGGACTCAACTCGAGGAGAAATGTAGAGTCGGCACGAGGAGTAGCTAGTCGACTCGTGGACTCGGTACTTGACTCGAGGAATGAGCTCAACTCAAGGAGGAATGTAGAGTCGGCACGAGGAGAATCAAGTCGACTCGTTGACTCGGTACTCGACTCGAGGAATGAACTCAACTCGAGGAGAAATGTAGAGTCGGCACGAGGAGTAGCTAGTCGACTTGTGGAGTCGGTACTCGACTCGAGGAATGAACTCAACTCGAGGAGTTTTTTGTAGAGTCGGCACGAAGAGTAGCTAGTCGACTCGTGGACTCGGTACTCGACTTGAGGAGTGAACTCAACTCGAGAATAAATGTAGAGTCGTCACGAGGAGTAGCTCGTCGACTCGAGGACTCGGTACTCGACTCGAGGAGTGAACTCAACTCGAGGAGAAATGCAGAGTCGGCACGAGAAGTGGCTTGTCGACTCGTGGACTCGGTACTCGACTCGAGGAGTGAACTCAACTCGAGGAGAAATGTAGAGTCGGAACGAGGAGTAGCTAGTCGACTCGTGGACTCGGTACTAGACTCGAGGAGAAATGTAGAGTCGGCACGAGGAGTAGCTCGTCGACTCGTGGACTCGGTACTCGACTCGAGGAGTGAACTCAACTCGATGAGAAATGTAGAGTCGGCATGAGGAGTAGCTAGTCGACTCGTGCACTCGGTACTCGACTGGAGGAGTGAACTCAACTCGAGGAGAAATGTAGAGTTGGCACGAGGGGTAGCTAGTCGACTCATGGAGTCGGTACTCGACTCGAGGAGAAATGTAAAGTCGGCCCGAGGAGTAGCTTGTCGACTCGTGGACTCGGTACTCGACTCGAGGAGTGAACTCAACTTGAGGAGAAACGTAGAGTCGCCACGAGGAGTAGCTTGTCAACTCGTGGACTCGGCACTCGACTCGAGGAGTGAACTCAACTCGAGGTGAAACGTAGAGTCGCCACGAGGAGTAGCTAGTCAATTCGTGGACTCGGTACTCGAGTCGAGGAGTGAACTTAACTCGAGGAGAAACGTAGAGTCGGCATGAGGAGTAGCTTGTCGACTCGTGGACTCGGCACTCGACTCGAGGAGTGAACTCAACTCGAGGAAAAACATAGAGTCGACACGAGGAGTAGCTTGTCGACTCGTGGACTCGGCGCTCGACTCGAGGAGTGAACTCAACTCGAGGAGAAACGTAGAGTCGGCACGAGGAGTAGCTTGTCGACTCGTGGACTCGGCACTCGACTCGAGGAGTGGACTCAACTCGAGGAGAAATGTAGAGTCGGCACGAGGAGTATCTTGTCGACTCGTGGACTCGGTACTCGACTCGAGGAGTGAACTCAACTCGAGGAGAAACGTAGAGTCGGCATGAGGAGTTGCTTGTCGACTCGTGGACTCGACACTCGACTCGAGGAGTGGACTCAACTCGAGGAGAAATGTAGAGTCGGCACGAGGAGTAGCTAGTCGACTCGTGGACTCGGTACTTGACTCGAGGAATGAGCTCAACTCAAGGAGGAATGTAGAGTCGGCACGAGGAGAATCAAGTCGACTCGTTGACTCGGTACTCGACTCGAGGAATGAACTCAACTCGAGGAGAAATGTAGAGTCGGCACGAGGAGTAGCTAGTCGACTTGTGGAGTCGGTACTCGACTCGAGGAATGAACTCAACTCGAGGAGTTTTTTGTAGAGTCGGCACGAAGAGTAGCTAGTCGACTCGTGGACTCGGTACTCGACTTGAGGAGTGAACTCAACTCGAGAATAAATGTAGAGTCGTCACGAGGAGTAGCTCGTCGACTCGAGGACTCGGTACTCGACTCGAGGAGTGAACTCAACTCGAGGAGAAATGCAGAGTCGGCACGAGAAGTGGCTTGTCGACTCGTGGACTCGGTACTCGACTCGAGGAGTGAACTCAACTCGAGGAGAAATGTAGAGTCGGAACGAGGAGTAGCTAGTCGACTCGTGGACTCGGTACTAGACTCGAGGAGAAATGTAGAGTCGGCACGAGGAGTAGCTCGTCGACTCGTGGACTCGGTACTCGACTCGAGGAGTGAACTCAACTCGATGAGAAATGTAGAGTCGGCATGAGGAGTAGCTAGTCGACTCGTGCACTCGGTACTCGACTGGAGGAGTGAACTCAACTCGAGGAGAAATGTAGAGTTGGCACGAGGGGTAGCTAGTCGACTCATGGAGTCGGTACTCGACTCGAGGAGAAATGTAAAGTCGGCCCGAGGAGTAGCTTGTCGACTCGTGGACTCGGTACTCGACTCGAGGAGTGAACTCAACTTGAGGAGAAACGTAGAGTCGCCACGAGGAGTAGCTTGTCAACTCGTGGACTCGGCACTCGACTCGAGGAGTGAACTCAACTCGAGGTGAAACGTAGAGTCGCCACGAGGAGTAGCTAGTCAATTCGTGGACTCGGTACTCGAGTCGAGGAGTGAACTTAACTCGAGGAGAAACGTAGAGTCGGCATGAGGAGTAGCTTGTCGACTCGTGGACTCGGCACTCGACTCGAGGAGTGAACTCAACTCGAGGAAAAACATAGAGTCGACACGAGGAGTAGCTTGTCGACTCGTGGACTCGGCGCTCGACTCGAGGAGTGAACTCAACTCGAGGAGAAACGTAGAGTCGGCACGAGGAGTAGCTTGTCGACTCGTGGACTCGGCACTCGACTCGAGGAGTGGACTCAACTCGAGGAGAAATGTAGAGTCGGCACGAGGAGTATCTTGTCGACTCGTGGACTCGGTACTCGACTCGAGGAGTGAACTCAACTCGAGGAGAAACGTAGAGTCGGCATGAGGAGTTGCTTGTCGACTCGTGGACTCGACACTCGACTCGAGGAGTGGACTCAACTCGAGGAGAAATGTAGAGTCGGCACGAGGAGTAGCTAGTCGACTCGTGGACTCGGTACTTGACTCGAGGAATGAGCTCAACTCAAGGAGGAATGTAGAGTCGGCACGAGGAGAATCAAGTCGACTCGTTGACTCGGTACTCGACTCGAGGAATGAACTCAACTCGAGGAGAAATGTAGAGTCGGCACGAGGAGTAGCTAGTCGACTCGTGGACTCGGTAGTCGACTCGAGGAATGAACTCAACTCGAGGAGTTTTTTGTGGAGTCGGCACGAGGAGTAGCTAGTCGACTCGTGGACTCGGTACTCGACTCGAGGTATGAACTCAACTCGAGGAGATTTTTGTAGAGTCGGCACGAGGAGTAGCTGTTGTCAATGGTGCCCACAAGAAGAGTAGTAGTGTCTATTTATGTGCATTTGATGTCATATAGTCTTACGAAGACTCTTGCTTGTAATTGCTTATTCATTAATAAAAAGTTGAAACGTTCATTCAATCTTCCTTGTCTGAAGCTTTATAATAAAACCATAGTCTTTTAGTCCATAAACAAACTAAACAACTTACGAAGAGACAAATGTAGATTTGCATGAACAAACTCTTCGTAGTTTGCTTAAAACGATATATTCGCAATCTTAGGGTCAAAGGACTATTGACCTCAGTATGATTGTTAGAAGAATCTATGATGTCTGGTTATGAGGCATTGAGAGTTGGGGACTCTATAGTTCTTCTAGGTATCTTCCGAAGGTACTGAATTGACCAGTGCACTTCTAGAGACAATATAAGAACAAACCATTTAACCTCTTATGTCTCGAAGTCACTATGTATGAATTGCATCATGCTTACCTTAATCCTGAAATGAGACATGCCATTTCACACCTTAGTATTCTCATTTGAGAAAGTCAGAGTTCGGACTCACTATGTCATTCCGAACAGGGCCTATTGGTGAAATACTAAGTTGTGAGTATGTCATGAGTAACTTTGTGAAGTTCTCATAGATATGGAATTCATGTACAAGATTGCTGAAATGCAATGTATGTCACCTCATGCTTTGTTCCTTGGAGTGTGAATAAATGAACTGGCCAGTGTCCAAATTGAGTCCTGACTCTTTTGGATGAAACAATGTGACTTGTTAGCTCCTCGTCAATACATTGTTTCTAACTTATTCACAAGCGACAAAGGAGTTGAGGAAATAACAGCTAGAAGGGTAAAATGGTAATTTAGTAAATCCCGACTAGCTGATGACATTCATGAAGGGTAGCATAGATAATATTCAGTGGATCCGCTCATTATAATTAGGTCGAATTCTTGAGTAGAAAACAAATTCATTTGAACCGAGAGATTTTCAGTGTCAGCTCTTTAGTGGAGTCAGTTGGCATTAAGCTAAACTTGGAAAAGGTTGGTGAACTTTTGAGTCCAAGTGTTTAGCTAAAGCTTTGTTCATTTGGGTCCATGAGGTCACTGTCACGAATCACATCGATAGGAATAGTTAAACTGGAAGCTAAGTCAAAACAAGAACGAAAATAGTTAAAAGGGTATTTTTGTCTTTTGAGACATAAGGATGAAATGGATGTCAATAAATTTTGACAAGTTCATTTGATGACTTAATGTCACTCGGCCATAATATGATTAATTGGGCCTTGTGAATTAATTTCATTTCATAAGAATTTTATTGAAAATTCTTAATGGGCCTTTTTCATGTTGTCATGAACAAAATGGAAAAGCTTCTAGAAGCCCTTTCTAGATGGTGTAGGCGCCCATATTACCCAAGAGGAAAGAGAGTTTATTTTGTGCATAAATGTATTAAGATACTTGCCAAAAGAAAAAGAGGAAACAAATTTCCCCTAAGGGGAAAGCATGGTAGGCGCCCAAAAGGATCAAGAGAGAAGCAAATAAAAGAGGAAACAAATCCAAGGACTTACTTGCTTAGTCTTGGCCGTGTGACTCTTTGAAGGAAAAGGGAAATTGGCTCATGAATATGTGATATTCTATAGAAGAGGAAACTACCTTATTGAAGGTGAGACCTCTCCTATAAATAGGAGCCTCATTCCTCACTTTTCATTCATGCAAAGTTTTAGAGATTGAGAGCTTCTCTATCTAGACTTGGCCGCCCCTTCCTCTCTCTCTCTCTAGTTTATATTTTCGATTTTTCTTGTCTTGGCACCTAGGTCCTCACTCGACCTAGTGTTTAGCTCTGCGACTTCGAGACTCGTTCTTAAGTCGTAGCGTTTAAAAGTGCCCACTCACTGATTCCTTCTTTTCGAGTGATTTAGTGATAGAAACTTTTGTGGTTGCTCGAGGTGCCGAGGAAAGGAAGAGAGACGTGCTGCGAGGGGAGACGAGCGTTGCAACTTTCCAAAAGCTTCTACAAGGTTCAAGCTTCAAGAAAGGTTAGTAACTTTAATACCTCATATTAGTTTTTATTTACATGCACATGCTCTTGTCTAGGTTAGTAAAAACTAGTTTTACTTAAAAAGAAAATTTTTAAAATTCCGCCGCTTAACGAAGCGTTAAACTTTTTCTCAAACCCTAGATCGATTCCAACAAATGGTATCAGAGCTATGGTCAAAGGAATGCATGTGCATGTTTTTAAATTATGAGCTTGAAAATCGTTTTCGAAAGTTTACTAATTTTGTGACAAGTTAGAATTGTAATCTTAGATTTTTTTTTAATTTATTGCTCTTGTCTCTAAATTAAAAACCATGTTGATTTTCTATGAGTTTGGGATGATGTTAAAACACATTAGAATCAGTTCTAAAATTTTTTAATTTTTTATATTGAAAAACGTGTTTTAAAGGTTTGAGAATTTTCGAGTAAAATTTTGTGACTAGTTTTGTTATCTTGCTAGTTTCTTATTTTTACTTGAATCGTTTTATGCATGTTGTTATTTCTTTTATTCTATGTTATTACCCTGCTAATAAAACACAAATAAAAGCTTTAAACAACATCTTAAAACGTTCCGTTACACTCGATTCTTTTTCGCACCTAAAAGGACGAAGCTTTAATTTATTTCTTTTTCTTCGAGCTGGAATGTAAACCCGCATTAAAAGCGGCATAACTCTCTGCTCAGAAATCGAAATTTAATGATTCTTGAATCAAATTAAAGCTATGTCTGTCCTCTGTCCAATGCCACCGGTTTCGGCTGAAAAGGACATCGGAGCCGCCAGATATGGCGATTTTACTCCGAGGTGCGCGGCTGTCTGAAACTCCAGTTTTTTAGAAATCCGGATTTTCAAACCCCACTACCATGAGTTATAGAACTCTAATGAGAAAACTTTCTTGAGCAAAAATGTTTTTCATATGATTATAAACATGATGTGTAAAGATTAAAAGTTTTGATTTTTGAAAGATTAATTGAAATTGAATTTTTACAAAACTAGTTTGAATTTTGAAAAACCGTTTTCACTTTCAAACTTGAAAATATTTTGTCATCCAAATCAAATAAGTTTTCAAAATGTTTTCAAAACTATATCTATATCACATATGTTCAAAATCTATATGCTCTTGAAATTTTGAGTGGGAGGTCTCCTTGTAGACAAGCCAAAAAATAAAAAGATGTGTAATCTCAAACTTTCAAGTGTTCGAGTGAGTTGAAGTTCACACTTCCCTCACGCACTTTCCCGAAATAGAAAATAGGAAAAGATCGAGTATGTACCTTGTGCCTTTATGCACTAATACTGCTCTGAACATGTCGATCTAGGATTCTCTTCTAGTTGTCCGCTCTGTCGCTCTCTAACTAGGAAATTTGTTTCCGAACTTAAAAGAGTCGATGAACCAACTCCAAAAACTAAGTGGGAGGGTTATACTCGTTGTTTGTAACCCGCGATCCCCAACACTAGTGAAAGATGCAATAACGTGGGACTAAGAGCCGCTCTTGCGACCCTCACTTAAATGTGAGTACTCCAAGGCGTTATTGCTTCGATCATTGCTCAATGAGCTACGTCCGAGAGTGATGCAATGATGGCAAGGCCTCCCCTTGGGGGATTGTTTTTCAAAGCTGATCTTTTGAACTAAGTGGTTGGTTGCACACTTAGGCTCAATCCCTAGTATCCTTCCTTAAGGCTCTGCGAAAGGATGTGAGTGATCAAACCAATTTACAAGGTGGCTAGTCAAAATGATGTACTGACATCTTGGCTTAGCATTAATGATGTGTCATTTACTTATAAATGGAGATTTTTTGCGGCCTTCTCTTGAGGGAGTAAATTATCGTTTAGTTTATAACACCTTTGGATTTTATAAAAAGTCTTAATAAAACTTAAATCCTAAACCAAAGACTAATCATAAACTTGTTTCAACTTAAATAGGCAATATGTCTCTCAACCCTCTCTCAATCTTTCTTTCCTCGAACAAACTCGAAAACGAAAACTACGTAGATTCGAAACGTAACCTCGACATAATACCTACCGTTAACAAGCACAAATGGGTACTCACCACCCCGTGTCCTCCTCAAACGAATGATGATTCGACGCAAGAGGAGAAAGACGTCCTGGCGGCCTGGCTTCGATCCGATGAGATTGCGAGATGCTATATTTTGGCATCGATGAACAATGTGTTGCAACAACAACATCGTGATTACGAAACTGCCACCGATATGCTCTACAATCTCCATGAGATGTTTGGAGGGCAAGGACGTCAAACAAGGCTACAAGCAGTCAGACAGTTTATGAACTGTCATATGAAGGCTAGGACTCCCGTTAGAGACTTTATGATACTGATCATTAGTTTTCTAAATAAGATAGAAATCCTAGGATCTGAGATTGATGGGAAGAATATCATAGATATGATCTTAGAAACTCTCCCCGCATCTCTTGATACCTCCAAGATGAACTACTTCATAAACAAGCTAAAGTACACTGTTACCAAGCTTATGAAGGGACTTCACACTGCTGTAGGTCTCCATAAGAGAAAGAGGAATCAAGGAGAGACACATGCTACTGAGCAAAAAGCCTCCGCCTCTGGAACTGTGAAGAGACCTTACAAGGCCGATAAAAAGAACTGTCCCGCCTATCTCAAAGCAAAGGAACATAGTATTGTACTAGTTACCGAAGCATGTTTAGTAGCTGATAATGTATCATCGTGGATTCTTGACTCTGCTGCTACTAACCATATTTGTTGTTCCTTGAATGGTTTCAAGAAAACCAAAAGCTTAGAGGAAGGCGAGTTCTGTTTCAAATGGGGTGATGGGAGCCTGGTGTCTGCGAAGGCTGTGGGATCCGTGACATTGTCTTTTGAAGACCGCATTTTAAACTTGAATAATGTTTATTTTGTTCCTACCTTTGGGAAGAACTTAATATCCGTTGCTCGTCTTCTCGAGCAAGATTATTGTTTAAAGTTCATTAAGAATGGAATTCGTATTCGTTTCCTGATAATTCTTTTGTCACTGATGCAGAATACTCTTTTCTACATCTATCCCACTCAACCTTCTCTTTTAGACACCGAAATAGATAATGATCTAATTAGGGAGCCGAAGAGGATCAAACTTTCTGAATCCTCCGATCTAACAAAATCAACATACCTCTGGCACTTAAGACTTGGTCATATCAGTCTAGATAGGATTAAGAGACTTGTGAGGGATGGTCCACTCCAAGCCTCTGCAATAGGTTCACTACCTACTTGTGAATCCTGTATAGAAGGAAAAATGACTAAGCGACCTTTCTCCGATAAGGGTCGAAGAGCCACTGAGATGCTGGAACTAATACATTCTGATGTATGTGGTCCGCTCAACCAACAGGCACGTGGAGGATACGAATACTTCGTTACCTTCACTGATGATTACTCAAGATATGGGTTTGTCTATTTGCTTAAACACAAATCCGAGACCTTTAACGTATTTAAGGTCTTTAGGGCTTTAGTGGAAAAGCAAACTGGCAAAGTGATCAAAACCCTTCGATCTGATCGAGGTGGTGAGTATATGTCTGGAGAGTTCGATGACTTTCTTAAAGAAGAAGGTATCGCTTCTCAGCTTACCGCGCCTGGCACACCTCAACAAAACGGAGTGTCAGAGAGAAGAAACCGAACTCTTATGGAGATGGTTAGATCAATGATGAGTTACTCATCACTCCCGCTTTCCTTTTGGGGATATGCCCTCGAAACAGCCGCTTACATTCTGAACCAAGTTCCGTCCAAAACGGTTCCTGGTACTCCTTATGAATGATGGACTGGCCGTAAAGTGAATCTTGGCCGCATCCGAATTTGGGGTTGCCCTGCACACGTGCTGAGGCAAAAGACTAGCAAGTTGGCTAGTAGGTCAGAATTGTGCCTGTTTGTAGGATATCCGAAGGAAACCAAAGGTTTTACTTTCTATAGTCCCGAGGACGATAAGACTTTCGTTAGCACGAATGCTCGTTTCCTTGAGGAGGACTTTATGGAGAATGCGAAACCTAGAAGCAAAATTGTGCTTGAAGAAAAGTTGGGTGAGGAAGCTTCTACCTCATCTGTAAGAACTGTTCTTACCCCAACTGAAACACAACCTAACTCATCAGAATCTCGTCAAGTAGTACTTAGACGTAGTAGGAGGGCTACTCAAAAGCCTGACAGGTACATGTCTTATGGAGACTCCTTTGTAGCCGTCTCCGACATGGATGACCCTGTTTCCTATAGCCAAGCGATGGCTTGTTCTGAATCAAACCTTTGGCTTGACGCCATGAAAGTTGAGATGCACTCGATGTATGTCAACAAAGTCTGGAAACTTGTAGACCTTCCTGAAGGGATTAAACCCGTAGGGTGTAAGTGGATATACAAGAAAAAAAGGGGTCCTGATGGGAACGTTGAGACGTTCAAAGCACGACTTGTGGTAAAGTGTTACACCCAACAAGAAGGGATTGACTATGAAGAAACCTTCTCGCCAGTCGCGATGCTTAAATCCATCCGCATACTCGTATCCATAGCTGCAGCTCTCGACTATGAGATCTGGCAAATGGATGTCAAGACAGCCTTTCTGAATGGCAATCTTGACGAGCGCATTTACATGGCTCAACCAGACGGTTTCGTGGATAAAGGTCAAGAGACCAAGGTTTGTGAGTTGCTTAAATCCATTTATGGACTAAAGCAAGCATCTAGGTCATGGAATATTAGATTCGATGAAACTGTAAAGAGCTTCGGCTTTGAACAGTCAATAGATGAGCCTTGTGTTTACAAGTTAATACACGAAGGCAAAGTTGTGTTTCTGGTACTATATGTCGATGATATACTACTCATTGGTAATGACGTGGGTAAGTTATCTGAGGTTAAGGTCTGGCTGGCAAAGCAATTCGATATGAAGGATCTAGGAGAAGCTGCATACATTCTGGGAATCCAAATCTTTCGAGATAGGAAAAACCGGACCCTGTCGCTCTCTCAAGCATCTTATATTGATAAGGTGATGGATCGCTTCTCGATGCAAGACTGCAAGAGGGGTCAAACACCCTTTAGGCATGGAGTTTCACTCTCTAAGGACCAGTCTCCCAAGACTGCACAAGAGATTGAAGACATGAGGAAAATTCCTTACGCCTCTGCCGTAGGAAGCCTCATGTATGCTATGCTTTGCACCCGACCTGATATATGTTTCGCCGTTGGCGTAGTTAGTCGTTTCCAATCCAACCCTGGACCCGAGCACTGGATTGCTGTTAAGCATGTTCTTAAGTATCTTCGAAGAACTAGGAACTTGATGCTTACATACTCAGGTACTGACCTGACTATGACGGGATATACCGACTCCGATTTTCAAGCGGATAAGGATTCCAGGAAAACCACTTCGGGATCTGTGTTCATCCTTAATGGTGGAGCTGTCGTGTGGAGGAGTATTAAGCAATCTTGCATTGCAGACTCCACAATGGAAGCAGAATATGTGGCTGCTTGTGAAGCATCCAAAGAGGCTGTATGGCTTAGAAAGTTCCTTAAGTATTTGGAAATTGTTCCAAACGTCGACGAGCCCATGACCCTTTATTGTGATAATAGTGGGGCTGTCGCTTACTCAAAGGAACCTAGAAGCCATAAGCGCTCTAAACATATTGAGAGGAAATACCATTTGATTCGAGAGATCGCGCAGCGCGGACACGTGGAGGTGAAGTAGATCTCTGGAAGATCCATTCACCAAGGCCCTAGCGAACATGGTCTTCGACCAACTTCGGGAGGGATTAGGCATGTAGGACTACTCACATCTTCTTCGAGTCAAGTGGGAGTTTGTTGTCAATGGTGCCCACAAGAAGAGTAGTAGTGTCTATTTATGTGCATTTGATGTCATATAGTCTTACAAAGACTCTTGCTTGTAATTGCTTATTCATTAATAAAAAGTTGAAACGTTCATTCAATCTTCCTTGTCTGAAGCTTTATGATAAAACCATAGTCTTTTAGTCCATAAACAAACTAAACAACTTACGAAGAGACAAATGTAGATTTGCATGAACAAACTCTTCGTAGTTTGCTTAAAACGATATATTCGCAATCTTAGGGTCAAAGGACTATTGACCTCAGTATGATTGTTAGAAGAATCTATGATGTCTGGTTATGAGGCATTGAGAGTTGGGGACTCTATAGTTCTTCTAGGTATCTTCCGAAGGTACTGAATTGACCAGTGCACTTCTAGAGACAATATAAGAACAAACCATTTAACCTCTTATGTCTCGAAGTCACTATGTATGAATTGCATCATGCTTACCTTAATCCTGAAATGAGACATGCCATTTCACACCTTAGTATTCTCATTTGAGAAAGTCAGAGTTCGGACTCACTATGTCATTCCGAACAGGGCCTATTGGTGAAATACTAAGTTGTGAGTATGTCATGAGTAACTTTGTGAAGTTCTCATAGATATGGAATTCATGTACAAGATTGCTGAAATGCAATGTATGTCAACTCATGCTTTGTTCCTTGGAGTGTGAATAAATGAACTGGCCAGTGTCCAAATTGAGTCCTGACTCTTTTGGATGAAACAATGTGACTTGTTAGCTCCTCGTCAATACATTGTTTCTAACTTATTCACAAGCGACAAAGGAGTTGAGGAAATAACAGCTAGAAGGGTAAAATGGTAATTTAGTAAATCCCGACTAGCTGATGACATTCATGAAGGGTAGCATAGATAATATTCAGTGGATCCGCTCATTATAATTAGGTCGAATTCTTGAGTAGAAAACAAATTCATTTGAACCGAGAGATTTTCAGTGTCAGCTCTTTAGTGGAGTCAGTTGGCATTAAGCTAAACTTGGAAAAGGTTTGTGAACTTTTGAGTCCAAGTGTTTAGCTAAAGCTTTGTTCATTTGGGTCCATGAGGTCACTGTCACGAATCACATCGATAGGAATAGTTAAACTGGAAGCTAAGTCAAAACAAGAACGAAAATAGTTAGAAGGGTATTTTTGTCTTTTGAGACATAAGGATGAAATGGATGTCAATAAATTTTGACAAGTTCATTTGATGACTTAATGTCACTCGGCCATAATATGATTAATTGGGCCTTGTGAATTAATTTCATTTCATAAGAATTTTATTGAAAATTCTTAATGGGCCTTTTTCATGTTGTCATGAACAAAATGGAAAAGCTTCTAGAAGCCCTTTCTAGATGGTGTAGGCGCCCATATTACCCAAGAGGAAAGAGAGTTTATTTTGTGCATAAATGTATTAAGATACTTGCCAAAAGAAAAAGAGGAAACAAATTTCCCCTAAGGGGAAAGCATGGTAGGCGCCCAAAAGGATCAAGAGAGAAGCAAATAAAAGAGGAAACAAATCCAAGGACTTACTTTCTTAGTCTTGGCCGTGTGACTCTTTGAAGGAAAAGGGAAATTGGCTCATGAATATGTGATATTCTATAGAAGAGGAAACTACCTTATTGAAGGTGAGACCTCTCCTATAAATAGGAGCCTCATTCCTCACTTTTCATTCATGCAAAGTTTTAGAGATTGAGAGCTTCTCTCTCTAGACTTGGCCACCCCTTCCTCTCTCTCTCTCTAGTTTATATTTTCGATTTTTCTTGTCTTGGCACCTAGGTCCTCACTCGACCTAGTGTTTAGCTCTGCGACTTCGAGACTCGTTCTTAAGTCGTAGCGTTTAAAAGTGCCCACTCACTGATTCCTTCTTTTCGAGTGATTTAGTGATAGAAACTTTCGTGGTTGCTCGAGGTGCCGAGGAAAGGAAGAGAGACGTGCTGCGAGGGGAGACGAGCGTTGCAACTTTCCAAAAGCTTCTACAAGGTTCAAGCTTCAAGAAAGGTTAGTAACTTTAATAGCTCATATTAGTTTTTATTTACATGCACATGCTCTTGTCTAGATTAGTAAAAACTAGTTTTACTTAAAAAGAAAATTTTTAAAATTCCGCCGCTTAACGAAGCGTTAAACTTTTTCTCAAACCCTAGATCGATTCCAACAGTAGCTAGTCGACTCGTGGACTCGGTACTCAACTTGAGGAGTGAACTCAACTCGAGGGGAAATGTAGAGTCGGCACGAGGAGTAGCTCGTCGACTCGTGGACTCGGTACTCGACCCGAGGAGTGAACTCAACTCGAAGAGAAATGTAGAGTCGGCACGAGGAGTGGCTTGTCGACTCGTGGACTCGGTACTCGACTCGAGGAGTGAACTCAACTCGAGGAGAAACGTAGAGTCGCCACGACGAGTAGCCAGTCGACTCGTGGACTCGGTACTCGACTCGAGGAGTGAACTCAACTCGAGGAGAAATGTAGAGTCGGCACGAGGAATAGCTTGTCGACCCGTGGACTCGGTACTCGACTCGAGGAGTGAACTCAACTCGAGGAGAAACGTAGACTCGGCATTAGGAGTGGCTTGTCGACTCGTGGACTCGGCACTCGACTCGAGGAGTGAACTCAACTCGAGGAGAAACGTAGAGTCGGCACGAGGAGTAGCTTGTCGACTCGTGGACTCGGCACTCGACTCGAGGAATGGACTCAACTCGAGGAGAAATGTAGAGCCGGCACGAGGAGTATCTTGTCGACTCGTGGACTCGGTACTTGACTCGAGGAGTGAACTCAACTCGAGGAGAAACGTAGAGTCGTCAGGAGGAGTAGCTTGTCGACTCGTGGACTCGGCACTCGACCCGAGGAGTGAACTCAACTCGAGGAGAAACGTAGAGTCGGCACGAGGAGTAGCTAGTCGACTCGTGGACTCGGTACTGGACTCGAGGAATGAACTCAACTTGAGGAGGAATGTAGAGTCGGCACGAGGAGTAGCAAGTCGACTCGTGGACTCGGTACTCGACTCGAGGAATGAACTCAACTCGAGGAGAAATGTAGAGTCGTCACGAGGAGTAGCTAGTCGACTCGTGGACTCGGTACTCGACTCGAGGAATGAACTCAACTCGAGGAGTTTTTGTAGAGTCGGCACTAGGAGTAGCTAGTCGACTCGTGGACTCGGTACTCGACTCGAGGTATGAACTCAACTCGAGGATATTTTTGTAGAGTCGGCACGAGGAGTAGCTAGTCGACTCGTGGACTCGGTACTCGACTTGAGGAGTGAACTCAACTCGAGGAGAAATGTAGAGTCGGCACGAGGAGTAGCTCGTCGACTCGTGGACTCGGTACTCGACTCGAGGAGAAATGTAGAGTCGGCACGAGGAGTGGCTTGTCGACTCATGGACTCGGTACTCGACTCGAGGAGTGAACTCAACTCGAGGAGAAATGTAGAGTCGGCACGTGGAGTAGCTAGTCGACTCGTGGACTCGGTACTAGACTCGAGGAGAAATGTAGAGTCGGCACGAGGAGTAGCTCGTTGACTCGTGGACTCGGTACTTGACTCGAGGAGTGAACTCAACTCGATGAGAAATGTAGAGTCGGCATGAGGAGTAGCTAGTCGACTCGAGGAGTGAACTCAACTCGAGGAGAAATGTAGAGTTGGCACGAGGGGTAGCTAGTCGACTCGTGGACTCGGTACTCGACTCGAGGAGAAATGTAGAGTCGGCCCGAGGAGTAGCTTGTCGACTCGTGGACTCGGTACACGACTCGAGGAGTGAACTCAACTTGAGGAGAAACGTAGAGTCGCCACGAGGAGTAGCTTGTCAACTCGTGGACTCGGCACTCGACTCGAGGAGTTAACTCAACTCGAGGAGAAACGTAGAGTCGCCACGAGGAGTAGCTAGTCGACTCGTGGACTCGGTACTCGATTCGAGGAGTGAACTCAACTCGAGGAGAAATGTAGAGTCGGCACGAGGAGTAGCTTGTCGACTCGTGGACTCGGTACTCGACTCGAGGAGTGAACTCAACTCGAGGAGAAACGTAGAGTCGGCATCAGGAGTAGCTTGTCGACTCGTGGACTCGGCGCTCGACTCGAGGAGTGAACTCAACTCGAGGAGAAACGTAGAGTCGGCACGAGGAGTAGCTTGTCGACTCGTGGACTCGGTACTCGACTCGAGGAGTGAACGCAACTCGAGGAGAAATGTAGAGTCGGCACGAGGAGTATCTTGTCGACTCGTAGACTCGGTACTCGACTCGAGGAGTGAACTCAACTCGAGGAGAAACGTAGAGTCGTCAGGAGGAGTAGCTTGTCGACTCGTGGACTCGGCACTCGACCCGAGGAGTGAACTCAACTCGAGGAGAAACGTAGAGTCGGCACGAGGAGTAGCTAGTCGACTCGTGGACTCGGTACTGGACTCGAGGAATGAACTCAACTTGAGGAGAAATGTAGAGTCGGCACGAGGAGTAGCAAGTCGACTCGTGGACTCGGTACGCGACTCGAGGAATGAACTCAACTCGAGGAGAAATGTAGAGTCGTCACGAGGAGTAGCTAGTCGACTCGTGGACTCGGTACTCGACTCGAGGAATGAACTCAACTCGAGGAGTTTTTGTAGAGTCGGCACTAGGAGTAGCTAGTCGACTCGTGGACTCGGTACTCGACTCGAGGTATGAACTCAACTCGAGGATATTTTTGTAGAGTCGGCACGAGGAGTAGCTAGTCGACTCGTGGACTCGGTACTCGACTTGAGGAGTGAACTCAACTCGAGGAGAAATGTAGAGTCGGCACGAGGAGTAGCTCGTCGACTCGTGGACTCGGTACTCGACTCGAGGAGAAATGTAGAGTCGGCACGAGGAGTGGCTTGTCGACTCATGGACTCGGTACTCGACTCGAGGAGTGAACTCAACTCGAGGAGAAATGTAGAGTCGGCACGTGGAGTAGCTAGTCGACTCGTGGACTCGGTACTAGACTCG
The DNA here is from genome assembly GCF_054948205.1 of Urtica dioica subsp. dioica. NCBI lineage: Eukaryota > Viridiplantae > Streptophyta > Magnoliopsida > Rosales > Urticaceae > Urtica > Urtica dioica. Next base: position 36,764,533 of record NC_142759.1, on the reverse strand, counting down.
AGGACAAATGTAGAGTCGGAACGAGGAGTAGCTCGTTGACTCGTGGACTCGGTACTTGACTCGAGGAGTGAACTCAACTCGATGAGAAATGTAGAGTCGGCATGAGGAGTAGCTAGTCGACTCGAGGAGTGAACTCAACTCGAGGAGAAATGTAGAGTTGGCACGAGGGGTAGCTAGTCGACTCGTGGACTCGGTACTCGACTCGAGGAGAAATGTAGAGTCGGCCCGAGGAGTAGCTTGTCGACTCGTGGACTCGGTACACGACTCGAGGAGTGAACTCAACTTGAGGAGAAACGTAGAGTCGCCACGAGGAGTAGCTTGTCAACTCGTGGACTCGGCACTCGACTCGAGGAGTTAACTCAACTCGAGGAGAAACGTAGAGTCGCCACGAGGAGTAGCTAGTCGACTCGTGGACTCGGTACTCGATTCGAGGAGTGAACTCAACTCGAGGAGAAATGTAGAGTCGGCACGAGGAGTAGCTTGTCGACTCGTGGACTCGGTACTCGACTCGAGGAGTGAACTCAACTCGAGGAGAAACGTAGAGTCGGCATCAGGAGTAGCTTGTCGACTCGTGGACTCGGCGCTCGACTCGAGGAGTGAACTCAACTCGAGGAGAAACGTAGAGTCGGCACGAGGAGTAGCTTGTCGACTCGTGGACTCGGTACTCGACTCGAGGAGTGAACTCAACTCGAGGAGAAATGTAGAGTCGGCACGAGGAGTATCTTGTCGACTCGTAGACTCGGTACTCGACTCGAGGAGTGAACTCAACTCGAGGAGAAACGTAGAGTCGGCATGAGGAGTAGCTTGTCGACTCCTGGACTCGCACTCGACTCGAGGAGTGAACTCAACTCGAGGAGAAACGTAGAGTCGGCACGAGGAGTAGCTTGTCGACTCGTAGACTCGGTACTCGACTCGAGGAGTGAACTCAACTCGAGGAGAAACGTAGAGTCGGCATGAGGAGTAGCTTGTCGACTCGTGGACTCGCACTCGACTTGAGGAGTGAACTCAACTCGAGGAGAAACGTAGAGTCGGCACGAGGAGTAGCTTGTCGACTCGTGGACTCGGCACTCGACTCGAGGAGTTGACTCAACTCGAGGAGAAATGTAGAGTCGGCACGAGGAGTATCTTGTCGACTCGTAGACTCGGTACTCGACTCGAGGAGTGAACTCAACTCGAGGAGAAACGTAGAGTCGGCATGAGGAGTAGCTTGTCGACTCGTGGACTCGCACTCGACTCGAGGAGTGAACTCAACTCGAGGAGAAACGTAGAGTCGGCACGAGGAGTAGCTTGTCGACTCGTGGACTCGGCACTCGACTCGAGGAGTGGACTCAACTCGAGGAGAAATGTAGAGTCGGCACGAGGAGTAGCTAGTCGACCCGTGGACTCGGTACTCGACTCGAGGTATTAACTCAACTCGAGGAGATTTTTGTAGAGTCGGCACGAGGAGTAGCTAGTCGACTCGTGGAGTCGGTACTCAACTTGAGGAGTGAACTCAACTCGAGGAATGAACTCAACTCGAGGAGAAATGTAGAGTCGGCACGAGGAGTAGCTAGTCGACTCGTGGACTCGGTACTCGACTAGAGGAATGAACTCAACTCGAGGAGTTTTTTGTAGAGTCGGCACGAGGAGTAGCTAGTCGACTCGTGGACTCGGTACTCGACTCGAGGTATGAACTCAACTCGAGGAGATTTTTGTAGAGTCGGCCCGAGGAGTAGCTTGTCGACTCGTGGACTCGGTACACGACTCGAGGAGTGAACTCAACTTGAGGAGAAACGTAGAGTCGCCACGAGGAGTAGCTTGTCAACTCGTGGACTCGGCACTCGACTCGAGGAGTGAACTCAACTCGAGGAAAAACGTAGAATCGCCACGAGGAGTAGCTAGTCGACTCGTGGACTCGGTACTCGATTCGAGGAGTGAACTCAACTCGAGGAGAAATGTAGAGTCGGCACGAGGAGTAGCTTGTCGACTCGTGGACTCGGTACTCGACTCGAGGAGTGAACTCAACTCGAGGAGAAACGTAGAGTCGGCATCAGGAGTAGCTTGTCGACTCGTGGACTCGGCGCTCGACTCGAGGAGTGAACTCAACACGAGGAGAAACGTAGAGTCGGCACGAGGAGTAGCTTGTCGACTCATGTACTCGGCACTCGACTCGAGGAGTTGACTTAACTCGAGGAGAAATGTAGAGTCGGCACGAGGAGTATCTTGTCGACTCGTGGACTCGGTACTCGACTCGAGGAGTGAACTCAACTCGAGGAGAAACGTAGAGTCGGCATGAGGAGTAGCTTGTCGACTCAAGGACTCGCACTCGACTCGAGGAGTGAACTCTACTCGAGGAGAAACGTAGAGTCGGCACGAGGAGTAGCTTGTCGACTCGTGGACTCGGCACTCGACTCGAGGAGTGGACTCAACTCGAGGAGAAATGTAGAGTCGGCACGAGGAGTATCTTGTCGACTCATGGACTCGGAACTCGACTCGAGGAGTGAACTCAACTCGAGGAGAAACGTAGAGTCGGCATGAGGAGTAGCTTGTCGACTCGTGGACGCGGCACTCGACTCGAGGAGTGAACTCAACTCGAGGAGAAACATAGAGTCGGCACGAGGAGTAGCTTGTCGACTCGTGGACTCGGCACTCGACTCGTGGAGTGGACTCAACTCGAGGAGAAATGTAGAGTCGGCACGAGGAGTAGCTGGTCGACTCGTGGACTCGGTACTTGACTCGAGGAATGAACTCAACTCAAGGAGGAATGTAGAGTCAGCACGAGGAGTAGCTAGTCGACTCGTGGACTCGGTACTCGACTCGAGGAATGAACTCAACTCGAGGAGAAATGTAGAGTCGGCACGAGGAGTAGCTAGTCGACTCGTGGACTCGGTACTCGACTCGAGGAATGAACTCAACTCGAGGAGTTTTTTGTAGAGTTGGCACGAGGAGTAGCTAGTCGACTCGTGGACTCGGTACTCGACTCGAGGTATGAACTCAACTCGAGGAGATTTTTGTAGAGTCGGCACGAGGAGTAGCTAGTCGACTCGTGGACTCGGTACTCAACTTGAGGAGTGAACTCAACTCGAGGGGAAATGTAGAGTCGGCACGAGGAGTAGCTCGTCGACTCGTGGACTCGGTACTCGACTCGAGGAGTGAACTCAACTCGAAGAGAAATGTAGAGTCGGCACGAGGAGTGGCTTGTCGACTCGTGGACTCGGTACTCGACTCGAGGAGTGAACTCAACTCGAGGAGAAACGTAGAGTCGCCACGATGAGTAGCTAGTCGACTCGTGGACTTGGTACTCGACTCGAGGAGTGAACTCAACTCGAGGAGAAATGTAGAGTCGGCACGAGGAATAGCTTGTCGACCCGTGGACTCGGTACTCGACTCGAGGAGTGAACTCAACTCGAGGAGAAACGTAGACTCGGCATCAGGAGTGGCTTGTCGACTCGTGGACTCGGTACTCGACTCGTGGAGTGAACTCAACTCGAGGAGAAATGTAGAGTCGGCACGAGGAGTATCTTGTCGACTCGTGGACTCGGTACTCGACTCGAGGAGTGAACTCAACTCGAGGAGAAACGTAGAGTCGGCATGAGGAGTAGCTTGTTGACTCGTGGACTCGCACTCGACTCGAGGAGTGAACTCAACTGGAGGAGAAACGTAGAGTCGGCACGAGGAGTAGCTTGTCGACTCGTGGACTCGGTACTCGACTCGAGGAGTGGACTCAACTCGAAGAGAAATGTAGAGTCGGCATGAGGAGTATCTTGGCGACTCATGGACTCGGTACTCGACTCGAGGAGTGAACTCAACTCGAGGAGAAACATAGAGTCGGCACGAGGAGTAGCTTGTCGACTCGTGGACTCGGCACTCGACTCGTGGAGTGGACTCAACTCGAGGAGAAATGTAGAGTCGGCACGAGGAGTAGCTAGTCGACTCGTGGACTCGGTACTTGACTCGAGGAATGAACTCAACTCAAGGAGGAATGTAGAGTCGGCACGAGGAGAAGCAAGTCGACTCGTTGACTCGGTACTCGACTGGAGGAATGAACTCAACTCGAGGAGAAATGTAGAGTCGGCACGAGGAGTAGCTAGTCGACTCGTGGACTCGGTACTCGACTCGAGGTATGAACTCAACTCGAGGAGATTTTTGTAGAGTCGGCCCGAGGAGTAGCTTGTCGACTCGTGGACTCGGTACACGACTCGAGGAGTGAACTCAACTTGAGGAGAAACGTAGAGTCGCCACGAGGAGTAGCTTGTCAACTCGTGGACTCGGCACTCGACTCGAGGAGTGAACTCAACTCGAGGAAAAACGTAGAATCGCCACGAGGAGTAGCTAGTCGACTCGTGGACTCGGTACTCGATTCGAGGAGTGAACTCAACTCGAGGAGAAATGTAGAGTCGGCACGAGGAGTAGCTTGTCGACTCGTGGACTCGGTACTCGACTCGAGGAGTGAACTCAACTCGAGGAGAAACGTAGAGTCGGCATCAGGAGTAGCTTGTCGACTCGTGGACTCGGCGCTCGACTCGAGGAGTGAACTCAACTCGAGGAGAAACGTAGAGTCGGCACGAGGAGTAGCTTGTCGACTCATGTACTCGGCACTCGACTCGAGGAGTTGACTTAACTCGAGGAGAAATGTAGAGTCGGCACGAGGAGTATCTTGTCGACTCGTGGACTCGGTACTCGACTCGAGGAGTGAACTCAACTCGAGGAGAAAGGTAGAGTCGGCATGAGGAGTAGCTTGTCGACTCGAGGACTCGCACTCGACTCGAGGAGTGAACTCTACTCGAGGAGAAACGTAGAGTCGGCACGAGGAGTAGCTTGTCGACTCGTGGACTCGGCACTCGACTCGAGGAGTGGACTCAACTCGAGGAGAAATGTAGAGTCGGCACGAGGAGTATCTTGTCGACTCATGGACTCGGAACTCGACTCGAGGAGTGAACTCAACTCGAGGAGAAACGTAGAGTCGGCATGAGGAGTAGCTTGTCGACTCGTGGACTCGGCACTCGACTCGAGGAGTGAACTCAACTCGAGGAGAAACATAGAGTCGGCACGAGGAGTAGCTTGTCGACTCGTGGACTCGGCACTCGACTCGTGGAGTGGACTCAACTCGAGGAGAAATGTAGAGTCGGCACGAGGAGTAGCTAGTCGACTCGTGGACTCGGTACTTGACTCGAGGAATGAACTCAACTCAAGGAGGAATGTAGAGTCGGCACGAGGAGAAGCAAGTCGACTCGTTGACTCGGTACTCGACTGGAGGAATGAACTCAACTCGAGGAGAAATGTAGAGTCGGCACGAGGAGTAGCTAGTCGACTCGTGGACTCGGTACTCGACTCGAGGTATGAACTCAACTCGAGGAGATTTTTGTAGAGTCGGCCCGAGGAGTAGCTTGTCGACTCGTGGACTCGGTACACGACTCGAGGAGTGAACTCAACTTGAGGAGAAACGTAGAGTCGCCACGAGGAGTAGCTTGTCAACTCGTGGACTCGGCACTCGACTCGAGGAGTGAATTCAACTCGAGGAAAAACGTAGAATCGCCACGAGGAGTAGCTAGTCGACTCGTGGACTCGGTACTCGATTCGAGGAGTGAACTCAACTCGAGGAGAAATGTAGAGTCGGCACGAGGAGTAGCTTGTCGACTCGTGGACTCGGTACTCGACTCGAGGAGTGAACTCAACTCGAGGAGAAACGTAGAGTCGGCATCAGGAGTAGCTTGTCGACTCGTGGACTCGGCGCTCGACTCGAGGAGTGAACTCAACTCGAGGAGAAACGTAGAGTCGGCACGAGGAGTAGCTTGTCGACTCATGTACTCGGCACTCGACTCGAGGAGTTGACTTAACTCGAGGAGAAATGTAGAGTCGGCACGAGGAGTATCTTGTCGACTCGTGGACTCGGTACTCGACTCGAGGAGTGAACTCAACTCGAGGAGAAACGTAGAGTCGGCATGAGGAGTAGCTTGTCGACTCGAGGACTCGCACTCGACTCGAGGAGTGAACTCTACTCGAGGAGAAACGTAGAGTCGGCACGAGGAGTAGCTTGTCGACTCGTGGACTCGGCACTCGACTCGAGGAGTGGACTCAACTTGAGGAGAAATGTAGAGTCGGCACGAGGAGTATCTTGTCGACTCATGGACTCGGAACTCGACTCGAGGAGTGAACTCAACTCGAGGAGAAACGTAGAGTCGGCATGAGGAGTAGCTTGTCGACTCGTGGACGCGGCACTCGACTCGAGGAGTGAACTCAACTCGAGGAGAAACATAGAGTCGGCACGAGGAGTAGCTTGTCGACTCGTGGACTCGGCACTCGACTCGTGGAGTGGACTCAACTCGAGGAGAAATGTAGAGTCGGCACGAGGAGTAGCTAGTCGACTCGTGGACTCGGTACTTGACTCGAGGAATGAACTCAACTCAAGGAGGAATGTAGAGTCGGCACGAGGAGAAGCAAGTCGACTCGTTGACTCGGTACTCGACTCGAGGAATGAACTCAACTCGAGGAGAAATGTAGAGTCGGCACGAGGAGTAGCTAGTCGACTCGTGGACTCGGTACTCGACTCGAGGAATGAACTCAACTCGAGGAGTTTTTTGTAGAGTCGGCACGAGGAGTAGCTAGTCGACTCGTGGACTCGGTACTCGACTCGAGGTATGAACTCAACTCGAGGAGATTTTTGTAGAGTCGGCACGAGGAGTAGCTAGTCGACTCGTGGACTCGGTACTCAACTTGAGGAGTGAACTCAACTCGAGGGGAAATGTAGAGTCGGCACGAGGAGTAGCTCGTCGACTCGTGGACTCGGTACTCGACTCGAGGAGTGAACTCAACTCGAAGAGAAATGTAGAGTCGGCACGAGGAGTGGCTTGTCGACTCGTGGACTCGGTACTCGACTCGAGGAGTGAACTCAACTCGAGGAGAAACGTAGAGTCGCCATGATGAGTAGCTAGTCGACTCGTGGACTTGGTACTCGACTCGAGGAGTGAACTCAACTCGAGGAGAAATGTAGAGTCGGCACGAGGAATAGCTTGTCGACCCGTGGACTCGGTACTCGACTCGAGGAGTGAACTCAACTCGAGGAGAAACGTAGACTCGGCATCAGGAGTGGCTTGTCGACTCGTGGACTCGGTACTCGACTCGAGGAGTGAACTAAACTCGAGGAGAAATGTAGAGTCGGCACGAGGAGTATCTTGTCGACTCGTGGACTCGGTACTCGACTCGAGGAGTGAACTCAACTCGAGGAGAAACGTAGAGTCGGCATGAGGAGTAGCTTGTTGACTCGTGGACTCGCACTCGACTCGAGGAGTGAACTCAACTCGAGGAGAAACGTAGAGTCGGCACGAGGAGTAGCTTGTCGACTCGTGGACTCGGCACTCGACTCGAGGAGTGGACTCAACTCGAAGAGAAATGTAGAGTCGGCATGAGGAGTATCTTGGCGACTCATGGACTCGGTACTCGACTCGAGGAGTGAACTCAACTCGAGGAGAAACGTAGAGTCGGCATGAGGAGTAGCTTGTCGACTCGTGGACTCGGCACTCGACTCGAGGAGTGAACTCAACTCGAGGAGAAACATAGAGTCGGCACGAGGAGTAGCTTGTCGACTCGTGGACTCGGCACTCGACTCGTGGAGTGGACTCAACTCGAGGAGAAATGTAGAGTCGGCACGAGGAGTAGCTAGTCGACTCGTGGACTCGGTACTTGACTCGAGGAATGAACTCAACTCAAGGAGGAATGTAGAGTCGGCACGAGGAGAAGCAAGTCGACTCGTTGACTCGGTACTCGACTGGAGGAATGAACTCAACTCGAGGAGAAATGTAGAGTCGGCACGAGGAGTAGCTAGTCGACTCGTGGACTCGGTACTCGACTCGAGGAATGAACTCAACTCGAGGAGTTTTTTGTAGAGTCGGCACGAGGAGTAGCTAGTCGACTCGTGGACTCGGTACTCGACTCGAGGTATGAACTCAACTCGAGGAGATTTTTGTAGAGTCGGCACGAGGAGTAGCTAGTCGACTCGTGGACTCGGTACTCAACTTGAGGAGTGAACTAAACTCGAGGGAAAATGTAGAGTCGGCATGAGGAGTAGCTCGTCGACTCGTGGACTCGGTACTCGACTCGAGGAGTGAACTCAACTCGAAGAGAAATGTAGAGTCGGCACGAGGAGTGGCTTGTCAACTCGTGGACTCAGTACTCGACTCGAGGAGTGAACTCAACTCGAGGAGAAACGTAGAGTCGCCACGATGAGTAGCTAGTCGACTCGTGGACTCGGTACTCGACTCGAGGAGTGAACTCAACTCGAGGAGAAATGTAGAGTCGGCACGAGGAATAGCTTGTCGACCCGTGGACTCGGTACTCGACTCGAGGAGTGAACTCAACTCGAGGAGAAATGTAGACTCGGCATCAGGAGTGGCTTGTCGACTCGTGGACTCGGCACTCGACTCGAGGAGTGAACTCAACTCCAGGAGAAACGTAGAGTCGGCACGAGGAGTAGCTTGTCGACTCATGGACTCGGCACTCGACTCGAGGAATGGACTCAACTCGAGGAGAAATGTAGAGTCGGCACGTGGAGTATCTAGTCAACTCGTAGACTCGGTACTTGACTCGAGGAATGAACTCAACTCAAGGAGGAATGTAGAGTCGGCACGAGGAGAAGCAAGTCGACTCGTTGACTCGGTACTCGACTCGAGGAATGAACTCAACTCGAGGAGAAATGTAGAGTCGGCACGAGGAGTAGCTAGTCGACTCGTGGACTCGGTACTAGACTAGAGGAATGAACTCAACTCGAGGAGTTTTGTGTAGAGTCGGCACGAGGAGTAGCTAGTCGACTCGTGGACTCGGTACTCGACTCGAGGTATGAACTCAACTCGAGGAGATTTTTGTAGAGTCGGCACGAGGAGTAGCTAGTCGACTCGTGGACTCGGTACTCAACTTGAGGAGTGAACTCAACTCGAGGGGAAATGTAGAGTCAGCACGAGGAGTAGCTCGTCGACTCGTGGACTCGGTACTCGACTCGAGGAGTGAACTCAACTTGAAGAGAAATGTAAAGTCGGCACGAGGAGTGGCTTGTCGACTCGTGGACTCGGTACTAGACTCGAGCAGTGAACTCAACTCGAGGAGAAACGTAGAGTCGCCACGATGAGTAGCTAGTCGACTCGTGGACTCGGTACTCGACTCGAGGAGTGAACTCAACTTGCGGAGAAATGTAGAGTCGGCACGAGGAATAGCTTGTCGACCCGTGGACTCGGTACTCGACTCGAGGAGTGAACTCAACTCGAGGAGAAACGTAGACTCGGCATCAGGAGTGGCTTGTCGACTCGTGGACTCGGCACTCGACTCGAGGAGTGAACTCAACTCGAGGAGAAACGTAGAGTCATCACGAGGAGTGGCTTGTTGACTTGTGGACTCGGCACTCGACTCGAGGAATGGACTCAACTCGAGGAGAAATGTAGAATCGGCACGTGGAGTATCTTGTCGACTCGTGGACTCGGTACTTGACTCGAGGAATGAACTCAACTCAAGGAGGAATGTAGAGTCGGCACGAGGAGAAGCAAGTCGACTCGTTGACTCGGTACTCGACTCGAGGAATGAACTCAACTCGAGGAGAAATGTAGAGTCGGCACGAGGAGTAGCTAGTCGACTCGTGGACTCGGTACTCGACTAGAGGAATGAACTCAACTCGAGGAGTTTTTTGTAGAGTCGGCAGGAGGAGTAGCTAGTCGACTCGTGGACTCGGTACTCGACTCGAGGTATGAACTCAACTCGAGGAGATTTTTGTAGAGTCGGCACGAGGAGTAGCTAGTCGACTCGTGGACTCGGTACTCAACTTGAGGAGTGAACTAAACTCCAGGGGAAATGTAGAGTCGGCACGAGGAGTAGCTCGTCGACTCGTGGACTCGGTACTCGACTCGAGGAGTGAACTCAACTCGAAGAGAAATGTAGAGTCGGCACGAGGAGTGGCTTGTCGACTCGTGGACTCGGTACTCGACTCGAGGAGTGAACTCAACTCGAGGAGAAACGTAGAGTCGCCACGATGAGTAGCTAGTCGACTCGTGGACTCGGTACTCGACTCGAGGAGTGAACTCAACTCGAGGAGAAATGTAGAGTCGGCACGAGGAATAGCTTGTCGACCCGTGGACTCGGTACTCGACTCGAGGAGTGAACTCAACTCGAGGAGAAACGTAGACTCGGCATCAGGAGTGGCTTGTCGACTCGTGGACTCGGCACTCGACTCGAGGAGTGAACTCAACTCAAGGAGAAACGTAGAGTCGGCACGAGGAGTAGCTTGTCGACTCATGGACTCGGCACTCGACTCGAGGAATGGACTCAACTCGAGGAGAAATGTAGAGTCGGCACGTGGAGTATCTTGTCGACTCGTGGACTCGGTACTTGACTCGAGGAATGAACTCAACTCAAGGAGGAATGTAGAGTCGGCACGAGGAGAAGCAAGTCGACTCGTTGACTCGGTACTCGACTCGAGGAATGAACTCAACTCGAGGAGTAATGTAGAGTCGGCACGAGGAGTAGCTAGTCGGCTCGTGGACTCGGTACTCGACTAGAGGAATGAACTCAACTCGAGGAGTTTTGTGTAGAGTCGGCACGAGGAGTAGCTAGTCGACTCGTGGACTCGGTACTCGACTCGAGGTATGAACTCAACTCGAGGAGATTTTTGTAAAGTCGGCACGACGAGTAGCTAGTCGACTCGTGGACTCGGTACTCAACTTGAGGAGTGAACTAAACTCGAGGGGAAATGTAGAGTCAGCACGAGGAGTAGCTCGTTGACTCGTGGACTCGGTACTCGACTCGAGGAGTGAACTCAACTCGAGGAGAAATGTAGAGTCGTCACGAGGAGTAGCTAGTCGACTCGTGGACTCGGTACTCGACTCGAGGAATGAACTCAACTCGAGGAGTTTTTGTAGAGTCGGCACTAGGAGTAGCTAGTCGACTCGTGGACTCGGTACTCGACTCGAGGTATGAACTCAACTCGAGGAGATTTTTGTAGAGTCGGCACGAGGAGTAGCTAGTCGACTCGTGGACTCGGTACTCGACTTGAGGAGTGAACTCAACTCGAGGAGAAATGTAGAGTCGGCACGAGGAGTACCTCGTCGACTCGTGGACTCGGTACTCGACTCGAGGAGTGAACTCAACTCGAAGAGAAATGTAGAGTCGGCACGAGGAGTGGCTTGTCGACTCGTGGACTCGGTACTCGACTCGAGGAGTGAACTCAACTCGAGGTGAAATGTAGAGTCGGCACGTGGAGTAGCTAGTCGACTCGTGGACTCGGTACTAGACTCGAGGAGAAATGTAGAGTCGGCACGAGGAGTAGCTCGTCGACTCGTGGACTCGGTACTTGACTCGAGGAGTGAACTCAACTCGATGAGAAATGTAGAGTCGGCATGAGGAGTAGCTAGTCCACTCGAGGAGTGAACTCAACTCGAGGAGAAATGTAGAGTTGGCACGAGGGGTAGCTAGTCGACTCGTGGACTCGGTACTCGACTCGAGGAGAAATGTAGAGTCGGCCCGAGGAGTAGCTTGTCGACTCGTGGACTCGGTACACGACTCGAGGAGTGAACTCAACTTGAGGAGAAACGTAGAGTCGCCACGAGGAGTGGCTTGTCAACTCGTGGACTCGGCACTCGACTCGAGGAGTGACCTCAACTCGAGGAGAAACGTAGAGTTGCCACGAGGAGTAGCTAGTCGACTCGTGGACTCGGTACTCGATTCGAGGAGTGAACTCAACTCGAGGAGAAATGTAGAGTCGGCACGAGGAGTAGCTTGTCGACTCGTGGACTCGGTACTCGACTCGAGGAGTGAACTCAACTCGAGGAGAAACGTAGAGTCGGCATCAGGAGTAGCTTGTCGACTCGTGGACTCGGCGCTCGACTCGAGGAGTGAACTCAACTCGAGGAGAAACGTAGAGTCGGCACGAGGAGTAGCTTGTCGACTCCTGAACTCGGCACTCGACTCGAGGAGTTGACTCAACTCGAGGAGAAATGTAGAGTCGGCACGAGGAGTATCTTGTCGACTCGTAGACTCGGTACTCGACTCGAGGAGTGAACTCAACTCGAGGAGAAACGTAGAGTCGGCATGAGGAGTAGCTTGTCGACTCGTGGACTCGCACTCGACTCGAGGAGTGAACTCAACTCGAGGAGAAACGTAGAGTCGGCACGAGGAGTAGCTTGTCGACTCGTGGACTCGGCACTCGACTCGAGGAGTTGACTCAACTCGAGGAGAAATGTAGAGTCGGCACGAGGAGTATCTTGTCGACTCGTAGACTCGGTACTCGACTCGAGGAGTGAACTCAACTCGAGGAGAAACGTAGAGTCGGCATGAGGAGTAGCTTGTCGACTCGTGGACTCGCACTCGACTCGAGGAGTGAACTCAACTCGAGGAGAAACGTAGAGTCGGCACGAGGAGTAGCTTGTCGACTCGTGGACTCGGCACTCGACTCGAGGAGTGGACTCAACTCGAGGAGAAATGTAGAGTCGTCACGAGGAGTAGCTAGTCGACTCGTGGACTCGGTACTCGACTCGAGGAATGAACTCAACTCGAGGAGTTTTTGTAGAGTCGGCACTAGGAGTAGCTAGTCGACTCGTGGACTCGGTACTCGACTCGAGGTATGAACTCAACTCGAGGAGATTTTTGTAGAGTCGGCACGAGGAGTAGCTAGTCGACTCGTGGACTCGGTACTCGACTTGAGGAGTGAACTCAACTCGAGGAGAAATGTAGAGTCGGCACGAGGAGTACCTCGTCGACTCGTGGACTCGGTACTCGACTCGAGGAGTGAACTCAACTCGAAGAGAAATGTAGAGTCGGCACGAGGAGTGGCTTGTCGACTCGTGGACTCGGTACTCGACTCGAGGAGTGAACTCAACTCGAGGTGAAATGTAGAGTCGGCACGTGGAGTAGCTAGTCGACTCGTGGACTCGGTACTAGACTCGAGGAGAAATGTAGAGTCGGCACGAGGAGTAGCTCGTCGACTCGTGGACTCGGTACTTGACTCGAGGAGTGAACTCAACTCGATGAGAAATGTAGAGTCGGCATGAGGAGTAGCTAGTCCACTCGAGGAGTGAACTCAACTCGAGGAGAAATGTAGAGTTGGCACGAGGGGTAGCTAGTCGACTCGTGGACTCGGTACTCGACTCGAGGAGAAATGTAGAGTCGGCCCGAGGAGTAGCTTGTCGACTCGTGGACTCGGTACACGACTCGAGGAGTGAACTCAACTTGAGGAGAAACGTAGAGTCGCCACGAGGAGTGGCTTGTCAACTCGTGGACTCGGCACTCGACTCGAGGAGTGAACTCAACTCGAGGAGAAACGTAGAGTTGCCACGAGGAGTAGCTAGTCGACTCGTGGACTCGGTACTCGATTCGAGGAGTGAACTCAACTCGAGGAGAAATGTAGAGTCGGCACGAGGAGTAGCTTGTCGACTCGTGGACTCGGTACTCGACTCGAGGAGTGAACTCAACTCGAGGAGAAACGTAGAGTCGGCATCAGGAGTAGCTTGTCGACTCGTGGACTCGGCGCTCGACTCGAGGAGTGAACTCAACTCGAGGAGAAACGTAGAGTCGGCACGAGGAGTAGCTTGTCGACTCCTGAACTCGGCACTCGACTCGAGGAGTTGACTCAACTCGAGGAGAAATGTAGAGTCGGCACGAGGAGTATCTTGTCGACTCGTAGACTCGGTACTCGACTCGAGGAGTGAACTCAACTCGAGGAGAAACGTAGAGTCGGCATGAGGAGTAGCTTGTCGACTCGTGGACTCGCACTCGACTCGAGGAGTGAACTCAACTCGAGGAGAAACGTAGAGTCGGCACGAGGAGTAGCTTGTCGACTCGTGGACTCGGCACTCGACTCGAGGAGTTGACTCAACTCGAGGAGAAATGTAGAGTCGGCACGAGGAGTATCTTGTCGACTCGTAGACTCGGTACTCGACTCGAGGAGTGAACTCAACTCGAGGAGAAACGTAGAGTCGGCATGAGGAGTAGCTTGTCGACTCGTGGACTCGCACTCGACTCGAGGAGTGAACTCAACTCGAGGAGAAACGTAGAGTCGGCACGAGGAGTAGCTTGTCGACTCGTGGACTCGGCACTCGACTCGAGGAGTGGACTCAACTCGAGGAGAAATGTAGAGTCGGCACGAGGAGTATCTTGTCGACTCATGGACTCGGTACTCGACTCGAGGAGTGAACTCAACTCGAGGAGAAACGTAGAGTCGGCATGAGGAGTAGCTTGTCGACTCGTGGACTCGGCACTCGACTCGAGGAGTGAACTCAACTCGAGGAGAAACATAGAGTCGGCACGAGGAGTAGCTTGTCGACTCGTGGACTCGGCACTCGACTCGTGGAGTGGACTCAACTCGAGGAGAAGTATAGAGTGGGCACGTGGAGTATCTTGTCGACTCGTGGACTCGATACTTGACTTGAGGAATGAACTCAACTCAAGGAGGAATGTAGAGTCGGCACGAGGAGAAGCAAGTCGACTCGTTGACTCGGTACTCGACTCGAGGAATAAACTCAACTCGAGGAGAAATGTAGAGTCGGCACGAGGAGTAGCTAGTCGACTCGTGGACTCGGTACTCGACTAGAGGAATGAACTCAACTCGAGGAGTTTTTTGTAGAGTCGGCACGAGGAGTAGCTAGTCGACTCGTGGACTCGGTACTCGAGGAGAAACGTAGACTCGGCATCAGGAGTGGCTTGTCGACTCGTGGACTCGGCACTCGACTCGAGGAGTGAACTCAACTCAAGGAGAAACGTAGAGTCGGCACGAGGAGTAGCTTGTCGACTCATGGACTCGGCACTCGACTCGAGGAATGGACTCAACTCGAGGAGAAATGTAGAGTCGGCACGTGGAGTATCTTGTCGACTCGTGGACTCGGTACTTGACTCGAGGAATGAACTCAACTCAAGGACGAATGTAGAGTCGGCACGAGGAGAAGCAAGTCGACTCGTTGACTCGGTACTCGACTCGAGGAATGAACTCAACTCGAGGAGAAATGTAGAGTCGGCACGAGGAGTAGCTAGTCGGCTCGTGGACTCGGTACTCGACTCGAGGAATGAATTCAACTCGAGGAGTTTTGTGTAGAGTCGGCACGAGGAGTAGCTAGTCGACTCGTGGACTCGGTACTCGACTCGAGGTATGAACTCAACTCGAGGAGATTTTTGTAAAGTCGGCACGACGAGTAGCTAGTCGACTCGTGGACTCGGTACTCAACTTGACGAGTGAACTCAACTCGAGGGGAAATGTAGAGTCAGCACGAGGAGTAGCTCGTTGACTCGTGGACTCGGTACTCGACTCGAGGAGTGAACTCAACTCGAGGAGAAATGTAGAGTCGTCACGAGGAGTAGCTAGTCGACTCGTGGACTCGGTACTCGACTCGAGGAATGAACTCAACTCGAGGAGTTTTTGTAGAGTCGGCACTAGGAGTAGCTAGTCGACTCGTGGACTCGGTACTCGACTCGAGGTATGAACTCAACTCGAGGAGATTTTTGTAGAGTCGGCACGAGGAGTAGCTAGTCGACTCGTGGACTCGGTACTCGACTTGAGGAGTGAACTCAACTCGAGGAGAAATGTAGAGTCGGCACGAGGAGTAGCTCGTCGACTCGTGGACTCGGTACTCGACTCGAGGAGTGAACTCAACTCGAAGAGAAATGTAGAGTCGGCACGAGGAGTGGCTTGTCGACTCGTGGACTCGGTACTCGACTCGAGGAGTGAACTCAACTCGAGGTGAAATGTAGAGTCGGCACGTGGAGTAGCTAGTCGACTCGTGGACTCGGTACTAGACTCGAGGAGAAATGTAGAGTCGGCACGAGGAGTAGCTCGTCGACTCGTGGACTCGGTACTTGACTCGAGGAGTGAACTCAACTCGATGAGAAATGTAGAGTCGGCATGAGGAGTAGCTAGTCCACTCGAGGAGTGAACTCAACTCGAGGAGAAATGTAGAGTTGGCACGAGGGGTAGCTAGTCGACTCGTGGACTCGGTACTCGACTCGAGGAGAAATGTAGAGTCGGCCCGAGGAGTAGCTTGTCGACTCGTGGACTCGGTACACGACTCGAGGAGTGAACTCAACTTGAGGAGAAACGTAGAGTCGCCACGAGGAGTAGCTTGTCAACTCGTGGACTCGGCACTCGACTCGAGGAGTAAACTCAACTCGAGGAGAAACGTAGAGTTGCCACGAGGAGTAGCTAGTCGACTCGTGGACTCGGTACTCAATTCGAGGAGTGAACTCAACTCGAGGAGAAATGTAGAGTCGGCACGAGGAGTAGCTTGTCGACTCGTGGACTCGGTACTCGACTCGAGGAGTGAACTCAACTCGAGGAGAAACGTAGAGTCGGCATCAGGAGTAGCTTGTCGACTCCTGGACTCGGCGCTCGACTCGAGGAGTGAACTCAACTCGAGGAGAAACGTAGAGTCGGCACGAGGAGTAGCTTGTCGACTCCTGAACTCGGCACTCGACTCGAGGAGTTGACTCAACTCGAGGAGAAATGTAGAGTCGGCACGAGGAGTATCTTGTCGACTCGTAGACTCGGTACTCGACTCGAGGAGTGAACTCAACTCGAGGAGAAACGTAGAGTCGGCATGAGGAGTAGCTTGTCGACTCGTGGACTCGCACTCGACTCGAGGAGTGAACTCAACTCGAGGAGAAACGTAGAGTCGGCACGAGGAGTAGCTTGTCGACTCGTGGACTCGGCACTCGACTCGAGGAGTTGACTCAACTCGAGGAGAAATGTAGAGTCGGCACGAGGAGTATCTTGTCGACTCGTAGACTCGGTACTCGACTCGAGGAGTGAACTCAACTCGAGAAGAAACGTAGAGTCGGCATGAGGAGTAGCTTGTCGACTCGTGGACTCGCACTCGACTCGAGGAGTGAACTCAACTCGAGGAGAAACGTAGAGTCGGCACGAGGAGTAGCTTGTCGACTCGTGGACTCGGCACTCGACTCGAGGAGTGGACTCAACTCGAGGAGAAATGTAGAGTCGGCACGAGGAGTATCTTGTCGACTCATGGACTCGGTACTCGACTCGAGGAGTGAACTCAACTCGAGGAGAAACGTAGAGTCGGCATGAGGAGTAGCTTGTCGACTCGTGGACTCGGCACTCGACTCGAGGAGTGAACTCAACTCGAGGAGAAACATAGAGTCGGCACGAGGAGTAGCTTGTCAACTCGTGGACTCGGCACTCGACTCGAGGAGTGAACTCAACTCGAGGAGAAACGTAGAGTTGCCACGAGGAGTAGCTAGTCGACTCGTGGACTCGGTACTCGATTCGAGGAGTGAACTCAACTCGAGGAGAAATGTAGAGTCGGCACGAGGAGTAGCTTGTCGACTCGTGGACTCGGTACTCGACTCGAGGAGTGAACTCAACTCGAGGAGAAACGTAGAGTCGGCATCAGGAGTAGCTTGTCGACTCGTGGACTCGGCGCTCGACTCGAGGAGTGAACTCAACTCGAGGAGAAACGTAGAGTCGGCACGAGGAGTAGCTTGTCGACTCCTGAACTCGGCACTCGACTCGAGGAGTTGACTCAACTCGAGGAGAAATGTAGAGTCGGCACGAGGAGTATCTTGTCGACTCGTAGACTCGGTACTCGACTCGAGGAGTGAACTCAACTCGAGGAGAAACGTAGAGTCGGCATGAGGAGTAGCTTGTCGACTCGTGGACTCGCACTCGACTCGAGGAGTGAACTCAACTCGAGGAGAAATGTAGAGTCGGCACGAGGAGTAGCTTGTCGACTCGTGGACTCGGCACTCGACTCGAGGAGTTGACTCAACTCGAGGAGAAATGTAGAGTCGGCACGAGGAGTATCTTGTCGACTCGTAGACTCGGTACTCGACTCGAGGAGTGAACTCAACTCGAGGAGAAACGTAGAGTCGGCATGAGGAGTAGCTTGTCGACTCGTGGACTCGCACTCGACTCGAGGAGTGAACTCAACTCGAGGAGAAACGTAGAGTCGGCACGAGGAGTAGCTTGTCGACTCGTGGACTCGGCACTCGACTCGAGGAGTGGACTCAACTTGAGGAGAAATGTAGAGTCGGCATCAGGAGTAGCTTGTCGACTCATGGACTCGGCGCTCGACTCGAGGAGTGAACTCAACTCGAGGAGAAACGTAGAGTCGGCACGAGGAGTAGCTTGTCGACTCATGCACTCGGCACTCGACTCGAGGAGTTGACTTAACTCGAGGAGAAACATAGAGTCGGCACGAGGAGTAGCTTGTCGACTCGTGGACTCGGCACTCGACTCGTGGAGTGGACTCAACTCGAGGAGAAGTGTAGAGTGGGCACGTGGAGTATCTTGTCGACTCGTGGACTCGATACTTGACTTGAGGAATGAACTCAACTCAAGGAGGAATGTAGAGTCGGCACGAGGAGAAGCAAGTCGACTCGTTGACTCGGTACTCGACTCGAGGAATGAACTCAACTCGAGGAGAAATGTAGAGTCGGCACGAGGAGTAGCTAGTCGACTCGTGGACTCGGTACTCGACTAGAGGAATGAACTCAACTCGAGGAGTTTTTTGTAGAGTCGGCACGAGGAGTAGCTAGTCGACCCGTGGACTCGGTACTCGACTCGAGGTATTAACTCAACTCGAGGAGATTTTTGTAGAGTCGGCATGAGGAGTAGCTAGTCGACTCGTGGAGTCGGTACTCAACTTGAGGAGCGAACTCAACTCGAGGAATGAACTCAGCTCGAGGAGAAATGTAGAGTCGGCACGAGGAGTAGCTAGTTGACTCGTGGACTCGGTACTCGACTAGAGGAATGAACTCAACTCGAGGAGTTTTTTGTAGAGTCGGCACGAGGAGTAGCAAGTCGACTCGTGGACTCGGTACTCGACTCGAGGTATGAACTCAACTCGAGGAGATTTTTGTAGAGTCGGCCCGAGGAGTAGCTTGTCGACTCGTGGACTCGGTACACGACTCGAGGAGTGAACTCAACTTGAGGAGAAACGTAGAGTCGCCACGAGGAGTAGCTTGTCAACTCGTGGACTCGGCACTCGACTCGAGGAGTGAACTCAACTCGAGGAAAAACGTAGAATCGCCACGAGGAGTAGCTAGTCGACTCGTGGACTCGGTACTCGATTCGAGGAGTGAACTCAACTCGAGGAGAAATGTAGAGTCGGCACGAGGAGTAGCTTGTCGACTCGTGGACTCGGTACTCGACTCGAGGAGTGAACTCAACTCGAGGAGAAACGTAGAGTCGGCATCAGGAGTAGCTTGTCGACTCGTGGACTCGGCGCTCGACTCGAGGAGTGAACTCAACTCGAGGAGAAACGTAGAGTCGGCACGAGGAGTAGCTTGTCGACTCATGTACTCGGCACTCGAGACTTAACTCGAGGAGAAATGTTGAGTCGGCACGAGGAGTATCTTGTCGACTCGTGGACTCGGTACTCGACTCGAGGAGTGAACTCAACTCGAGGAGAAACGTAGAGTCGGCATGAGGAGTAGCTTGTCGACTCGAGGAGTGAACTCAACTCGAGGAGAAACGTAGAGTCGCCACGAGGAGTAGCTTGTCGACTCGTGGACTCGGCACTCGACTCGAGGAGTGGAGTCAACTCGAGGAGAAATGTAGAGTCGGAACGAGGAGTATCTTGTCGACTCATGGACTCGGAACTCGACTCGAGGAGTGAACTCAACTCGAGGAGAAACGTAGAGTCGGCATGAGGAGTAGCTTGTCGACTCGTGGATGCGGCACTCGACTCGAGGAGTGAACTCAACTCGAGGAGAAACATAGAGTCGGCACGAGGAGTAGCTAGTCGACTCGTGGACTCGGCACTCGACTCGTGGAGTGGACTCAACTCGAGGAGAAATGTAGAGTCGGCACGAGGAGTAGCTAGTCGACTCGTGGACTCGGTACTTGACTCGAGGAATGAACTCAACTCAAGGAGGAATGTAGAGTCGGCACGAGGAGAAGCAAGTCGACTCGTTGACTCGGTACTCGACTCGAGGAATGAACTCAACTCGAGGAGAAATGTAGAGTCGGCACGAGGAGTAGCTAGTCGACTCGTGGACTCGGTACTCGACTAGAGGAATGAACTCAACTAGAGGAGTTTTTTGTAGAGTCGGCACGAGGAGTAGCTAGTCGACTCGTGGACTCGGTACTCGACTCGAGGTATGAACTCAACTCGAGGAGATTTTTGTAGAGTCGGCACGAGGAGTAGCTAGTCGACTCGTGGACTCGGTACTCAACTTGAGGAGTGAACTCAACTCGAGGGGAAATGTAGAGTCAGCACGAGGAGTAGCTCGTCGACTCGTGGACTCGGTACTCGACTCGAGGAGTGAACTCAACTCGAAGAGAAATGTAGAGTCGGCACGAGGAGTGGCTTGTCGACTCGTGGACTCGGTACTCGACTCGAGGAGTGAACTCAACTCGAGGAGAAACGTAGAGTCGCCACGATGAGTAGCTAGTCGACTCGTGGACTCGGTACTCGACTCGAGGAGTGAACTCAACTCGAGGAGAAATGTAGAGTCGGCACGAGGAATAGCTTGTCGACCCGTGGACTCGGTACTCGACTTGAGGAGTGAACTCAACTCGAGGAGAAACGTAGACTCGGCATCAGGAGTGGCTTGTCGACTCGTGGACTCGACACTCGACTCGAGGAGTGAACTCAACTCGAGGAGAAACGTAGAGTCGGCACGAAGAGTAGCTTGTCGACTCGTGGACTCGGCACTCGACTCGAGGAATGGACTCAACTCGAGGAGAAATGTAGAGTCGGCACGTGGAGTATCTTGTCGACTCGTGGACTCGATACTTGACTCGAGGAATGAACTCAACTCAAGGAGGAATGTAGAGTCGGCACGAGGAGAAGCAAGTCGACTCGTTGACTCGGTACTCGACTCGAGGAATGAACTCAACTCGAGGAGAAATGTAGAGTCGGCACGAGGAGTAGCTAGTCGACTCGTGGACTCGGTACTCGACTAGAGGAATGAACTCAACTCGAGGAGTTTTTTGTAGAGTCGGCACGAGGAGTAGCTAGTCGACCCGTGGACTCGGTACTCGACTCGAGGTATTAACTCAACTCGAGGAGATTTTTGTAGAGTCGGCACGAGGAGTAGCTAGTCGACTCGTGGAGTCGGTACTCAACTTGAGGAGTGAACTCAACTCGAGGAATGAACTCAACTCGAGGAGAAATGTAGAGTCGGCACGAGGAGTAGCTAGTTGACTCGTGGACTCGGTACTCGACTAGAGGAATGAACTCAACTCGAGGAGTTTTTTGTAGAGTCGGCACGAGGAGTAGCTAGTCGACTCGTGGACTCGGTACTCGACTCGAGGTATGAACTCAACTCGAGGAGATTTTTGTAGAGTCGGCCCGAGGAGTAGCTTGTCGACTCGTGGACTCGGTACACGACTCGAGGAGTGAACTCAACTTGAGGAGAAACGTAGAGTCTCCACGAGGAGTAGCTTGTCAAGTCGTGGACTCGGCACTCGACTCGAGGAGTGAACTCAACTCGAGGAAAAACGTAGAATCGCCACGAGGAGTAGCTAGTCGACTCGTGGACTCGGTACTCGATTCGAGGAGTGAACTCAACTCGAGGAGAAATGTAGAGTCGGCACGAGGAGTAGCTTGTCGACTCGTGGACTCGGTACTCGACTCGAGGAGTGAACTCCACTCGAGGAGAAACGTAGAGTCGGCATCAGGAGTAGCTTGTCGACTCGTGGACTCGGCGCTCGACTCGAGGAGTGAACTCAACTCGAGGAGAAACGTAGAGTCGGCACGAGGAGTAGCTTGTCGACTCATGCACTCGGCACTCGACTCGAGGAGTTGACTTAACTCGAGGAGAAATGTAGAGTCGGCACGAGGAGTATCTTGTCGACTCGTGGACTCGGTACTCGACTCGAGGAGTGAACTCAACTCGAGGAGAAACGTAGAGTCGGCATGAGGAGTAGCTTGTCGACTCGAGGAGTGAACTCAACTCGAGGAGAAACGTAGAGTCGGCACGAGGAGTAGCTTGTCGACTCGTGGACTCGGCACTCGACTCGAGGAGTGGACTCAACTCGAGGAGAAATGTAGAGTCGGCACGAGGAGTATCTTGTCGACTCATGGACTCGGAACTCGACTCGAGGAGTGAACTCAACTCGAGGAGAAACGTAGAGTCGGCATGAGGAGTAGCTTGTCGACTCGTGGATGCGGCACTCGACTCGAGGAGTGAACTCAACTCGAGGAGAAACATAGAGTCGGCACGAGGAGTAGCTTGTCGACTCGTGGACTCGGCACTCGACTCGTGGAGTGAACTCAACTCGAGGAGAAATGTAGAGTCGGCACGAGGAGTAGCTAGTCGACTCGTGGACTCGGTACTTGACTCGAGGAATGAACTCAACTCAAGAAGGAATGTAGAGTCGGCACGAGGAGAAGCAAGTCGACTCGTTGACTCGGTACTCGACTCGAGGAATGAACTCAACTCGAGGAGAAATGTAGAGTCGGCACGAGGAGTAGCTAGTCGACACGTGGACTCGGTACTCCACTCGAGGAATGAACTCAACTCGAGGAGTTTTTTGTAGAGTCGGCACGAGGAGTAGCTAGTCGACTCGTGGACTCGGTACTCGACTCGAGGTATGAACTCAACTCGAGGAGATTTTTGTAGAGTCGGCACGAGGAGTAGCTAGTCGACTCGTGGACTCGGTACTCAACTTAAGGAGTGAACTCAACTCGAGGGGAAATGTAGAGTCGGCACGAGGAGTTGCTCGTCGACTCGTGGACTCGGTACTCAACTTGAGGAGTGAACTCAACTCGAGGGGAAATGTAGAGTCAGCACGAGGAGTAGCTCGTCGACTCGTGGACTCGGTACTCGACTCGAGGAGTGAACTCAACTCGAAGAGAAATGTAGAGTCGGCACGAGGAGAGGCTTGTCGACTCGTGGACTCGGTACTCGACTCGAGGAGTGAACTCAACTCGAGGAGAAACGTAGAGTCGCCACGATGAGTAGCTAGTCGACTCGTGGACTCGGTACTCGACTCGAGGAGTGAACTCAACTCGAGGAGAAATGTAGAGTCGGCACGAGGAATAGCTTGTCGACCCGTGGACTCGGTACTCGACTTGAGGAGTGAACTCAACTCGAGGAGAAACGTAGACTCGGCATCAGGAGTGGCTTGTCGACTCGTGGACTCGACACTCGACTCGAGGAGTGAACTCAACTCGAGGAGAAACGTAGAGTCGGCACGAAGAGTAGCTTGTCGACTCGTGGACTCGGCACTCGACTCGAGGAATGGACTCAACTCGAGGAGAAATGTAGAGTCGGCACGTGGAGTATCTTGTCGACTCGTGGACTCGATACTTGACTCGAGGAATGAACTCAACTCAAGGAGGAATGTAGAGTCGGCACGAGGAGAAGCAAGTCGACTCGTTGACTCGGTACTCGACTCGAGGAATGAACTCAACTCGAGGAGAAATGTAGAGTCGGCACGAGGAGTAGCTAGTCGACTCGTGGACTCGGTACTCGACTAGAGGAATGAACTCAACTCGAGGAGTTTTTTGTAGAGTCGGCACGAGGAGTAGCTAGTCGACCCGTGGACTCGGTACTCGACTCGAGGTATTAACTCAACTCGAGGAGATTTTTGTAGAGTCGGCACGAGGAGTAGCTAGTCGACTCGTGGAGTCGGTACTCAACTTGAGGAGTGAACTCAACTCGAGGAATGAACTCAACTCGAGGAGAAATGTAGAGTCGGCACGAGGAGTAGCTAGTTGACTCGTGGACTCGGTACTCGACTAGAGGAATGAACTCAACTCGAGGAGTTTTTTGTAGAGTCGGCACGAGGAGTAGCTAGTCGACTCGTGGACTCGGTACTCGACTCGAGGTATGAACTCAACTCGAGGAGATTTTTGTAGAGTCGGCCCGAGGAGTAGCTTGTCGACTCGTGGACTCGGTACACGACTCGAGGAGTGAACTCAACTTGAGGAGAAACGTAGAGTCTCCACGAGGAGTAGCTTGTCAAGTCGTGGACTCGGCACTCGACTCGAGGAGTGAACTCAACTCGAGGAAAAACGTAGAATCGCCACGAGGAGTAGCTAGTCGACTCGTGGACTCGGTACTCGATTCGAGGAGTGAACTCAACTCGAGGAGAAATGTAGAGTCGGCACGAGGAGTAGCTTGTCGACTCGTGGACTCGGTACTCGACTCGAGGAGTGAACTCCACTCGAGGAGAAACGTAGAGTCGGCATCAGGAGTAGCTTGTCGACTCGTGGACTCGGCGCTCGACTCGAGGAGTGAACTCAACTCGAGGAGAAACGTAGAGTCGGCACGAGGAGTAGCTTGTCGACTCATGCACTCGGCACTCGACTCGAGGAGTTGACTTAACTCGAGGAGAAATGTAGAGTCGGCACGAGGAGTATCTTGTCGACTCGTGGACTCGGTACTCGACTCGAGGAGTGAACTCAACTCGAGGAGAAACGTAGAGTCGGCATGAGGAGTAGCTTGTCGACTCGAGGAGTGAACTAAACTCGAAGAGAAACGTAGAGTCGGCACGAGGAGTAGCTTGTCGACTCGTGGACTCGGCACTCGACTCGAGGAGTGGACTCAACTCGAGGAGAAATGTAGAGTCGGCACGAGGAGTATCTTGTCGACTCATGGACTCGGAACTCGACTCGAGGAGTGAACTCAACTCGAGGAGAAACGTAGAGTCGGCATGAGGAGTAGCTTGTCGACTCGTGGATGCGGCACTCGACTCGAGGAGTGAACTCAACTCGAGGAGAAACATAGAGTCGGCACGAGGAGTAGCTTGTCGACTCGTGGACTCGGCACTCGACTCGTGGAGTGGACTCAACTCGAGGAGAAATGTAGAGTCGGCACGAGGAGTAGCTAGTCGACTCGTGGACTCGGTACTTGACTCGAGGAATGAACTCAACTCAAGGAGGAATGTAGAGTCGGCACGAGGAGAAGCAAGTCGACTCGTTGACTCGGTACTCGACTCGAGGAATGAACTCAACTCGAGGAGAAATGTAGAGTCGGCACGAGGAGTAGCTAGTCGACACGTGGACTCGGTACTCCACTCGAGGAATGAACTCAACTCGAGGAGTTTTTTGTAGAGTCGGCACGAGGAGTAGCTAGTCGACTCGTGGACTCGGTACTCGACTCGAGGTATGAACTCAACTCGAGGAGATTTTTGTAGAGTCGGCACGAGGAGTAGCTAGTCGACTCGTGGACTCGGTACTCAACTTAAGGAGTGAACTCAACTCGAGGGGAAATGTAGAGTCGGCACGAGGAGTAGCTCGTCGACTCGTGGACTCGGTACTCTACTCGAGGAGTGAACTCAACTCGAGGAGAAACGTAGAGTCGCCACGATGAGTAGCTAGTCGACTCGTGGACTTGGTACTCGACTCGAGGAGTGAACTAAACTAAAGGAGAAATGTAGAGTCGGCACGAGGAATAGCTTGTCGACCCGTGGACTCGGTACTCGACTCGAGGAGTGAACTCAACTCGAGGAGAAACGTAGACTCGGCATCAGGAGTGGCTTGTCGACTCGTGGACTCGGTACTCGACTCGAGGAGTGAACTCAACTCGAGGAGAAATGTAGAGTCGGCACGAGGAGTATCTTGTCGACTCGAGGAGTGAACTCAACTCGAGGAGAAACGTAGAGTCGGCATGAGGAGTAGCTTGTTGACTCGTGGACTCGCACTCGACTCGAGGAGTGAACTCAACTCGAGGAGAAACGTAGAGTCGGCACGAGGAGTAGCTTGTCGACTCGTGGACTCGGCACTCGACTCGAGGAGTGGACTCAACTCGAGGAGAAATGTAGAGTCGGCATGAGGAGTATCTTGTCGACTCATGGACTCGGTACTCGACTCGAGGAGAAACGTAGAGTCGGCATGAGGAGTAGCTTGTCGACTCGTGGACTCGGCACTCGACTCGAGGAGTGAACTCAACTCGAGGAGAAACATAGAGTCGGCACGAGGAGTAGCTTGTCGACTCGTGGACTCGGCACTCGACTCGTGGAGTGGACTCAACTCGAGGAGAAATGTAGAGTCGGCACGAGGAGTAGCTAGTCGACTCGTGGACTCGGTACTTGACTCGAGGAATGAACTCAACTCAAGGAGGAATGTAGAGTCGGCACGAGCAGTAGCTAGTCGACTCGTGGACTCGGTACTTGACTAGAGGAATGAACTCAACTCGAGGAGTTTTGTGTAGAGTCGGCACGAGGAGTAGCTAATCGACTCGTGGACTCGGTACTCGACTCGAGGTATGAACTCAACTCGAGGAGATTTTTGTAGAGTCGGCACGACGAGTAGCTAGTCGACTCGTGGACTCGGTACTCAACTTGAGGAGTGAACTCAACTCGAGGGGAAATGTAGAGTCAGCACGAGGAGTAGCTCGTCGACTCGTGGACTCGGTACTCGACTCGAGGAGTGAACTCAACTCGAAGAGAAATGTAGAGTCGGCACGAGGAGTGGCTTGTCGACTCGTGGACTCGGTACTCGACTCGAGGAGTGAACTCAACTCGAGGAGAAACGTAGAGTCGGCACGATGAGTAGCTAGTCGACTCGTGGACTCGGTACTCGACTCGAGGAGTGAACTCAACTTGCGGAGAAATGTAGAGTCGGCACGAGGAATAGCTTGTCGACCCGTGGACTCGGTACTCGACTCGACGAGTGAACTCAACTCGAGGAGAAACGTAGACTCGGCATCAGGAGTGGCTTGTCGACTCGTGGACTCGGCACTCGACTCGAGGAGTGAACTCAACTCGAGGAGAAACGTAGAGTCGGCACGAGGAGTAGCTTGTTGACTCGTGGACTCGGCACTCGACTCGAGGAATGGACTCAACTCGAGGAGAAATGTAGAGTCGGCACGTGGAGTATCTTGTCGACTCGTGGACTCGGTACTTGACTCGAGGAATGAACTCAACTCAAGGAGGAATGTAGAGTCGGCACGAGGAGAAGCAAGTCGACTCGTTGACTCGGTACTCGACTCGAGGAATGAACTCAACTCGAGGAGAAATGTAGAGTCGGCACGAGGAGTAGCTAGTCGACTCGTGGACTCGGTACTCGACTAGAGGAATGAACTCAACTCGAGGAGTTTTTTGTAGAGTCGGCAGGAGGAGTAGCTAGTCGACTCGTGGACTCGGTACTCGACTCGAGGTATGAACTCAACTCGAGGAGATTTTTGTAGAGTCGGCACGAGGAGTAGCTAGTCGACTCGTGGACTCGGTACTCAACTTGAGGAGTGAACTAAACTCGAGGGGAAATGTAGAGTCGGCACGAGGAGTAGCTCGTCGACTCGTGGACTCGGTACTCGACTCAAGGAGTGAACTCAACTCGAAGAGAAATGTAGAGTCGGCACGAGGAGTGATTTGTCGACTCGTGGACTCGGTACTCGACTCGAGGAGTGAACTCAACTCGAGGAGAAACGTAGAGTCGCCACGATGAGTAGCTAGTCGACTCGTGGACTCGATACTCGACTCGAGGAGTGAACTCAACTCGAGGAGAAATGTAGAGTCGGCACGAGGAATAGCTTGTCGACCCGTGGACTCGGTACTCGACTCGAGGAGTGAACTCAACTCGAGGAGAAACGTAGACTCGGCATCAGGAGTGGCTTGTCGACTCGTGGACTCGGCACTCGACTCGAGGAGTGAACTCAACTCGAGGAGAAACGTAGAGTCGGCACGAGGAGTAGCTTGTTGACTCGTGGACTCGGCACTCGACTCGAGGAATGGACTCCACTCGAGGAGAAATGTAGAGTCGGCACGTGGAGTATCTTGTCGACTCGTGGACTCGGTACTTGACTCGAGGAATGAACTCAACTCAAGGAGGAATGTAGAGTCGGCACGAGGAGAAGCTAGTCGACTCGTTGACTCGGTACTCGACTCGAGGAATAAACTCAACTCGAGGAGAAATGTAGAGTCGGCACGAGGAGTAGCTAGTCGACTCGTGGACTCGGTACTCGACTAGAGGAATGAACTCAACTCGAGGAGTTTTTTGTAGAGTCGGCAGGAGGAGTAGCTAGTCGACTCGTGGACTCGGTACTCGACTCGAGGTATGAACTCAACTCGAGGAGATTTTTGTAGAGTCGGCACGAGGAGTAGCTAGTCGACTCGTGGACTCGGTACTCAACTTGAGGAGTGAACTCAACTCGAGGGGAAATGTAGAGTCGGCACGAGGAGTAGCTCGTCGACTCGTGGACTCGGTACTCGATACGAGGAGTGAACTCAACTCGAAGAGAAATGTAGAGTCGGCACGAGGAGTGGCTTGTCGACTCGTGGACTCAGTACTCGACTCGAGGAGTGAACTCAACTCGAGGAGAAACGTAGAGTCGCCACGATGAGTAGCTAGTCGACTCGTGGACTCGGTACTCGACTCGAGGAGTGAACTCAACTCGAGGAGAAATGTAGAGTCGGCACGAGGAATAGCTTGTTGACTCGTGGAATCGGCGCTCGACTCGAGGAATGGACTCAACTCGAGGAGAAATGTAGAGTCGGCACGAGGAGTAGCTAGTCGACTCATGGACTCGGTACTTGACTCGAGGAATGAACTCAACTCGAGGAGGAATGTAGAGTCGGCACGAGGAGTAGCAAGTCGACTCGTGGACTCGGTACTCGACTCGAGGAATGAACTCAACTCGAGGAGAAATGTAGAGTCCTCACGAGGAGAAGCTAGTCGACTCGTGGACTCGGTACTCGACTCGAGGAATGATCTCAACTCAAGGAGTTTTTTGTAGAGTCAGCACGAGGAGTAGCTAGTAGACTCGTGGACTCGGTACTCGACTCGAGGTATGAACTCAACTCGAGGAGATTTTTGTAGAGTCGGCACGAGAAGTAGCTAGTCGACTCGTGGACTCGGTACTCGACTTGAGGAGTGAACTCAACTCGAGGAGAAATATAGAGTCGGCACGAGGAGTAGGTCGTCGACTCGTGGACTCGGTACTCGACTCGAGGAGTGAACTCAACTCGAGGAGAAATGTAGAGTCGGCACGAGGAGTGGCTTGTCGACTCGTGGACTCGGTACTCGACTCGAGGAGTGAACTCAACTCGAGGAGAAATGTAGAGTCGGCACGAGGAGTAGCTAGTCGACTCGTGGACTCGGTACTAGACTCGAGGAGAAATGTAGAGTCGGCACGAGGAGTAGCTCGTCGACTCGTGGACTTGGTTCTCGACTCGAGGAGTGAACTCAACTCGATGAGAAATGTAGAGTCGGCATGAGGAGTACCTAGTCGACTCGTTGACTCGGTACTCGACTCGAGGAGTGAACTCAACTTGAGGAGAAATGTAGAGTTGGCACGAGGGGTAGCTAGTCGACTCGTGGACTCGGTACTCGACTCGAGGAGAAATGTAGAGTCGACCTGAGGAGTAGCTTGTCGACTCGTGGACTCGGTACACGACTCGAGGAGTGAACTCAACTCGAGGAGAAACGTAGAGTCGCCACGAGGAGTAGCTTGTCAACTCGTGTACTCGGCTCTCGACTCGAGGAGTGAACTCAACTCGAGGAGAAACGTAGAGTCGCCACGAGGAGTAGCTAGTCGACTCGTGGACTCGGTACTCGATTCGAGGAGTAAACTCAACTCGAGGAGAAATGTAGAGTCGGCACGAGGAGTAGCTTGTCGACTCGTGGACTCGGTACTCGACTCGAGGAGTGAACTCAACTCAAGGAGAAACGTAGAGTCGGCATCAGGAGTAGCTTGTCGACTCGTGGACTCGGCACTCGACTCGAGGAGTGAACTCAACTCGAGGAGAAACATAGAGTCGGCACGAGGAGTAGCTTGTCGACTCGTGGACTCGGCACTCGACTCGAGGAGTGAACTCAACTCGAGGAGAAACATAGAGTCGGCACGAGGAGTAGCTTGTCGACTCGTGGACTCGGCACTCGACTCGTGGAGTGGACTCAACTCGAGGAGAAATGTAGAGTCGGCACGAGGAGTAGCTAGTCGACTCGTGGACTCGGTACTTGACTCGAGGAATGAACTCAACTCAAGGAGGAATGTAGAGTCGGCACGAGGAGAAGCAAGTCGACTCGTCGACTCGGTACTCG
The DNA here is from genome assembly GCF_054948205.1 of Urtica dioica subsp. dioica. Lineage (NCBI taxonomy): Eukaryota > Viridiplantae > Streptophyta > Magnoliopsida > Rosales > Urticaceae > Urtica > Urtica dioica. Next base: position 36,734,642 of record NC_142759.1, on the reverse strand, counting down.
ACTCGAGGAATGAACTCAACTCGAGGAGAAATGTAGAGTCGGCACGAGGAGTAGCTAGTCGACTCGTGGACTCGGTACTCGACTCGAGGAATGAACTCAACTCGAGGAGTTTTTTGTAGAGTCGGCACGAGGAGTAGCTAGTCGACTCGTGGACTCGGTACTCGACTCGAGGTATGAACTCAACTCGAGGAGATTTTTGTAGAGTCGGCACGAGGAGTAGCTAGTCGACTCGTGGACTCGGTACTCAACTTGAGGAGTTAACTCAACTCGAGGGGAAATGTAGAGTCGGCACGAGGAGTAGCTCGTCGACTCGTGGACTCGGTACTCGACCCGAGGAGTGAACTCAACTCGAAGAGAAATGTAGAGTCGGCACGAGGAGTGGCTTGTCGACTCGTGGACTAGGTACTCGACTCGAGGAGTGAACTCAACTCGAGGAGAAACGTAGAGTCGCCACGATGAATAGCTAGTCGACTCGTGGACTCGGTACTCGACTCGAGGAGTGAACTCAACTCGAGGAGAAATGTAGAGTCGACACGAGGAATAGCTTGTCGAACCGTGGACTCGGTACTCGACTCGAGGAGTGAACTCAACTCGAGGAGAAACGTAGACTCGGCATCAGGAGTGGCTTGTCGACTCGTGGACTCGGCACTCGACTCGAGGAGAAACGTAGAGTCGGCATGAGGAGTAGCTTGTCGACTCGTGGACTCTGCACTCGACTCGAGGAGTGAACTCAACTCGAGGAGAAACATAGAGTCGGCACGAGGAGTAGCTTGTCGACTCGTGGACTCGGCACTCGACTCGTGGAGTGGACTCAACTCGAGGAGAAATGTAGAGTCGGCACGAGGAGTAGCTAGTCGACTCGTGGACTCGGTACTTGACTCGAGGAGAAATGTAGAGTCGGCACGAGGAGTAGCTCGTCGACTCGTGGACTCGGTTCTCGACTCGAGGAGTGAACTCAACTCGATGAGAAATGTAGAGTCGGCATGAGGAGTACCTAGTCGACTCGTTGACTCGGTACTCGACTCGAGGAGTGAACTCAACTTGAGGAGAAATGTAGAGTTGGCACGAGGGGTAGCTAGTCGACTCGTGGACTCGGTACTCGACTCGAGGAGAAATGTAGAGTCGACCTGAGGAGTAGCTTGTCGACTCGTGGACTCGGTACACGACTCGAGGAGTGAACTCAACTCGAGGAGAAACGTAGAGTCGCCACGAGGAGTAGCTTGTCAACTCGTGTACTCGGCTCTCGACTCGAGGAGTGAACTCAACTCGAGGAGAAACGTAGAGTCGCCACGAGGAGTAGCTAGTCGACTCGTGGACTCGGTACTCGATTCGAGGAGTGAACTCAACTCGAGGAGAAATGTAGAGTCGGCACGAGGAGTAGCTTGTCGACTCGTGGACTCGGTACTCGACTCGAGGAGTGAACTCAACTCAAGGAGAAACGTAGAGTCGGCATCAGGAGTAGCTTGTCGACTCGTGGACTCGGCGCTCGACTCGAGGAGTGAACTCAACTCGAGGAGAAACATAGAGTCGGCACGAGGAGTAGCTTGTCGACTCGTGGACTCGGCACTCGACTCGAGGAGTGAACTCAACTCGAGGAGAAACATAGAGTCGGCACGAGGAGTAGCTTGTCGACTCGTGGACTCGGCACTCGACTCGTGGAGTGGACTCAACTCGAGGAGAAATGTAGAGTCGGCACGAGGAGTAGCTAGTCGACTCGTGGACTCGGTACTTGACTCGAGGAATGAACTCAACTCAAGGAGGAATGTAGAGTCGGCACGAGGAGAAGCAAGTCGACTCGTCGACTCGGTACTCGACTCGAGGAATGAACTCAACTCGAGGAGAAATGTAGAGTCGGCACGAGGAGTAGCTAGTCGACTCGTGGACTCGGTACTCGACTCGAGGAATGAACTCAACTCGAGGAGTTTTTTGTAGAGTCGGCACGAGGAGTAGCTAGTCGACTCGTGGACTCGGTACTCGACTCGAGGTATGAACTCAACTCGAGGAGATTTTTGTAGAGTCGGCACGAGGAGTAGCTAGTCGACTCGTGGACTCGGTACTCAACTTGAGGAGTTAACTCAACTCGAGGGGAAATGTAGAGTCGGCACGAGGAGTAGCTCGTCGACTCGTGGACTCGGTACTCGACTCGAGGAGTGAACTCAACTCGAAGAGAAATGTAGAGTCGGCACGAGGAGTGGCTTGTCGACTCGTGGACTAGGTACTCGACTCGAGGAGTGAACTCAACTCGAGGAGAAACGTAGAGTCGCCACGATGAATAGCTAGTCGACTCGTGGACTCGGTACTCGACTCGAGGAGTGAACTCAACTCGAGGAGAAATGTAGAGTCGACACGAGGAATAGCTTGTCGAACCGTGGACTCGGTACTCGACTCGAGGAGTGAACTCAACTCGAGGAGAAACGTAGACTCGGCATCAGGAGTGGCTTGTCGACTCGTGGACTCGGCACTCGACTCGAGGAGTGAACTCAACTCGAGGAGAAACGTAGAGTCGGCATGAGGAGTAGCTTGTCGACTCGTGGACTCTGCACTCGACTCGAGGAGTGAACTCAACTCGAGGAGAAACATAGAGTCGGCACGAGGAGTAGCTTGTCGACTCGTGGACTCGGCACTCGACTCGTGGAGTGGACTCAACTCGAGGAGAAATGTAGAGTCGGCACGAGGAGTAGCTAGTCGACTCGTGGACTCGGTACTTGACTCGAGGAATGAACTCAACTTGAGGAGGAATGTAGAGTCGGCACGAGGAGTAGCAAGTCGACTCGTGGACTCGGTACTCGACTCGAGGAATGAACTCAACTTGAGGAGAAATGTAGAGTCGTCACGAGGAGAAGCTAGTCGACTCGTAGACTCGGTACTCGACTCGAGGAATGAACTCAACTCAAGGAGTTTTTTGTAGAGTCGGCACGAGGAGTAGCTAGTCGACTCGTGGACTCGGTACTCGACTCGAGGTATGAACTCAACTCGAGGAGATTTTTGTAGAGTCGGCACGAGGAGTAGCTAGTCGACTCGTGGACTCGGTACTCGACTTGAGGAGTGAACTCAACTCGAGGAGAAATATAGAGTCGGCACGAGGAGTAGGTCGTCGACTCGTGGACTCGGTACTCGACTCGAGGAGTGAACTCAACTCGAGGAGAAATGTAGAGTCGGCACGAGGAGTGGCTTGTCGACTCGTGGACTCGGTACTCGACTCGAGGAGTGAACTCAACTCGAGGAGAAATGTAGAGTCGGCACGAGGAGTAGCTAGTCGACTCGTGGACTCGGTACTAGACTCGAGGAGAAATGTAGAGTCGGCACGAGGAGTAGCTCGTCGACTCGTGGACTCGGTACTCGACTCAAGGAGTGAACTCAACTCGATGAGAAATGTAGAGTCGGCATGAGGAGTAGCTAGTCGACTCGTGGACTCGGTACTCGACTCGAGGTATGAACTCAACTCGAGGAGATTTTTGTAGAGTCGGCACGAGGAGTAGCTAGTCGACTCGTGGACTCGGTACTCAACTTGAGGAGTTAACTCAACTCGAGGGGAAATGTAGAGTCGGCACGAGGAGTAGCTCGTCGACTCGTGGACTCGGTACTCGACTCGAGGAGTGAACTCAACTCGAAGAGAAATGTAGAGTCGGCACGAGGAGTGGCTTGTCGACTCGTGGACTCGGTACTCGACTCGAGGAGTGAACTCAACTCGAGGAGTAACGTAGAGTCGCCACGATGAATAGCTAGTCGACTCGTGGACTCGGTACTGGACTCGAGGAGTGAACTCAACTCGAGGAGAAATGTAGAGTCGGCACGAGGAATAGCTTGTCGACCCGTGGACTCGGTACTCGACTCGAGGAGTGAACTCAACTCGAGGAGAAACGTAGACTCGGCATCAGGAGTGGCTTGTCGACTCGTGGACTCGGCACTCGACTCGAGGAGTGAACTCAACTCGAGGAGAAACGTAGAGTCGGCATGAGGAGTAGCTTGTCGACTCGTGGACTCTGCACTCGACTCGAGGAGTGAACTCAACTCGAGGAGAAACATAGAGTCGGCACGAGGAGTAGCTTGTCGACTCGTGGACTCGGCACTCGACTCGTGGAGTGGACTCAACTCGAGGAGAAATGTAGAGTCGGCACGAGGAGTAGCTAGTCGACTCGTGGACTCGGTACTTGACTCGAGGAATGAACTCAACTTGAGGAGGAATGTAGAGTCGGCACGAGGAGTAGCAAGTCGACTCATGGACTCGGTACTCGACTCGAGGAATGAACTCAACTCGAGGAGAAATGTAGAGTCGTCACGAGGAGAAGCTAGTCGACTCGTGGACTCGGTACTCGACTCGAGGAATGAACTCAACTCAAGGAGTTTTTTGTAGAGTCGGCACGAGGAGTAGCTAGTCGACTCGTGGACTCGGTACTCGACTCGAGGTATGAACTCAACTCGAGGAGATTTTTGTAGAGTCGGCACGAGGAGTAGCTAGTCGACTCGTGGACTCGGTACTCGACTTGAGGAGTGAACTCAACTCGAGGAGAAATATAGAGTCGGCACGAGGAGTAGGTCGTCGACTCGTGGACTCGGTACTCGACTCGAGGAGTGAACTCAACTCGAGGAGAAATGTAGAGTCGGCACGAGGAGTGGCTTGTCGACTCGTGGACTCGGTACTCGACTCGAGGAGTGAACTCAACTCGAGGAGAAATGTAGAGTCGGCACGAGGAGTAGCTAGTCGACTCGTGGACTCGGTACTAGACTCGAGGAGAAATGTAGAGTCGGCACGAGGAGTAGCTCGTCGACTCGTGGACTCGGTACTCGACTCAAGGAGTGAACTCAACTCGATGAGAAATGTAGAGTCGGCATGAGGAGTAGCTAGTCGACTCGTTGACTCGGTACTCGACTCGAGGAGTGAACTCAACATGAGGAGAAATGTAGAGTTGGCACGAGGGGTAGCTAGTCGACTCGTGGACTCGGTACTCGACTCGAGGAGAAATGTAGAGTCGACCTGAGGAGTAGCTTGTCGACTCGTGGACTCGGTACACGACTCGAGGAGTGAACTCAACTCGAGGAGAAACGTAGAGTCGCCACGAGGAGTAGCTTGTCAACTCGTGTACTCGGCTCTCGACTCGAGGAGTGAACTCAACTCGAGGGGAAACGTAGAGTCGCCACGAGGAGTAGCTAGTCGACTCGTGGACTCGGTACTCAATTCGAGGAGTGAACTCAACTCGAGGAGAAATGTAGAGTCGGCACGAGGAGTAGCTAGTCGACTCGTGGACTCGGTACTTGACTCGAGGAGAAATGTAGAGTCGGCACGAGGAGTAGCTCGTCGACTCGTGGACTCGGTTCTCGACTCGAGGAGTGAACTCAACTCGATGAGAAATGTAGAGTCGGCATGAGGAGTACCTAGTCGACTCGTTGACTCGGTACTCGACTCGAGGAGTGAACTCAACTTGAGGAGAAATGTAGAGTTGGCACGAGGGGTAGCTAGTCGACTCGTGGACTCGGTACTCGACTCGAGGAGAAATGTAGAGTCGACCTGAGGAGTAGCTTGTCGACTCGTGGACTCGGTACACGACTCGAGGAGTGAACTCAACTCGAGGAGAAACGTAGAGTCGCCACGAGGAGTAGCTTGTCAACTCGTGTACTCGGCTCTCGACTCGAGGAGTGAACTCAACTCGAGGAGAAACGTAGAGTCGCCACGAGGAGTAGCTAGTCGACTCGTGGACTCGGTACTCGATTCGAGGAGTGAACTCAACTCGAGGAGAAATGTAGAGTCGGCACGAGGAGTAGCTTGTCGACTCGTGGACTCGGTACTCGACTCGAGGAGTGAACTCAACTCAAGGAGAAACGTAGAGTCGGCATCAGGAGTAGCTTGTCGACTCGTGGACTCGGCGCTCGACTCGAGGAGTGAACTCAACTCGAGGAGAAACATAGAGTCGGCACGAGGAGTAGCTTGTCGACTCGTGGACTCGGCACTCGACTCGAGGAGTGAACTCAACTCGAGGAGAAACATAGAGTCGGCACGAGGAGTAGCTTGTCGACTCGTGGACTCGGCACTCGACTCGTGGAGTGGACTCAACTCGAGGAGAAATGTAGAGTCGGCACGAGGAGTAGCTAGTCGACTCGTGGACTCGGTACTTGACTCGAGGAATGAACTCAACTCAAGGAGGAATGTAGAGTCGGCACGAGGAGAAGCAAGTCGACTCGTCGACTCGGTACTCGACTCGAGGAATGAACTCAACTCGAGGAGAAATGTAGAGTCGGCACGAGGAGTAGCTAGTCGACTCGTGGACTCGGTACTCGACTCGAGGAATGAACTCAACTCGAGGAGTTTTTTGTAGAGTCGACACGAGGAGTAGCTAGTCGACTCGTGGACTCGGTACTCGACTCGAGGTATGAACTCAACTCGAGGAGATTTTTGTAGAGTCGGCACGAGGAGTAGCTAGTCGACTCGTGGACTCGGTACTCAACTTGAGGAGTTAACTCAACTCGAGGGGAAATGTAGAGTCGGCACGAGGAGTAGCTCGTCGACTCGTGGACTCGGTACTCGACTCGAGGAGTGAACTCAACTCGAAGAGAAATGTAGAGTCGGCACGAGGAGTGGCTTGTCGACTCGTGGACTAGGTACTCGACTCGAGGAGTGAACTCAACTCGAGGAGAAACGTAGAGTCGCCACGATGAATAGCTAGTCGACTCGTGGACTCGGTACTCGACTCGAGGAGTGAACTCAACTCGAGGAGAAATGTAGAGTCGACACGAGGAATAGCTTGTCGAACCGTGGACTCGGTACTCGACTCGAGGAGTGAACTCAACTCGAGGAGAAACGTAGACTCGGCATCAGGAGTGGCTTGTCGACTCGTGGACTCGGCACTCGACTCGAGGAGTGAACTCAACTCGAGGAGAAACGTAGAGTCGGCATGAGGAGTAGCTTGTCGACTCGTGGACTCTGCACTCGACTCGAGGAGTGAACTCAACTCGAGGAGAAACATAGAGTCGGCACGAGGAGTAGCTTGTCGACTCGTGGACTCGGCACTCGACTCGTGGAGTGGACTCAACTCGAGGAGAAATGTAGAGTCGGCACGAGGAGTAGCTAGTCGACTCGTGGACTCGGTACTTGACTCGAGGAATGAACTCAACTTGAGGAGGAATGTAGAGTCGGCACGAGGAGTAGCAAGTCGACTCGTGGACTCGGTACTCGACTCGAGGAATGAACTCAACTTGAGGAGAAATGTAGAGTCGTCACGAGGAGAAGCTAGTCGACTCGTAGACTCGGTACTCGACTCGAGGAATGAACTCAACTCAAGGAGTTTTTTGTAGAGTCGGCACGAGGAGTAGCTAGTCGACTCGTGGACTCGGTACTCGACTCGAGGTATGAACTCAACTCGAGGAGATTTTTGTAGAGTCGGCACGAGGAGTAGCTAGTCGACTCGTGGACTCGGTACTCGACTTGAGGAGTGAACTCAACTCGAGGAGAAATATAGAGTCGGCACGAGGAGTAGGTCGTCGACTCGTGGACTCGGTACTCGACTCGAGGAGTGAACTCAACTCGAGGAGAAATGTAGAGTCGGCACGAGGAGTGGCTTGTCGACTCGTGGACTCGGTACTCGACTCGAGGAGTGAACTCAACTCGAGGAGAAATGTAGAGTCGGCACGAGGAGTAGCTAGTCGACTCGTGGACTCGGTACTAGACTCGAGGAGAAATGTAGAGTCGGCACGAGGAGTAGCTCGTCGACTCGTGGACTCGGTACTCGACTCAAGGAGTGAACTCAACTCGATGAGAAATGTAGAGTCGGCATGAGGAGTAGCTAGTCGACTCGTGGACTCGGTACTCGACTCGAGGTATGAACTCAACTCGAGGAGATTTTTGTAGAGTCGGCACGAGGAGTAGCTAGTCGACTCGTGGACTCGGTACTCAACTTGAGGAGTTAACTCAACTCGAGGGGAAATGTAGAGTCGGCACGAGGAGTAGCTCGTCGACTCGTGGACTCGGTACTCGACTCGAGGAGTGAACTCAACTCGAAGAGAAATGTAGAGTCGGCACGAGGAGTGGCTTGTCGACTCGTGGACTCGGTACTCGACTCGAGGAGTGAACTCAACTCGAGGAGTAACGTAGAGTCGCCACGATGAATAGCTAGTCGACTCGTGGACTCGGTACTGGACTCGAGGAGTGAACTCAACTCGAGGAGAAATGTAGAGTCGGCACGAGGAATAGCTTGTCGACCCGTGGACTCGGTACTCGACTCGAGGAGTGAACTCAACTCGAGGAGAAACGTAGACTCGGCATCAGGAGTGGCTTGTCGACTCGTGGACTCGGCACTCGACTCGAGGAGTGAACTCAACTCGAGGAGAAACGTAGAGTCGGCATGAGGAGTAGCTTGTCGACTCGTGGACTCTGCACTCGACTCGAGGAGTGAACTCAACTCGAGGAGAAACATAGAGTCGGCACGAGGAGTAGCTTGTCGACTCGTGGACTCGGCACTCGACTCGTGGAGTGGACTCAACTCGAGGAGAAATGTAGAGTCGGCACGAGGAGTAGCTAGTCGACTCGTGGACTCGGTACTTGACTCGAGGAATGAACTCAACTTGAGGAGGAATGTAGAGTCGGCACGAGGAGTAGCAAGTCGACTCATGGACTCGGTACTCGACTCGAGGAATGAACTCAACTCGAGGAGAAATGTAGAGTCGTCACGAGGAGAAGCTAGTCGACTCGTGGACTCGGTACTCGACTCGAGGAATGAACTCAACTCAAGGAGTTTTTTGTAGAGTCGGCACGAGGAGTAGCTAGTCGACTCGTGGACTCGGTACTCGACTCGAGGTATGAACTCAACTCGAGGAGATTTTTGTAGAGTCGGCACGAGGAGTAGCTAGTCGACTCGTGGACTCGGTACTCGACTTGAGGAGTGAACTCAACTCGAGGAGAAATATAGAGTCGGCACGAGGAGTAGGTCGTCGACTCGTGGACTCGGTACTCGACTCGAGGAGTGAACTCAACTCGAGGAGAAATGTAGAGTCGGCACGAGGAGTGGCTTGTCGACTCGTGGACTCGGTACTCGACTCGAGGAGTGAACTCAACTCGAGGAGAAATGTAGAGTCGGCACGAGGAGTAGCTAGTCGACTCGTGGACTCGGTACTAGACTCGAGGAGAAATGTAGAGTCGGCACGAGGAGTAGCTCGTCGACTCGTGGACTCGGTACTCGACTCAAGGAGTGAACTCAACTCGATGAGAAATGTAGAGTCGGCATGAGGAGTAGCTAGTCGACTCGTTGACTCGGTACTCGACTCGAGGAGTGAACTCAACATGAGGAGAAATGTAGAGTTGGCACGAGGGGTAGCTAGTCGACTCGTGGACTCGGTACTCGACTCGAGGAGAAATGTAGAGTCGACCTGAGGAGTAGCTTGTCGACTCGTGGACTCGGTACACGACTCGAGGAGTGAACTCAACTCGAGGAGAAACGTAGAGTCGCCACGAGGAGTAGCTTGTCAACTCGTGTACTCGGCTCTCGACTCGAGGAGTGAACTCAACTCGAGGGGAAACGTAGAGTCGCCACGAGGAGTAGCTAGTCGACTCGTGGACTCGGTACTCGATTCGAGGAGTGAACTCAACTCGAGGAGAAATGTAGAGTCGGCACGAGGAGTAGCTTGTCGACTCGTGGACTCGGTACTCGACTCGAGGAGTGAACTCAACTCAAGGAGAAACGTAGAGTCGGCTTCAGGAGTAGCTTGTCGACTCGTGGACTCGGCGCTCGACTCGAGGAGTGAACTCAACTCGAGGAGAAACATAGAGTCGGCACGAGGAGTAGCTTGTCGACTCGTGGACTCGGCACTCGACTCGAGGAGTGAACTCAACTCGAGGAGAAACATAGAGTCGGCACGAGGAGTAGCTTGTCGACTCGTGGACTCGGCACTCGACTCGTGGAGTGGACTCAACTCGAGGAGAAATGTAGAGTCGGCACGAGGAGTAGCTAGTCGACTCGTGGACTCGGTACTTGACTCGAGGAAGGAACTCAACTCAAGGAGGAATGTAGAGTTGGCACGAGGAGAAGCAAGTCGACTCGTCGACTCGGTACTCGACTCGAGGAATGAACTCAACTCGAGGAGAAATGTAGAGTCGGCACGAGGAGTAGCTAGTCGACTCGTGGACTCGGTACTCGACTCGAGGAATGAACTCAACTCGAGGAGTTTTTTGTAGAGTCGGCACGAGGAGTAGCTAGTCGACTCGTGGACTCGGTACTCGACTCGAGGTATGAACTCAACTCGAGGAGATTTTTGTAGAGTCGGCACGAGGAGTAGCTAGTCGACTCGTGGACTCGGTACTCAACTTGAGGAGTTAACTCAACTCGAGGGGAAATGTAGAGTCGGCACGAGGAGTAGCTCGTCGACTCGTGGACTCGGTACTCGACTCGAGGAGTGAACTCAACTCGAAGAGAAATGTAGAGTCGGCACGAGGAGTGGCTTGTCGACTCGTGGACTAGGTACTCGACTCGAGGAGTGAACTCAACTCGAGGAGAAACGTAGAGTCGCCACGATGAATAGCTAGTCGACTCGTGGACTCGGTACTCGACTCGAGGAGTGAACTCAACTCGAGGAGAAATGTAGAGTCGGCACGAGGAATAGCTTGTCGACCCGTGGACTCGGTACTCGACTCGAGGAGTGAACTCAACTCGAGGAGAAACGTAGACTCGGCATCAGGAGTGGCTTGTCGACTCGTGGACTCGGCACTCGACTCGAGGAGTGAACTCAACTCGAGGAGAAACGTAGAGTCGGCATGAGGAGTAGCTTGTCGACTCGTGGACTCTGCACTCGACTCGAGGAGTGAACTCAACTCGAGGAGAAACATAGAGTCGGCACGAGGAGTAGCTTGTCGACTCGTGGACTCGGCACTCGACTCGTGGAGTGGACTCAACTCGAGGAGAAATGTAGAGTCGGCACGAGGAGTAGCTAGTCGACTCGTGGACTCGGTACTTGACTCGAGGAATGAACTCAACTTGAGGAGGAATGTAGAGTCGGCACGAGGAGTAGCAAGTCGACTCGTGGACTCGGTACTCGACTCGAGGAATGAACTCAACTCGAGGAGAAATGTAGAGTCGTCACGAGGAGAAGCTAGTCGACTCGTGGACTCGGTACTCGACTCGAGGAATGAACTCAACTCAAGGAGTTTTTTGTAGAGTCGGCACGAGGAGTAGCTAGTCGACTCGTGGACTCGGTACTCGACTCGAGGTATGAACTCAACTCGAGGAGATTTTTGTAGAGTCGGCACGAGGAGTAGCTAGTCGACTCGTGGACTCGGTACTCGACTTGAGGAGTGAACTCAACTCGAGGAGAAATATAGAGTCGGCACGAGGAGTAGGTCGTCGACTCGTGGACTCGGTACTCGACTCGAGGAGTGAACTCAACTCGAGGAGAAATGTAGAGTCGGCACGAGGAGTGGCTTGTCGACTCGTGGACTCGGTACTCGACTCGAGGAGTGAACTCAACTCGAGGAGAAATGTAGAGTCGGCACGAGGAGTGGCTTGTCGACTCGTGGACTCGGTACTCGACTCGAGGAGTGAACTCAACTCGAGGAGAAATGTAGAGTCGGCACGAGGAGTAGCTAGTCGACTCGTGGACTCGGTACTAGACTCGAGGAGAAATGTAGAGTCGGCACGAGGAGTAGCTCGTCGACTCGTGGACTCGGTACTCGACTCAAGGAGTGAACTCAACTCGATGAGAAATGTAGAGTCGGCATGAGGAGTAGCTAGTCGACTCGTGGACTCGGTACTCGACTCGAGGTATGAACTCAACTCGAGGAGATTTTTGTAGAGTCGGCACGAGGAGTAGCTAGTCGACTCGTGGACTCGGTACTCAACTTGAGGAGTTAACTCAACTCGAGGGGAAATGTAGAGTCGGCACGAGGAGTAGCTCGTCGACTCGTGGACTCGGTACTCGACTCGAGGAGTGAACTCAACTCGAAGAGAAATGTAGAGTCGACACGAGGAGTGGCTTGTCGACTCGTGGACTCGGTACTCGACTCGAGGAGTGAACTCAACTCGAGGAGAAACGTAGAGTCGCCACGATGAATAGCTAGTCGACTCGTGGACTCGGTACTCGACTCGAGGAGTGAACTCAACTCGAGGAGAAATGTAGAGTCGGCACGAGGAATAGCTTGTCGACCCGTGGACTCGGTACTCGACTCGAGGAGTGAACTCAACTCGAGGAGAAATGTAGACTCGGCATCAGGAGTGGCTTGTCGACTCGTGGACTCGGCACTCGACTCGAGGAGTGAACTCAACTCGAGGAGAAACGTAGAGTCGGCATGAGGAGTAGCTTGTCGACTCGTGGACTCTGCACTCGACTCGAGGAGTGAACTCAACTCGAGGAGAAACATAGAGTCGGCACGAGGAGTAGCTTGTCGACTCGTGGACTCGGCACTCGACTCGTGGAGTGGACTCAACTCGAGGAGAAATGTAGAGTCGGCACGAGGAGTAGCTAGTCGACTCGTGGACTCGGTACTTGACTCGAGGAATGAACTCAACTTGAGGAGGAATGTAGAGTCGGCACGAGGAGTAGCAAGTCGACTCGTGGACTCGGTACTCGACTCGAGGAATGAACTCAACTCGAGGAGAAATGTAGAGTCGTCACGAGGAGAAGCTAGTCGACTCGTGGACTCGGTACTCGACTCGAGGAATGAACTCAACTCAAGGAGTTTTTTGTAGAGTCGGCACGAGGAGTAGCTAGTCGACTCGTGGACTCGGTACTCGACTCGAGGTATGAACTCAACTCGAGGAGATTTTTGTAGAGTCGGCACGAGGAGTAGCTAGTCGACTCGTGGACTCGGTACTCGACTTGAGGAGTGAACTCAACTCGAGGAGAAATATAGAGTCGGCACGAGGAGTAGGTCGTCGACTCGTGGACTCGGTACTCGACTCGAGGAGTGAACTCAACTCGAGGAGAAATGTAGAGTCGGCACGAGGAGTGGCTTGTCGACTCGTGGACTCGGTACTCGACTCGAGGAGTGAACTCAACTCGAGGAGAAATGTAGAGTCGGCACGAGGAGTAGCTAGTCGACTCGTGGACTCGGTACTAGACTCGAGGAGAAATGTAGAGTCGGCACGAGGAGTAGCTCGTCGACTCGTGGACTCGGTACTCGACTCAAGGAGTGAACTCAACTCGATGAGAAATGTAGAGTCGGCATGAGGAGTAGCTAGTCGACTCGTGGACTCGGTACTCGACTCGAGGTATGAACTCAACTCGAGGAGATTTTTGTAGAGTCGGCACGAGGAGTAGCTAGTCGACTCGTGGACTCGGTACTCAACTTGAGGAGTTAACTCAACTCGAGGGGAAATGTAGAGTCGGCACGAGGAGTAGCTCGTCGACTCGTGGACTCGGTACTCGACTCGAGGAGTGAACTCAACTCGAAGAGAAATGTAGAGTCGGCACGAGGAGTGGCTTGTCGACTCGTGGACTCGGTACTCGACTCGAGGAGTGAACTCAACTCGAGGAGAAACGTAGAGTCGCCACGATGAATAGCTAGTCGACTCGTGGACTCGGTACTCGACTCGAGGAGTGAACTCAACTCGAGGAGAAATGTAGAGTCGGCACGAGGAATAGCTTGTCGACCCGTGGACTCGGTACTCGACTCGAGGAGTGAACTCAACTCGAGGAGAAATGTAGACTCGGCATCAGGAGTGGCTTGTCGACTCGTGGACTCGGCACTCGACTCAAGGAGTGAACTCAACTCGAGGAGAAACGTAGAGTCGGCATGAGGAGTAGCTTGTCGACTCGTGGACTCTGCACTCGACTCGAGGAGTGAACTCAACTCGAGGAGAAACATAGAGTCGGCACGAGGAGTAGCTTGTCGACTCGTGGACTCGGCACTCGACTCGTGGAGTGGACTCAACTCGAGGAGAAATGTAGAGTCGGCACGAGGAGTAGCTAGTCGACTCGTGGACTCGGTACTTGACTCGAGGAATGAACTCAACTTGAGGAGGAATGTAGAGTCGGCACGAGGAGTAGCAAGTCGACTCGTGGACTCGGTACTCGACTCGAGGAATGAACTCAACTCGAGGAGAAATGTAGAGTCGGCACGAGGAGAAGCTAGTCGACTCGTGGACTCGGTACTCGACTCGAGGAATGAACTCAACTCAAGGAGTTTTTTGTAGAGTCGGCACGAGGAGTAGCTAGTCGACTCGTGGACTCGGTACTCGACTCGAGGTATGAACTCAACTCGAGGAGATTTTTGTAGAGTCGGCACGAGGAGTAGCTAGTCGACTCGTGGACTCGGTACTCGACTTGAGGAGTGAACTCAACTCGAGGAGAAATATAGAGTCGGCACGAGGAGTAGGTCGTCGACTCGTGGACTCGGTACTCGACTCGAGGAGTGAACTCAACTCGAGGAGAAATGTAGAGTCGGCACGAGGAGTGGCTTGTCGACTCGTGGACTCGGTACTCGACTCGAGGAGTGAACTCAACTCGAGGAGAAATGTAGAGTCGGCACGAGGAGTAGCTAGTCGACTCGTGGACTCGGTACTAGACTCGAGGAGAAATGTAGAGTCGGCACGAGGAGTAGCTCGTCGACTCGTGGACTCGGTACTCGACTCAAGGAGTGAACTCAACTCGATGAGAAATGTAGAGTCGGCATGAGGAGTAGCTAGTCGACTCGTGGACTCGGTACTCGACTCGAGGTATGAACTCAACTCGAGGAGATTTTTGTAGAGTCGGCACGAGGAGTAGCTAGTCGACTCGTGGACTCGGTACTCAACTTGAGGAGTTAACTCAACTCGAGGGGAAATGTAGAGTCGGCACGAGGAGTAGCTCGTCGACTCGTGGACTCGGTACTCGACTCGAGGAGTGAACTCAACTCGAAGAGAAATGTAGAGTCGGCACGAGGAGTGGCTTGTCGACTCGTGGACTCGGTACTCGACTCGAGGAGTGAACTCAACTCGAGGAGAAACGTAGAGTCGCCACGATGAATAGCTAGTCGACTCGTGGACTCGGTACTCGACTCGAGGAGTGAACTCAACTCGAGGAGAAATGTAGAGTCGGCACGAGGAATAGCTTGTCGACCCGTGGACTCGGTACTCGACTCGAGGAGTGAACTCAACTCGAGGAGAAATGTAGACTCGGCATCAGGAGTGGCTTGTCGACTCGTGGACTCGGCACTCGACTCGAGGAGTGAACTCAACTCGAGGAGAAACGTAGAGTCGGCATGAGGAGTAGCTTGTCGACTCGTGGACTCTGCACTCGACTCGAGGAGTGAACTCAACTCGAGGAGAAACATAGAGTCGGCACGAGGAGTAGCTTGTCGACTCGTGGACTCGGCACTCGACTCGTGGAGTGGACTCAACTCGAGGAGAAATGTAGAGTCGGCACGAGGAGTAGCTAGTCGACTCGTGGACTCGGTACTTGACTCGAGGAATGAACTCAACTTGAGGAGGAATGTAGAGTCGGCACGAGGAGTAGCAAGTCGACTCGTGGACTCGGTACTCGACTCGAGGAATGAACTCAACTCGAGGAGAAATGTAGAGTCGTCACGAGGAGAAGCTAGTCGACTCGTGGACTCGGTACTCGACTCGAGGAATGAACTCAACTCAAGGAGTTTTTTGTAGAGTCGGCACGAGGAGTAGCTAGTCGACTCGTGGACTCGGTACTCGACTCGAGGTATGAACTCAACTCGAGGAGATTTTTGTAGAGTCGGCACGAGGAGTAGCTAGTCGACTCGTGGACTCGGTACTCGACTTGAGGAGTGAACTCAACTCGAGGAGAAATATAGAGTCGGCACGAGGAGTAGGTCGTCGACTCGTGGACTCGGTACTCGACTCGAGGAGTGAACTCAACTCGAGGAGAAATGTAGAGTCGGCACGAGGAGTGGCTTGTCGACTCGTGGACTCGGTACTCGACTCGAGGAGTGAACTCAACTCGAGGAGAAATGTAGAGTCGGCACGAGGAGTAGCTAGTCGACTCGTGGACTCGGTACTAGACTCGAGGAGAAATGTAGAGTCGGCACGAGGAGTAGCTCGTCGACTCGTGGACTCGGTACTCGACTCAAGGAGTGAACTCAACTCGATGAGAAATGAAGAGTCGGCATGAGGAGTAGCTAGTCGACTCGTGGACTCGGTACTCGACTCGAGGTATGAACTCAACTCGAGGAGATTTTTGTAGAGTCGGCACGAGGAGTAGCTAGTCGACTCGTGGACTCGGTACTCAACTTGAGGAGTTAACTCAACTCGAGGGGAAATGTAGAGTCGGCACGAGGAGTAGCTCGTCGACTCGTGGACTCGGTACTCGACTCGAGGAGTGAACTCAACTCGAAGAGAAATGTAGAGTCGGCACGAGGAGTGGCTTGTCGACTCGTGGACTCGGTACTCGAGTCGAGGAGTGAACTCAACTCGAGGAGAAACGTAGAGTCGCCACGATGAATAGCTAGTCGACTCGTGGACTCGGTACTCGACTCGAGGAGTGAACTCAACTCGAGGAGAAATGTAGAGTCGGCACGAGGAATAGCTTGTCGACCCGTGGACTCGGTACTCGACTCGAGGAGTGAACTCAACTCGAGGAGAAATGTAGACTCGGCATCAGGAGTGGCTTGTCGACTCGTGGACTCGGCACTCGACTCGAGGAGTGAACTCAACTCGAGGAGAAACGTAGAGTCGGCATGAGGAGTAGCTTGTCGACTCGTGGACTCTGCACTCGACTCGAGGAGTGAACTCAACTCGAGGAGAAACATAGAGTCGGCACGAGGAGTAGCTTGTCGACTCGTGGACTCGGCACTCGACTCGTGGAGTGGACTCAACTCGAGGAGAAATGTAGAGTCGGCACGAGGAGTAGCTAGTCGACTCGTGGACTCGGTACTTGACTCGAGGAATGAACTCAACTTGAGGAGGAATGTAGAGTCGGCACGAGGAGTAGCAAGTCGACTCGTGGACTCGGTACTCGACTCGAGGAATGAACTCAACTCGAGGAGAAATGTAGAGTCGTCACGAGGAGAAGCTAGTCGACTCGTGGACTCGGTACTCGACTCGAGGAATGAACTCAACTTAAGGAGTTTTTTGTAGAGTCGGCACGAGGAGTAGCTAGTCGACTCGTGGACTCGGTACTCGACTCGAGGTATGAACTCAACTCGAGGAGATTTTTGTAGAGTCGGCACGAGGAGTAGCTAGTCGACTCGTGGACTCGGTACTCGACTCGAGGAGTGAACTCAACTCGAGGAGAAATGTAGAGTCGGCACGAGGAGTGGCTTGTCGACTCGTGGACTCGGTACTCGACTCGAGGAGTGAACTCAACTCGAGGAGAAATGTAGAGTCGGCACGAGGAGTAGCTAGTCGACTCGTGGACTCGGTACTAGACTCGAGGAGAAATGTAGAGTCGGCACGAGGAGTAGCTCGTCGACTCGTGGACTCGGTACTCGACTCAAGGAGTGAACTCAACTCGATGAGAAATGTAGAGTCGGCAAGAGGAGTAGCTAGTCGACTCGTTGACTCGGTACTCGACTCGAGGAGTGAACTCAACATGAGGAGAAATGTAGAGTTGGCACGAGGGGTAGCTAGTCGACTCGTGGACTCGGTACTCGACTCGAGGAGAAATGTAGAGTCGACCTGAGGAGTAGCTTGTCGACTCGTGGACTCGGTACACGACTCGAGGAGTGAACTCAACTCGAGGAGAAACGTAGAGTCGCCACGAGGAGTAGCTTGTCAACTCGTGTACTCGGCTCTCGACTCGAGGAGTGAACTCAACTCGAGGAGAAACGTAGAGTCGCCACGAGGAGTAGCTAGTCGACTCGTGGACTCGGTACTCGATTCGAGGAGTGAACTCAACTCGAGGAGAAATATAGAGTCGGCACGAGGAGTAGGTCGTCGACTCGTGGACTCGGTACTCGACTCGAGGAGTGAACTCAACTCGAGGAGAAATGTAGAGTCGGCACGAGGAGTGGCTTGTCGACTCGTGGACTCGGTACTCGACTCGAGGAGTGAACTCAACTCGAGGAGAAATGTAGAGTCGGCACGAGGAGTAGCTAGTCGACTCGTGGACTCGGTACTAGACTCGAGGAGAAATGTAGAGTCGGCACGAGGAGTAGCTCGTCGACTCGTGGACTCGGTACTCGACTCAAGGAGTGAACTCAACTCGATGAGAAATGTAGAGTCGGCATGAGGAGTAGCTAGTCGACTCGTGGACTCGGTACTCGACTCGAGGTATGAACTCAACTCGAGGAGATTTTTGTAGAGTCGGCACGAGGAGTAGCTAGTCGACTCGTGGACACGGTACTCAACTTGAGGAGTTAACTCAACTCGAGGGGAAATGTAGAGTCGGCACGAGGAGTAGCTCGTCGACTCGTGGACTCGGTACTCGACTCGAGGAGTGAACTCAACTCGAAGAGAAATGTAGAGTCGGGACGAGGAGTGGCTTGTCGACTCGTGGACTCGGTACTCGACTCGAGGAGTGAACTCAACTCGAGGAGAAACGTAGAGTCGCCACGATGAATAGCTAGTCGACTCGTGGACTCGGTACTCGACTCGAGGAGTGAACTCAACTCGAGGAGAAATGTAGAGTCGGCACGAGGAATAGCTTGTCGAACCGTGGACTCGGTACTCGACTCGAGGAGTGAACTCAACTCGAGGAGAAACGTAGACTCGGCATCAGGAGTGGCTTGTCGACTCGTGGACTCGGCACTCGACTCGAGGAGTGAACTCAACTCGAGGAGAAACGTAGAGTCGGCATGAGGAGTAGCTTGTCGACTCGTGGACTCTGCACTCGACTCGAGGAGTGAACTCAACTCGAGGAGAAACATAGAGTCGGCACGAGGAGTAGCTTGTCGACTCGTGGACTCGGCACTCGACTCGTGGAGTGGACTCAACTCGAGGAGAAATGTAGAGTCGGCACGAGGAGTAGCTAGTCGACTCGTGGACTCGGTACTTGACTCGAGGAATGAACTCAACTTGAGGAGGAATGTAGAGTCGGCACGAGGAGTAGCAAGTCGACTCGTGGACTCGGTACTGGACTCGAGGAATGAACTCAACTCCAGGAGAAATGTAGAGTCGTCACGAGGAGAAGCTAGTCGACTCGTGGACTCGGTACTCGACTCGAGGAATGAACTCAACTCAAGGAGTTTTTTGTAGAGTCGGCACGAGGAGTAGCTAGTCGACTCGTGGACTCGGTACTCGACTCGAGGTATGAACTCAACTCGAGGAGATTTTTGTAGAGTCGGCACGAGGAGTAGCTAGTCGACTCGTGGACTCGGTACTCGACTTGAGGAGTGAACTCAACTCGAGGAGAAATATAGAGTCGGCACGAGGAGTAGGTCGTCGACTCGTGGACTCGGTACTCGACTCGAGGAGTGAACTCAACTCGAGGAGAAATGTAGAGTCGGCACGAGGAGTGGCTTGTCGACTCGTGGACTCGGTACTCGACTCGAGGAGTGAACTCAACTCGAGGAGAAATGTAGAGTCGGCACGAGGAGTAGCTAGTCGACTCGTGGACTCGGTACTAGACTCGAGGAGAAATGTAGAGTCGGCACGAGGAGTAGCTCGTCGACTCGTGGACTCGGTACTCGACTCAAGGAGTGAACTCAACTCGATGAGAAATGTAGAGTCGGCATGAGGAGTAGCTAGTCGACTCGTTGACTCGGTACTCGACTCGAGGAGTGAACTCAACATGAGGAGAAATGTAGAGTTGGCACGAGGGGTAGCTAGTCGACTCGTGGACTCGGTACTCGACTCGAGGAGAAATGTAGAGTCGACCTGAGGAGTAGCTTGTCGACTCGTGGACTCGGTACACGACTCGAGGAGTGAACTCAACTCGAGGAGAAACGTAGAGTCGCCACGAGGAGTAGCTTGTCAACTCGTGTACTCGGCTCTCGACTCGAGGAGTGAACTCAACTCGAGGAGAAACGTAGAGTCGCCACGAGGAGTAGCTAGTCGACTCGTGGACTCGGTACTCGATTCGAGGAGTGAACTCAACTCGAGGAGAAATATAGAGTCGGCACGAGGAGTAGGTCGTCGACTCGTGGACTCAGTACTCGACTCGAGGAGTGAACTCAACTCGAGGAGAAATGTAGAGTCGGCACGAGGAGTGGCTTGTCGACTCGTGGACTCGGTACTCGACTCGAGGAGTGAACTCAACTCGAGGAGAAATGTAGAGTCGGCACGAGGAGTAGCTAGTCGACTCGTGGACTCGGTACTAGACTCGAGGAGAAATGTAGAGTCGGCACGAGGAGTAGCTCGTCGACTCGTGGACTCGGTACTCGACTCAAGGAGTGAACTCAACTCGATGAGAAATGTAGAGTCGGCATGAGGAGTAGCTAGTCGACTCGTGGACTCGGTACTCGACTCGAGGTATGAACTCAACTCGAGGAGATTTTTGTAGAGTCGGCACGAGGAGTAGCTAGTCGACTCGTGGACTCGGTACTCAACTTGAGGAGTTAACTCAACTCGAGGGGAAATGTAGAGTCGGCACGAGGAGTAGCTCGTCGACTCGTGGACTCGGTACTCGACTCGAGGAGTGAACTCAACTCGAAGAGAAATGTAGAGTCGGCACGAGGAGTGGCTTGTCGACTCGTGGACTCGGTACTCGACTCGAGGAGTGAACTCAACTCGAGGAGAAACGTAGAGTCGCCACGATGAATAGCTAGTCGACTCGTGGACTCGGTACTCGACTCGAGGAGTGAACTCAACTCGAGGAGAAATGTAGAGTCGGCACGAGGAATAGCTTGTCGACCCGTGGACTCGGTACTCGACTCGAGGAGTGAACTCAACTCGAGGAGAAACGTAGACTCGGCATCAGGAGTGGCTTGTCGACTCGTGGACTCGGCACTCGACTCGAGGAGTGAACTCAACTCGAGGAGAAACGTAGAGTCGGCATGAGGAGTAGCTTGTCGACTCGTGGACTCTGCACTCGACTCGAGGAGTGAACTCAACTCGAGGAGAAACATAGAGTCGGCACGAGGAGTAGCTTGTCGACTCGTGGACTCGGCACTCGACTCGTGGAGTGGACTCAACTCGAGGAGAAATGTAGAGTCGGCACGAGGAGTAGCTAGTCGACTCGTGGACTCGGTACTTGACTCGAGGAATGAACTCAACTTGAGGAGGAATGTAGAGTCGGCACGAGGAGTAGCAAGTCGACTCGTGGACTCGGTACTCGACTCGAGGAATGAACTCAACTCCAGGAGAAATGTAGAGTCGTCACGAGGAGAAGCTAGTCGACTCGTGGACTCGGTACTCGACTCGAGGAATGAACTCAACTCAAGGAGTTTTTTGTAGAGTCGGCACGAGGAGTAGCTAGTCGACTCGTGGACTCGGTACTCGACTCGAGGTATGAACTCAACTCGAGGAGATTTTTGTAGAGTCGGCACGAGGAGTAGCTAGTCGACTCGTGGACTCGGTACTCGACTTGAGGAGTGAACTCAACTCGAGGAGAAATATAGAGTCGGCACGAGGAGTAGGTCGTCGACTCGTGGACTCGGTACTCGACTCGAGGAGTGAACTCAACTCGAGGAGAAATGTAGAGTCGGCACGAGGAGTGGCTTGTCGACTCGTGGACTCGGTACTCGACTCGAGGAGTGAACTCAACTCGAGGAGAAATGTAGAGTCGGCACGAGGAGTAGCTAGTCGACTCGTGGACTCGGTACTAGACTCGAGGAGAAATGTAGAGTCGGCACAAGGAGTAGCTCGTCGACTCGTGGACTCGGTACTCGACTCAAGGAGTGAACTCAACTCGATGAGAAATGTAGAGTCGGCATGAGGAGTAGCTAGTCGACTCGTTGACTCGGTACTCGACTCGAGGAGTGAACTCAACATGAGGAGAAATGTAGAGTTGGCACGAGGGGTAGCTAGTCGACTCGTGGACTCGGTACTCGACTCGAGGAGAAATGTAGAGTCGACCTGAGGAGTAGCTTGTCGACTCGTGGACTCGGTACACGACTCGAGGAGTGAACTCAACTCGAGGAGAAACGTAGAGTCGCCACGAGGAGTAGCTTGTCAACTCGTGTACTCGGCTCTCGACTCGAGGAGTGAACTCAACTCGAGGAGAAACGTAGAGTCGCCACGAGGAGTAGCTAGTCGACTCGTGGACTCGGTACTCGATTCGAGGAGTGAACTCAACTCGAGGAGAAATATAGAGTCGGCACGAGGAGTAGGTCGTCGACTCGTGGACTCAGTACTCGACTCGAGGAGTGAACTCAACTCGAGGAGAAATGTAGAGTCGGCACGAGGAGTGGCTTGTCGACTCGTGGACTCGGTACTCGACTCGAGGAGTGAACTCAACTCGAGGAGAAATGTAGAGTCGGCACGAGGAGTAGCTAGTCGACTCGTGGACTCGGTACTAGACTCGAGGAGAAATGTAGAGTCGGCACGAGGAGTAGCTCGTCGACTCGTGGACTCGGTACTCGACTCAAGGAGTGAACTCAACTCGATGAGAAATGTAGAGTCGGCATGAGGAGTAGCTAGTCGACTCGTGGACTCGGTACTCGACTCGAGGTATGAACTCAACTCGAGGAGATTTTTGTAGAGTCGGCACGAGGAGTAGCTAGTCGACTCGTGGACTCGGTACTCAACTTGAGGAGTTAACTCAACTCGAGGGGAAATGTAGAGTCGGCACGAGGAGTAGCTCGTCGACTCGTGGACTCGGTACTCGACTCGAGGAGTGAACTCAACTCGAAGAGAAATGTAGAGTCGGCACGAGGAGTGGCTTGTCGACTCGTGGACTCGGTACTCGACTCGAGGAGTGAACTCAACTCGAGGAGAAACGTAGAGTCGCCACGATGAATAGCTAGTCGACTCGTGGACTCGGTACTCGACTCGAGGAGTGAACTCAACTCGAGGAGAAATGTAGAGTCGGCACGAGGAATAGCTTGTCGACCCGTGGACTCGGTACTCGACTCGAGGAGTGAACTCAACTCGAGGAGAAACGTAGACTCGGCATCAGGAGTGGCTTGTCGACTCGTGGACTCGGCACTCGACTCGAGGAGTGAACTCAACTCGAGGAGAAACGTAGAGTCGGCATGAGGAGTAGCTTGTCGACTCGTGGACTCTGCACTCGACTCGAGGAGTGAACTCAACTCGAGGAGAAACATAGAGTCGGCACGAGGAGTAGCTTGTCGACTCGTGGACTCGGCACTCGACTCGTGGAGTGGACTCAACTCGAGGAGAAATGTAGAGTCGGCACGAGGAGTAGCTAGTCGACTCGTGGACTCGGTACTTGACTCGAGGAATGAACTCAACTTGAGGAGGAATGTAGAGTCGGCACGAGGAGTAGCAAGTCGACTCGTGGACTCGGTACTCGACTCGAGGAATGAACTCAACTCCAGGAGAAATGTAGAGTCGTCACGAGGAGAAGCTAGTAGACTCGTGGACTCGGTACTCGACTCGAGGAATGAACTCAACTCAAGGAGTTTTTTGTAGAGTCGGCACGAGGAGTAGCTAGTCGACTCGTGGACTCGGTACTCGACTCGAGGTATGAACTCAACTCGAGGAGATTTTTGTAGAGTCGGCACGAGGAGTAGCTAGTCGACTCGTGGACTCGGTACTCGACTTGAGGAGTGAACTCAACTCGAGGAGAAATATAGAGTCGGCACGAGGAGTAGGTCGTCGACTCGTGGACTCGGTACTCGACTCGAGGAGTGAACTCAACTCGAGGAGAAATGTAGAGTCGGCACGAGGAGTGGCTTGTCGACTCGTGGACTCGGTACTCGACTCGAGGAGTGAACTCAACTCGAGGAGAAATGTAGAGTCGGCACGAGGAGTAGCTAGTCGACTCGTGGACTCGGTACTAGACTCGAGGAGAAATGTAGAGTCGGCACAAGGAGTAGCTCGTCGACTCGTGGACTCGGTACTCGACTCAAGGAGTGAACTCAACTCGATGAGAAATGTAGAGTCGGCATGAGGAGTAGCTAGTCGACTCGTTGACTCGGTACTCGACTCGAGGAGTGAACTCAACATGAGGAGAAATGTAGAGTTGGCACGAGGGGTAGCTAGTCGACTCGTGGACTCGGTACTCGACTCGAGGAGAAATGTAGAGTCGACCTGAGGAGTAGCTTGTCGA
Organism: Urtica dioica subsp. dioica; assembly: GCF_054948205.1. NCBI lineage: Eukaryota > Viridiplantae > Streptophyta > Magnoliopsida > Rosales > Urticaceae > Urtica > Urtica dioica. The sequence goes on along the minus strand of NC_142759.1, from coordinate 36,710,666 downwards.
CTCGTGGACTCGGTACACGACTCGAGGAGTGAACTCAACTCGAGGAGAAACGTAGAGTCGCCACGAGGAGTAGCTTGTCAACTCGTGTACTCGGCTCTCGACTCGAGGAGTGAACTCAACTCGAGGAGAAACGTAGAGTCGCCACGAGGAGTAGCTAGTCGACTCGTGGACTCGGTACTCGATTCGAGGAGTGAACTCAACTCGAGGAGAAATATAGAGTCAGCACGAGGAGTAGGTCGTCGACTCGTGGACTCAGTACTCGACTCGAGGAGTGAACTCAACTCGAGGAGAAATGTAGAGTCGGCACGAGGAGTGGCTTGTCGACTCGTGGACTCGGTACTCGACTCGAGGAGTGAACTCAACTCGAGGAGAAATGTAGAGTCGGCACGAGGAGTAGCTAGTCGACTCGTGGACTCGGTACTAGACTCGAGGAGAAATGTAGAGTCGGCACGAGGAGTAGCTCGTCGACTCGTGGACTCGGTACTCGACTCAAGGAGTGAACTCAACTCGATGAGAAATGTAGAGTCGGCATGAGGAGTAGCTAGTCGACTCGTGGACTCGGTACTCGACTCGAGGTATGAACTCAACTCGAGGAGATTTTTGTAGAGTCGGCACGAGGAGTAGCTAGTCGACTCGTGGACTCGGTACTCAACTTGAGGAGTTAACTCAACTCGAGGGGAAATGTAGAGTCGGCACGAGGAGTAGCTCGTCGACTCGTGGACTCGGTACTCGACTCGAGGAGTGAACTCAACTCGAAGAGAAATGTAGAGTCGGCACGAGGAGTGGCTTGTCGACTCGTGGACTCGGTACTCGACTCGAGGAGTGAACTCAACTCGAGGAGAAACGTAGAGTCGCCACGATGAATAGCTAGTCGACTCGTGGACTCGGTACTCGACTCGAGGAGTGAACTCAACTCGAGGAGAAATGTAGAGTCGGCACGAGGAATAGCTTGTCGACCCGTGGACTCGGTACTCGACTCGAGGAGTGAACTCAACTCGAGGAGAAACGTAGACTCGGCATCAGGAGTGGCTTGTCGACTCGTGGACTCGGCACTCGACTCGAGGAGTGAACTCAACTCGAGGAGAAACGTAGAGTCGGCATGAGGAGTAGCTTGTCGACTCGTGGACTCTGCACTCGACTCGAGGAGTGAACTCAACTCGAGGAGAAACATAGAGTCGGCACGAGGAGTAGCTTGTCGACTCGTGGACTCGGCACTCGACTCGTGGAGTGGACTCAACTCGAGGAGAAATGTAGAGTCGGCACGAGGAGTAGCTAGTCGACTCGTGGACTCGGTACTTGACTCGAGGAATGAACTCAACTTGAGGAGGAATGTAGAGTCGGCACGAGGAGTAGCAAGTCGACTCGTGGACTCGGTACTCGACTCGAGGAATGAACTCAACTCCAGGAGAAATGTAGAGTCGTCACGAGGAGAAGCTAGTAGACTCGTGGACTCGGTACTCGACTCGAGGAATGAACTCAACTCAAGGAGTTTTTTGTAGAGTCGGCACGAGGAGTAGCTAGTCGACTCGTGGACTCGGTACTCGACTCGAGGTATGAACTCAACTCGAGGAGATTTTTGTAGAGTCGGCACGAGGAGTAGCTAGTCGACTCGTGGACTCGGTACTCGACTTGAGGAGTGAACTCAACTCGAGGAGAAATATAGAGTCGGCACGAGGAGTAGGTCGTCGACTCGTGGACTCGGTACTCGACTCGAGGAGTGAACTCAACTCGAGGAGAAATGTAGAGTCGGCACGAGGAGTGGCTTGTCGACTCGTGGACTCGGTACTCGACTCGAGGAGTGAACTCAACTCGAGGAGAAATGTAGAGTCGGCACGAGGAGTAGCTAGTCGACTCGTGGACTCGGTACTAGACTCGAGGAGAAATGTAGAGTCGGCACAAGGAGTAGCTCGTCGACTCGTGGACTCGGTACTCGACTCAAGGAGTGAACTCAACTCGATGAGAAATGTAGAGTCGGCATGAGGAGTAGCTAGTCGACTCGTTGACTCGGTACTCGACTCGAGGAGTGAACTCAACATGAGGAGAAATGTAGAGTTGGCACGAGGGGTAGCTAGTCGACTCGTGGACTCGGTACTCGACTCGAGGAGAAATGTAGAGTCGACCTGAGGAGTAGCTTGTCGACTCGTGGACTCGGTACACGACTCGAGGAGTGAACTCAACTCGAGGAGAAACGTAGAGTCGCCACGAGGAGTAGCTTGTCAACTCGTGTACTCGGCTCTCGACTCGAGGAGTGAACTCAACTCGAGGAGAAACGTAGAGTCGCCACGAGGAGTAGCTAGTCGACTCGTGGACTCGGTACTCGATTCGAGGAGTGAACTCAACTCGAGGAGAAATGTAGAGTCGGCACGAGGAGTAGCTTGTCGACTCGTGGACTCGGTACTCGACTCGAGGAGTGAACTCAACTCAAGGAGAAACGTAGAGTCGGCTTCAGGAGTAGCTTGTCGACTCGTGGACTCGGCGCTCGACTCGAGGAGTGAACTCAACTCGAGGAGAAACATAGAGTCGGCACGAGGAGTAGCTTGTCGACTCGTGGACTCGGCACTCGACTCGAGGAGTGAACTCAACTCGAGGAGAAACATAGAGTCGGCACGAGGAGTAGCTTGTCGACTCGTGGACTCGGCACTCGACTCGTGGAGTGGACTCAACTCGAGGAGAAATGTAGAGTCGGCACGAGGAGTAGCTAGTCGACTCTTGGACTCGGTACTTGACTCGAGGAAGGAACTCAACTCAAGGAGGAATGTAGAGTTGGCACGAGGAGAAGCAAGTCGACTCGTCGACTCGGTACTCGACTCGAGGAATGAACTCAACTCGAGGAGAAATGTAGAGTCGGCACGAGGAGTAGCTAGTCGACTCGTGGACTCGGTACTCGACTCGAGGAATGAACTCAACTCGAGGAGTTTTTTGTAGAGTCGGCACGAGGAGTAGCTAGTCGACTCGTGGACTCGGTACTCGACTCGAGGTATGAACTCAACTCGAGGAGATTTTTGTAGAGTCGGCACGAGGAGTAGCTAGTCGACTCGTGGACTCGGTACTCAACTTGAGGAGTTAACTCAACTCGAGGGGAAATGTAGAGTCGGCACGAGGAGTAGCTCGTCGACTCGTGGACTCGGTACTCGACTCGAGGAGTGAACTCAACTCGAGGAGAAATGTAGAGTCGGCACGAGGAGTAGCTAGTCGACTCGTGGACTCGGTACTAGACTCGAGGAGAAATGTAGAGTCGGCACGAGGAGTAGCTCGTCGACTCGTGGACTCGGTACTCGACTCAAGGAGTGAACTCAACTCGATGAGAAATGTAGAGTCGGCATGAGGAGTAGCTAGTCGACTCGTTGACTCGGTACTCGACTCGAGGAGTGAACTCAACATGAGGAGAAATGTAGAGTTGGCATGAGGGGTAGCTAGTCGACTCGTGGACTCGGTACTCGACTCGAGGAGAAATGTAGAGTCGACCTGAGGAGTAGCTTGTCGACTCGTGGACTCGGTACACGACTCGAGGAGTGAACTCAACTCGAGCAGAAACGTAGAGTCGCCACGAGGAGTAGCTTGTCAACTCGTGTACTCGGCTCTCGACTCGAGGAGTGAACTCAACTCGAGGAGAAACGTAGAGTCGCCACGAGGAGTAGCTAGTCGACTCGTGGACTCGGTACTCGATTCGAGGAGTGAACTCAACTCGAGGAGAAATGTAGAGTCGGCACGAGGAGTAGCTTGGCGACTCGTGGACTCGGTACTCGACTCGAGGAGTGAACTCAACTCAAGGAGAAACGTAGAGTCGGCTTCAGGAGTAGCTTGTCGACTCGTGGACTCGGCGCTCGACTCGAGGAGTGAACTCAACTCGAGGAGAAACATAGAGTCGGCACGAGGAGTAGCTTGTCGACTCGTGGACTCGGCACTCGACTCGAGGAGTGAACTCAACTCGAGGAGAAACATAGAGTCGGCACGAGGAGTAGCTTGTCGACTCGTGGACTCGGCACTCGACTCGTGGAGTGGACTCAACTCGAGGAGAAATGTAGAGTCGGCACGAGGAGTAGCTAGTCGACTCGTGGACTCGGTACTTCACTCGAGGAATGAACTCAACTCAAGGAGGAATGTAGAGTCGGCACGAGGAGAAGCAAGTCGACTCGTCGACTCGGTACTCGACTCGAGGAATGAACTCAACTCGAGGAGAAATGTAGAGTCGGCACGAGGAGTAGCTAGTCGACTCGTGGACTCGGTACTCGACTCGAGGAATGAACTCAACTCGAGGAGTTTTTTGTAGAGTCGGCACGAGGAGTAGCTAGTCGACTCGTGGACTCGGTACTCGACTCGAGGTATGAACTCAACTCGAGGAGATTTTTGTAGAGTCGGCACGAGGAGTAGCTAGTCGACTCGTGGACTCGGTACTCAACTTGAGGAGTTAACTCAACTCGAGGGGAAATGTAGAGTCGGCACGAGGAGTAGCTCGTCGACTCGTGGACTCGGTACTCGACTCGAGGAGTGAACTCAACTCGAAGAGAAATGTAGAGTCGGCACGAGGAGTGGCTTGTCGACTCGTGGACTCGGTACTCGACTCGAGGAGTGAACTCAACTCGAGGAGAAACGTAGAGTCGCCACGATGAATAGCTAGTCGACTCGTGGACTCGGTACTCGACTCGAGAAGTGAACTCAACTCGAGGAGAAATGTAGAGTCGGCACGAGGAATAGCTTGTCGACCCGTGGACTCGGTACTCGACTCGAGGAGTGAACTCAACTCGAGGAGAAACGTAGACTCGGCATCAGGAGTGGCTTGTCGACTCGTGGACTCGGCACTCGACTCGAGGAGTGAACTCAACTCGAGGAGAAACGTAGAGTCGGCATGAGGAGTAGCTTGTCGACTCGTGGACTCTGCACTCAACTCGAGGAGTGAACTCCACTCGAGGAGAAACATAGAGTCGGCACGAGGAGTAGCTTGTCGACTCGTGGACTCGGCACTCGACTCGTGGAGTGGACTCAACTCGAGGAGAAATGTAGAGTCGGCACGAGGAGTAGCTAGTCAACTCGTGGACTCGGTACTTGACTCGAGGAATGAACTCAACTTGAGGAGGAATGTAGAGTCGGCACGAGGAGTAGCAAGTCGACTCGTGGACTCGGTACTCGACTCGAGGAATGAACTCAACTCGAGGAGAAATGTAGAGTCGTCACGAGGAGAAGCTAGTCGACTCGTGGACTCGGTACTCGACTCGAGGAATGAACTCAACTCAAGGAGTTTTTTGTAGAGTCGGCACGAGGAGTAGCTAGTCGACTCGTGGACTCGGTACTCGACTCGAGGTATGAACTCAACTCGAGGAGATTTTTGTAGAGTCGGCACGAGGAGTAGCTAGTCGACTCGTGGACTCGGTACTCGACTTGAGGAGTGAACTCAACTCGAGGAGAAATATAGAGTCGGCACGAGGAGTAGGTCGTCGACTCGTGGACTCGGTACTCGACTCGAGGAGTGAACTCAACTCGAGGAGAAATGTAGAGTCGGCACGAGGAGTGGCTTGTCGACTCGTGGTCTCGGTACTCGACTCGAGGAGTGAACTCAACTCGAGGAGAAATGTAGAGTCGGCACGAGGAGTAGCTAGTCGACTCGTGGACTCGGTACTAGACTCGAGGAGAAATGTAGAGTCGGCACGAGGAGTAGCTCGTCGACTCGTGTACTCGGTACTCGACTCAAGGAGTGAACTCAACTCGATGAGAAATGTAGAGTCGGCATGAGGAGTAGCTAGTCGACTCGTTGACTCGGTACTCGACTCGAGGAGTGAACTCAACATGAGGAGAAATGTAGAGTTGGCACGAGGGGTAGCTAGTCGACTCGTGGACTCGGTACTCGACTCGAGGAGAAATGTAGAGTCGACCTGAGGAGTAGCTTGTCGACTCGTGGACTCGGTACACGACTCGAGGAGTGAACTCAACTCGAGGAGAAACGTAGAGTCGCCACGAGGAGTAGCTTGTCAACTCGTGTACTCGGCTCTCGACTCGAGGAGTGAACTCAACTCGAGGAGAAACGTAGAGTCGCCACGAGGAGTAGCTAGTCGACTCGTGGACTCGGTACTCGATTCGAGGAGTGAACTCAACTCGAGGAGAAATGTAGAGTCGGCACGAGGAGTAGCTTGTCGACTCGTGGACTCGGTACTCGACTCGAGGAGTGAACTCAACTCAAGGAGAAACGTAGAGTCGGCATCAGGAGTAGCTTGTCGACTCGTGGACTCGGCGCTCGACTCGAGGAGTGAACTCAACTCGAGGAGAAACATAGAGTCGGCACGAGGAGTAGCTTGTCGACTCGTGGACTCGGCACTCGACTCGAGGAGTGAACTCAACTCGAGGAGAAACATAGAGTCGGCACGAGGAGTAGCTTGTCGACTCGTGGACTCGGCACTCGACTCGTGGAGTGGACTCAACTCGAGGAGAAATGTAGAGTCGGCACGAGGAGTAGCTAGTCGACTCGTGGACTCGGTACTTGACTCGAGGAATGAACTCAACTCAAGGAGGAATGTAGAGTCGGCACGAGGAGAACCAAGTCGACTCGTCGACTCGGTACTCGACTCGAGGAATGAACTCAACTCGAGGAGAAATGTAGAGTCGGCACGAGGAGTAGCTAGTCGACTCGTTGACTCGGTACTCAACTCGAGGAATGAACTCAACTCGAGGAGTTTTTTGTAGAGTCGGCACGAGGAGTAGCTAGTCGACTCGTGGACTCGGTACTCGACTCGAGGTATGAACTCAACTCGAGGAGATTTTTGTAGAGTCGGCACGAGGAGTAGCTAGTCGACTCGTGGACTCGGTACTCAACTTGAGGAGTGAACTCAACTCGAGGGGAAATGTAGAGTCGGCACGAGGAGTAGCTCGTCGACTCGTGGACTCGGTACTCGACTCGAGGGAACTCAACTCGAAGAGAAATGTAGAGTTTGCACGAGGAGTGGCTTGTCGACTCGTGGACTCGGTACTCGACTCGAGGAGTGAACTCATCTCGAGGAGAAACGTAGAGTCACCACGATGAATAGCTAGTCGACTCGTGGACTCGGTACTCGACTCGAGGAGTGAACTCAACTCGAGGAGAAATGTAGAGTCGGCAGGAGGAATAGCTTGTCGACCCGTGGACTCGGTACTCGACTCGAGGAGTGAACTCAACTCGAGGAGAAACGTAGACTCGGCATCAAGAGTGGCTTGTCGACTCGTGGACTCGGCACTCGACTCGAGGAGTGAACTCAACTCGAGGAGAAACGTAGAGTCGGCACGAGGAGTAGCTTGTCGACTCGTGGACTCGGAACTCGACTCGAGGAATGGACTCAACTTGAGGAGAAATGTAGAGTCGGCACGAGGAGTATCTTGTCGACTCGTGGACTCGGTACTTGACTCGAGGAATGAACTCAACTCGAGGAGGAATATAGAGTCGGCACGAGGAGTAGCAAGTCGACTCGTGGACTCGGTACTCGACTCGAGGAATGAACTCAACTCGAGGAGAAATGTAGAGTCGTCACGAGGAGAAGCTAGTCGAGTCGTGGACTCGGTACTCGACTCGAGGAATGAACTCAACTCAAGGAATTTTTTGTAGAGTCGGCATGAGGAGTAGCTAGTCGACTCGTGGACTCGGTACTCGACTCGAGGTATGAACTCAACTCGAGGAGATTTTTGTAGAGTCGGCACGAGGAGTAGCTAGTCGACTCGTGGACTCGGTACTCGACTTGAGGAGTGAACTCAACTCGAGGAGAAATATAGAGTCGGCACGAGGAGTAGGTCGTCGACTCGTGGACTCGGTACTCGACTCGAGGAGTGAACTCAACTCGAGGAAAAATGTAGAGTTGGCACGAGGAGTGGCTTGTCGACTCGTGGACTCGGTACTCGACTCGAGGAGTGAACTCAACTCGAGGAGAAATGTAGAGTCGGCACGAGGAGTAGCTAGTCGACTCGTGGACTCGGTACTAGACTCGAGGAGAAATGTAGAGTCGGCACGAGGAGTAGCTCGTCGACTCGTGGACTCGGTACTCGACTCGAGGAGTGAACTCAACTCGATGAGAAATGTAGAGTCGGCATGAGGAGTAGCTAGTCGACTCGTGGACTCGGTACTCGACTCGAGGAGTGAACTCAACTTGAGGAGAAATGTAGAGTTGGCACGAGGGGTAGCTAGTCGACTCGTGGACTCGGTACTCGACTCGAGGAGAAATGTAGAGTCGGCCTGAGGAGTAGCTTGTCGACTCGTGGACTCGGTACACGACTCGAGGAGTGAACTCAACTCGAGGAGAAACGTAGAGTCGCCACGAGGAGTAGCTTGTCAACTCGTGTACTCGGCTCTCGACTCGAGGAGTGAACTCAACTCGAGGAGAAACATAGAGTCGCCACGAGGAGTAGCTGGTCGACTCGTGGACTCGGTACTCGATTCGAGGAGTGAACTCAACTCGAGGAGAAACGTAGAGTCGGCACGAGGAGTGAACTCAACTCGAGGAGAAACGTAGAGTCGGCATGAGGAGTAGCTTGTCGACTCGTGGACTCGGCACTCGACTCGAGGAGTGAACTCAACTCGAGGAGAAACATAGAGTCGGCACGAGGAGTAGCTTGTCAACTCGTGGACTCGGTACTCGACTCGAGGAGTGAACTCAACTCGAGGAGAAACGTAGAGTCGGCATCAGAAGTAGCTTGTCGACTCGTGGACTCGGCGCTCGACTCGAGGAGTGAACTCAACTCGAGGAGAAACGTAGAGTCGGCACGAGGAGTGAACTCAACTCGAGGAGAAACGTAGAGTCGGCATGAGGAGTAGCTTGTCGACTCGTGGACTCGGCACTCGACTCGAGGAGTGAACTCAACTCGAGGAGAAACATAGAGTCGGCACGAGGAGTAGCTTGTCGACTCGTGGACTCGGCACTCGACTCGTGGAGTGGACTCAACTCGAGGAGAAATGTAGAGTCGGCACGAGGAGTAGCTAGTCGACTCGTGGACTCGGTACTTGACTCGAGGAATGAACTCAACTCAAGGGGGAATGTAGAGTCGGCACGAGGAGAAGCAAGTCGACTCGTTGACTCGGTACTCGACTCGAGGAATGAACTCAACTCGAGGAGAAATGTAGAGTCGGGACGAGGAGTAGCTAGTCGACTCGTGGACTCGGTACTCGACTCGAGGAATGAACTCAACTCGAGGAGTTTTTTGTAGAGTCGGCACTAGGAGTAGCTAGTCGACTCGTGGACTCGGTACTCGACTCGAGGTATGAACTCAACTAGAGGAGATTTTTGTAGAGTCGGCACGAGGAGTAGCTAGTCGACTCGTGGACTCGGTACTCAACTTGAGGAGTGAACTCAACTCGAGGGGAAATGTAGAGTCGGCACGAGGAGTAGCTCGTCGACTCGTGGACTCGGTACTCGACTCGAGGAGTGAACTCAACTCGAAGAGAAATGTAGAGTCGGCACGAGGAGTGGCTTGTCGACTCGTGGACTCGGTACTCGACTTGAGGAGTGAACTCAACTCGAGGAGAAACGTAGAGTCGCCATGATGAGTAGCTAGTCGACTCGTGGACTCGGTACTCGACTCGAGGAGTGAACTCAACTCGAGTAGAAATGTAGAGTCGGCACGAGGAATAGCTTGTCGACCCGTGGACTCGTTACTCGACTCGAGGAGTGAACTCAACTCGAGGAAAAACGTAGACTCGGCATCAGGAGCGGCTTGTCGACTCGTGGACTCGGCACTCGACTCGAGGAGTGAACTCAACTCGAGGAGAAACGTAGAGTCGGCACGAGGAGTAGCTTGTTGACTCGTGGACTCGGCACTCGACTCGAGGAATGGACTCAACTCGAGGAGAAATGTAGAGTCGGCACGTGGAGTATCTTGTCGACTCGTGGACTCGGTACTTGACTCGAGGAATGAACTCAACTCAAGGAGGAATGTAGAGTCGGCACGAGGAGAAGCAAGTCGACTCGTTGACTCGGTACTCGACTCGAGGAATGAACTCAACTCGAGGAGAAATGTATAGTCGGCACGAGGAGTAGATAGTCGACTCATGGACTCGGTACTCGACTCGAGGAGTGAACTCAACTCGAGGAGAAACGTAGAGTCGGCATCAGGAGTAGCTAGTTGACTCGTGGACTCGGTACTCGACTAGAGGAATGAACTCAACTCGAGGAGTTTTTTGTAGAGTCGGCACGAGGAGTAGCAAGTCGACTCGTGGACTCGGTACTCGACTCGAGGTATGAACTCAACTCGAGGAGATTTTTGTAGAGTCGGCCCGAGGAGTAGCTTGTCGACTCGTGGACTCGGTACACGACTCGAGGAGTGAACTCAACTTGAGGAGAAACGTAGAGTCGCCACGAGGAGTAGCTTGTCAACTCGTGGACTCGGCACTCGACTCGAGGAGTGAACTCAACTCGAGGAAAAACGTAGAATCGCCACGAGGAGTAGCTAGTCGACTCGTGGACTCGGTACTCGATTCGAGGAGTGAACTCAACTCGAGGAGAAATGTAGAGTCGGCACGAGGAGTAGCTTGTCGACTCGTGGACTCGGTACTCGACTCGAGGAGTGAACTCAACTCGAGGAGAAACGTAGAGTCGGCATCAGGAGTAGCTTGTCGACTCGTGGACTCGGCGCTCGACTCGAGGAGTGAACTCAACTCGAGGAGAAACGTAGAGTCGGCACGAGGAGTGAACTCAACTCGAGGAGAAACGTAGAGTCGGCATGAGGAGTAGCTTGTCGACTCGTGGACTCGGCACTCGACTCGAGGAGTGAAATCAACTCGAGGAGAAACATAGAGTCGGCACGAGGAGTAGCTTGTCGACTCGTGGACTCGGCACTCGACTCGTGGAGTGGACTCAACTCGAGGAGAAATGTAGAGTCGGCACGAGGAGTAGCTAGTCGACTCGTGGACTCGGTACTTGACTCGAGGAATGAACTCAACTAAAGGGGGAATGTAGAGTCGGCATGAGGAGAAGCAAGTCGACTCGTTGACTCGGTACTCGACTCGAGGAATGAACTCAACTCGAGGAGAAATGTAGAGTCGGGACGAGGAGTAGCTAGTCGACTCGTGGACTCGGTACTCGACTCGAGGAATGAACTCAACTCGAGGAGTTTTTTGTAGAGTCGGCACGAGGAGTAGCTAGTCGACTCGTGGACTCGGTACTCGACTCGAGGAGTGAACTCAACTCGAAGAGAAATGTAGAGTCGGCACGAGGAGTGGCTTGTCGACTCGTGGACTCGGTACTCGACTTGAGGAGTGAACTCAACTCGAGGAGAAACGTAGAGTCGCCACGATGAGTAGCTAGTCGACTCGTGGACTCGGTACTCGACTCGAGGAGTGAACTCAACTCGAGGAGAAATGTAGAGTCGGCACGAGGAATAGCTTGTCGACCCGTGGACTCGGTACTCGACTCGAGGAGTGAACTCAACTCGAGGAAAAACGTAGACTCGGCATCAGGAGTGGCTTGTCGACTCGTGGACTCGGCACTCGACTCGAGGAGTGAACTCAACTCGAGGAGAAACGTAGAGTCGGCACGAGGAGTAGCTTGTTGACTCGTGGACTCGGCACTCGACTCGAGGAATGGACTCAACTCGAGGAGAAATGTAGAGTCGGAACGTGGAGTATCTTGTCGACTCGTGGACTCGGTACTTGACTCGAGGAATGAACTCAACTCAAGGAGGAATGTAGAGTCGGCACGAGGAGAAGCAAGTCGACTCGTTGACTCGGTACTCGACTCGAGGAATGAACTCAACTCGAGGAGAAATGTAGAGTCGGCACGAGGAGTAGCTAGTCGACTCGTGGACTCGGTACTCGACTCGAGGAGTGAACTCAACTCGAGGAGAAACGTAGAGTCGGCATCAGGAGTAGCTTGTCGACTCGTGGACTCGGCGCTCGACTCGAGGAGTGAACTCAACTCGAGGAGAAACGTAGAGTCGGCACGAGGAGTAAACTCAACTCGAGGAGAAACGTAGAGTCGGCATGAGGAGTAGCTTGTCGACTCGTGGACTCGGCACTCGACTCGAGGAGTGAACTCAACTCGAGGAGAAACATAGAGTCGGCACGAGGAGTAGCTTGTCGACTCGTGGACTCGGCACTCGACTCGTGGAGTGGACTCAACTCGAGGAGAAATGTAGAGTCGGCACGAGGAGTAGCTAGTCGACTCGTGGACTCGGTACTTGACTCGAGGAATGAACTCAACTCAAGGGGGAATGTAGAGTCGGCACGAGGAGAAGCAAGTCGACTCGTTGACTCGGTACTCGACTCGAGGAATGAACTCAACTCGAGGAGAAATGTAGAATCGGGACGAGGAGTAGCTAGTCGACTCGTGGACTCGGTACTCGACTCGAGGAATGAACTCAACTCGAGGAGTTTTTTGTAGAGTCGGCACGAGGAGTAGCTAGTCGACTCGTGGACTCGGTACTCGACTCGAGGTATGAACTCAACTAGAGGAGATTTTTGTAGAGTCGGCACGAGGAGTAGCTAGTCGACTCGTGGACTCGGTACTCAACTTGAGGAGTGAACTCAACTCGAGGGGAAATGTAGAGTCGGCACGAGTAGTAGCTCGTCGACTCGTGGACTCGGTACTCGACTCGAGGAGTGAACTCAACTCGAAGAGAAATGTAGAGTCGGCACGAGGAGTGGCTTGTCGACTCGTGGACTCGGTACTCGACTTGAGGAGTGAACTCAACTCGAGGAGAAACGTAGAGTCGCCACGATGAGTAGCTAGTCGACTCGTGGACTCGGTACTCGACTCGAGGAGTGAACTCAACTCGAGGAGAAATGTAGACTCGGCACGAGGAATAGCTTGTCGACCCGTGGACTCGGTACTCGACTCGAGGAGTGAACTCAACTCGAGGAAAAACGTAGACTCGGCATCAGGAGTGGCTTGTCGACTCGTGGACTCGGCACTCGACTCGAGGAGTGAACTCAACTCGAGGAGAAACGTAGAGTCGGCACGAGGAGTAGCTTGTTGACTCGTGGACTCGGCACTCGACTCGAGGAATGGACTCAACTCGAGGAGAAATGTAGAGTCGGCACGTGGAGTATCTTGTCGACTCATGGACTCGGTACTTGACTCGAGGAATGAACTCAACTCAAGGAGGAATGTAGAGTCGGCACGAGGAGAAGCAAGTCGACTCGTTGACTCGGTACTCGACTCGAGGAATGAACTCAACTCGAGGAGAAATGTATAGTCGGCACGAGGAGTAGATAGTCGACTCATGGACTCGGTACTCGACTCGAGGAGTGAACTCAACTCGAGGAGAAACGTAGAGTCGGCATCAGGAGTAGCTTGTCGACTCGTGGACTCGGCGCTCGACTCGAGGAGTGAACTCAACTCGAGGAGAAACGTAGAGTCGGCACGAGGAGTGAACTCAACTCGAGGAGAAACGTAGAGTCGGCATGAGGAGTAGCTTGTCGACTCGTGGACTCGGCACTCGACTCGAGGAGTGAACTCAACTCGAGGAGAAACATAGAGTCGGCACGAGGAGTAGCTTGTCGACTCGTGGACTCGGCACTCGACTCGTGGAGTGGACTCAACTCGAGGAGAAATGTAGAGTCGGCACGAGGAGTAGCTAGTCGACTCGTGGACTCGGTACTTGACTCGAGGAATGAACTCAACTAAAGGGGGAATGTAGAGTCGGCATGAGGAGAAGCAAGTCGACTCGTTGACTCGGTACTCGACTCGAGGAATGAACTCAACTCGAGGAGAAATGTAGAGTCGGGACGAGGAGTAGCTAGTCGACTCGTGGACTCGGTACTCGACTCGAGGAATGAACTCAACTCGAGGAGTTTTTTGTAGAGTCGGCACGAGGAGTAGCTAGTCGACTCGTGGACTCGGTACTCGACTCGAGGAGTGAACTCAACTCGAAGAGAAATGTAGAGTCGGCACGAGGAGTGGCTTGTCGACTCGTGGACTCGGTACTCGACTTGAGGAGTGAACTCAACTCGAGGAGAAACGTAGAGTCGCCACGATGAGTAGCTAGTCGACTCGTGGACTCGGTACTCGACTCGAGGAGTGAACTCAACTCGAGGAGAAATGTAGAGTCGGCACGAGGAATAGCTTGTCGACCCGTGGACTCGGTACTCGACTCGAGGAGTGAACTCAACTCGAGGAAAAACGTAGACTCGGCATCAGGAGTGGCTTGTCGACTCGTGGACTCGGCACTCGACTCGAGGAGTGAACTCAACTCGAGGAGAAACGTAGAGTCGGCACGAGGAGTAGCTTGTTGACTCGTGGACTCGGCACTCGACTCGAGGAATGGACTCAACTCGAGGAGAAATGTAGAGTCGGAACGTGGAGTATCTTGTCGACTCGTGGACTCGGTACTTGACTCGAGGAATGAACTCAACTCAAGGAGGAATGTAGAGTCGGCACGAGGAGAAGCAAGTCGACTCGTTGACTCGGTACTCGACTCGAGGAATGAACTCAACTCGAGGAGAAATGTAGAGTCGGCACGAGGAGTAGCTAGTCGACTCGTGGACTCGGTACTCGACTCGAGGAGTGAACTCAACTCGAGGAGAAACGTAGAGTCGGCATCAGGAGTAGCTTGTCGACTCGTGGACTCGGCGCTCGACTCGAGGAGTGAACTCAACTCGAGGAGAAACGTAGAGTCGGCACGAGGAGTGAACTCAACTCGAGGAGAAACGTAGAGTCGGCATGAGGAGTAGCTTGTCGACTCGTGGACTCGGCACTCGACTCGAGGAGTGAACTCAACTCGAGGAGAAACATAGAGTCGGCACGAGGAGTAGCTTGTCGACTCGTGGACTCGGCACTCGACTCGTGGAGTGGACTCAACTCGAGGAGAAATGTAGAGTCGGCACGAGGAGTAGCTAGTCGACTCGTGGACTCGGTACTTGACTCGAGGAATGAACTCAACTCAAGGGGGAATGTAGAGTCGGCACGAGGAGAAGCAAGTCGACTCGTTGACTCGGTACTCGACTCGAGGAATGAACTCAACTCGAGGAGAAATGTAGAGTCGGGACGAGGAGTAGCTAGTCGACTCGTGGACTCGGTACTCGACTCGAGGAATGAACTCAACTCGAGGAGTTTTTTGTAGAGTCGGCACGAGGAGTAGCTAGTCGACTCGTGGACTCGGTACTCGACTCGAGGTATGAACTCAACTAGAGGAGATTTTTGTAGAGTCGGCACGAGGAGTAGCTAGTCGACTCGTGGACTCGGTACTCAACTTGAGGAGTGAACTCAACTCGAGGGGAAATGTAGAGTCGGCACGAGGAGTAGCTCGTCGACTCGTGGACTCGGTACTCGACTCGAGGAGTGAACTCAACTCGAAGAGAAATGTAGAGTCGGCACGAGGAGTGGCTTGTCGACTCGTGGACTCGGTACTCGACTTGAGGAGTGAACTCAACTCGAGGAGAAACGTAGAGTCGCCACGATGAGTAGCTAGTCGACTCGTGGACTCGGTACTCGACTCGAGGAGTGAACTCAACTCGAGGAGAAATGTAGACTCGGCACGAGGAATAGCTTGTCGACCCGTGGACTCGGTACTCGACTCGAGGAGTGAACTCAACTCGAGGAAAAACGTAGACTCGGCATCAGGAGTGGCTTGTCGACTCGTGGACTCGGCACTCGACTCGAGGAGTGAACTCAACTCGAGGAGAAACGTAGAGTCGGCACGAGGAGTAGCTTGTTGACTCGTGGACTCGGCACTCGACTCGAGGAATGGACTCAACTCGAAGAGAAATGTAGAGTCGGCACGTGGAGTATCTTGTCGACTCGTGGACTCGGTACTTGACTCGAGGAATGAACTCAACTCAAGGAGGAATGTAGAGTCGGCACGAGGAGAAGCAAGTCGACTCGTTGACTCGGTACTCGACTCGAGGAATGAACTCAACTCGAGGAGAAATGTAGAGTCGGCACGAGGAGTAGCTAGTCGACTCGTGGACTCGGTACTCGACTCGAGGAGTGAACTCAACTCGAGGAGAAATGTAGTGTCGGCACGAGGAGTAGCTAGTCGACTCGTGGACTCGGTACTAGACTCGAGGAGAAATGTAGAGTCGGCACGAGGAGTAGCTCGTCGACTCGTGGACTCGGTACTCGACTCGAGGAGTGAACTCAACTCGATGAGAAATGTAGAGTCGGCATGAGGAGTAGCTAGTCGACTCGTGGACTCGGTACTCGACTCGAGGAGTGAACTCAACTTGAGGAGAAATGTAGAGTTGGCACGAGGGGTAGCTAGTCGACTCGTGGACTCGGTACTCGACTCGAGGAGAAATGTAGAGTCGGCCTGAGGAGTAGCTTGTCGACTCGTGGACTCGGTACACGACTCGAGGAGTGAACTCAACTCGAGGAGAAACGTAGAGTCGCCACGATGAGTAGCTAGTCGACTCGTGGACTCGGTACTCGACTCGAGGAGTGAACTCAACTCGAGGAGAAATGTAGAGTCGGCACGAGGAATAGCTTGTCGACCCGTGGACTCGTTACTCGACTCGAGGAGTGAACTCAACTCGAGGAAAAACGTAGACTCGGCAACAGGAGCGGCTTGTCGACTCGTGGACTCGGCACTCGACTCGAGGAGTGAACTCAACTCGAGGAGAAACGTAGAGTCGGCACGAGGAGTAGCTTGTTGACTCGTGGACTCGGCACTCAACTCGAGGAATGGACTCAACTCGAGGAGAAATGTAGAGTCGGGACGTGGAGTATCTTGTCGACTCGTGGACTCGGTACTTGACTCGAGGAATGAACTCAACTCAAGGAGGAATGTAGAGTCGGCACGAGGAGAAGCAAGTCGACTCGTTGACTCGGTACTCGACTCGAGGAATGAACTCAACTCGAGGAGAAATGTATAGTCGGCACGAGGAGTAGATAGTCGACTCATGGACTCGGTACTCGACTCGAGGAGTGAACTCAACTCGAGGAGAAACGTAGAGTCGGCATCAGGAGTAGCTTGTCGACTCGTGGACTCGGCGCTCGACTCGAGGAGTGAACTCAACTCGAGGAGAAACGTAGAGTCGGCACGAGGAGTGAACTCAACTCAAGGAGAAACGTAGAGTCGGCATCAGGAGTAGCTTGTCGACTCGTGTACTCGGCTCTCGACTCGAGGTGTGAACTCAACTCGAGGAGAAACGTAGAGTCGCCACGAGGAGTAACTAGTCGACTCGTGGACTCCGTACTCGATTCGAGGAGTGAACTCAACTCGAGGAGAAATGTAGAGTCGGCAGGAGGAATAGCTTGTCGACCCGTGGACTCGGTACTCGACTCGAGGAGTGAACTCAACTCGAGGAGAAACGTAGACTCGGCATCAGGAGTGGCTTGTCGACTCGTGGACTCGGCACTCGACTCGAGGAGTGAACTCAACTCGAGGAGAAACGTAGAGTCGGCACGAGGAGTAGCTTGTCGACTCGTGGACTCGGAACTCAACTCGAGGAATGGACTCAACTTGAGGAGAAATGTAGAGTCGGCACGAGGAGTATCTTGTCGACTCGTGGACTCGGTACTTGACTCGAGGAATGAACTCAACTCGAGGAGGAATATAGAGTCGGCACGAGGAGTAGCAAGTCGACTCGTGGACTCGGTACTCGACTCGAGGAATGAACTCAACTCGAGGAGAAATGTAGAGTCGTCACGAGGAGAAGCTAGTCGACTCGTGGACTCGGTACTCGACTCGAGGAATGAACTCAACTCAAGGAATTTTTTGTAGAGTCGGCATGAGGAGTAGCTAGTCGACTCGTGGACTCGGTACTCGACTCGAGGTATGAACTCAACTCGAGGAGAAATATAGAGTCGGCACGAGGAGTAGGTCGTCGACTCGTGGACTCGGTACTCGACTCGAGGAGTGAACTCAACTCGAGGAAAAATGTAGAGTCGGCACGAGGAGTGGCTTGTCGACTCGTGGACTCGGTACTCGACTCGAGGAGTGAACTCAACTCGAGGAGAAATGTAGAGTCGGCACGAGGAGTAGCTAGTCGACTCGTGGACTCGGTACTAGACTCGAGGAGAAATGTAGAGTCGGCACGAGGAGTAGCTCGTCGACTCGTGGACTCGGTACTCGACTCGAGGAGTGAACTCAACTCGATGAGAAATGTAGAGTCGGCATGAGGAGTAGCTAGTCGACTCGTGGACTCGGTACTCGACTCGAGGAGTGAACTCAACTTGAGGAGAAATGTAGAGTTGGCACGAGGGGTAGCTAGTCGACTCGTGGACTCGGTACTCGACTCGAGGAGAAATGTAGAGTCGGCCTGAGGAGTAGCTTGTCGACTCGTGGACTCGGTACACGACTCGAGGAGTGAACTCAACTCGAGGAGAAACGTAGAGTCGCCACGAGGAGTAGCTTGTCAACTCGTGTACTCGGCTCTCGACTCGAGGAGTGAACTCAACTCGAGGAGAAACGTAGAGTCGCCACGAGGAGTAGCTGGTCGACTCGTGGACTCGGTACTCGATTCGAGGAGTGAACTCAACTCGAGGAGAAACGTAGAGTCGGCACGAGGAGTGAACTCAACTCGAGGAGAAACGTAGAGTCGGCATGAGGAGTAGCTTGTCGACTCGTGGACTCGGCACTCGACTCGAGGAGTGAACTCAACTCGAGGAGAAACATAGAGTCGGCACGAGGAGTAGCTTGTCAACTCGTGGACTCGGTACTCGACTCGAGGAGTGAACTCAACTCGAGGAGAAACGTAGAGTCGGCATCAGGAGTAGCTTGTCGACTCGTGGACTCGGCGCTCGACTCGAGGAGTGAACTCAACTCGAGGAGAAACGTAGAGTCGGCATGAGGAGTAGCTTGTCGACTCGTGGACTCGGCACTCGACTCGAGGAGTGAACTCAATTCGAGGAGAAACATAGAGTCGGCACGAGGAGTAGCTTGTCGACTCGTGGACTCGGCACTCGACTCGTGGAGTGGACTCAACTCGAGGAGAAATGTAGAGTCGGCACGAGGAGTAGCTAGTCGACTCGTGGACTCGGTACTTGACTCGAGGAATGAACTCAACTCAAGGGGGAATGTAGAGTCGGCACGAGGAGAAGCAAGTCGACTCGTTGACTCGGTACTCGACTCGAGGAATGAACTCAACTCGAGGAGAAATGTAGAGTCGGGACGAGGAGTAGCTAGTCGACTCGTGGACTCGGTACTCGACTCGAGGAATGAACTCAACTCGAGGAGTTTTTTGTAGAGTCGGCACGAGGAGTAGCTAGTCGACTCGTGGACTCGGTACTCGACTCGAGGTATGAACTCAACTAGAGGAGATTTTTGTAGAGTCGGCACGAGGAGTAGCTAGTCGACTCGTGGACTCGGTACTCAACTTGAGGAGTGAACTCAACTCGAGGGGAAATGTAGAGTCGGCACGAGGAGTAGCTCGTCGACTCGTGGACTCGGTACTCGACTCGAGGAGTGAACTCAACTCGAAGAGAAATGTAGAGTCGGCACGAGGAGTGGCTTGTCGACTCGTGGACTCGGTACTCGACTTGAGGAGTGAACTCAACTCGAGGAGAAACGTAGAGTCGCCACGATGAGTAGCTAGTCGACTCGTGGACTCGGTACTCGACTCGAGGAGTGAACTCAACTCGAGGAGAAATGTAGAGTCGGCACGAGGAATAGCTTGTCGACCCGTGGACTCGTTACTCGACTCGAGGAGTGAACTCAACTCGAGGAAAAACGTAGACTCGGCATCAGGAGTGGCTTGTCGACTCGTGGACTCGGCACTCGACTCGAGGAGTGAACTCAACTCGAGGAGAAACGTAGAGTCGGCACGAGGAGTAGCTTGTTGACTCGTGGACTCGGCACTCGACTCGAGGAATGGACTCAACTCGAGGAGAAATGTAGAGTCGGCACGTGGAGTATCTTGTCGACTCGTGGACTCGGTACTTGACTCGAGGAATGAACTCAACTCAAGGAGGAATGTAGAGTCGGCACGAGGAGAAGCAAGTCGACTCGTTGACTCGGTACTCGACTCGAGGAATGAACTCAACTCGAGGAGAAATGTAGAGTCGGCACGAGGAGTAGATAGTCGACTCGTGGACTCGGTACTCGACTCGAGGAGTGAACTCAACTCGAGGAGAAACGTAGAGTCGGCATCAGGAGTAGCTTGTCGACTCGTGGACTCGGCGCTCGACTCGAGGAGTGAACTCAACTCGAGGAGAAACGTAGAGTCGGCACGAGGAGTGAACTCAACTCGAGGAGAAACGTAGAGTCGGCATGAGGAGTAGCTTGTCGACTCGTGGACTCGGCACTCGACTCGAGGAGTGAACTCAACTCGAGGAGAAACATAGAGTCGGCACGAGGAGTAGCTTGTCGACTCGTGGACTCGGCACTCGACTCGTGGAGTGGACTCAACTCGAGGAGAAATGTAGAGTCGGCACGAGGAGTAGCTAGTCGACTCGTGGACTCGGTACTTGACTCGAGGAATGAACTCAACTAAAGGGGGAATGTAGAGTCGGCACGAGGAGAAGCAAGTCGACTCGTTGACTCAGTACTCGACTCGAGGAATGAACTCAACTCGAGGAGAAATGTAGAGTCGGGACGAGGAGTAGCTAGTCGACTCGTGGACTCGGTACTCGACTCGAGGAATGAACTCAACTCGAGGAGTTTTTTGTAGAGTCGGCACGAGGAGTAGCTAGTCGACTCGTGGACTCGGTACTCAACTCGAGGAGTGAACTCAACTCGAAGAGAAATGTAGAGTCGGCACGAGGAGTGGCTTGTCGACTCGTGGACTCGGTACTCGACTTGAGGAGTGAACTCAACTCGACGAGAAACGTAGAGTCGCCACGATGAGTAGCTAGTCGACTCGTGGACTCGGTACTCGACTCGAGGAGTGAACTCAACTCGAGGAGAAATGTAGAGTCGGCACGAGGAATAGCTTGTCGACCCCTGGACTCGGTACTCGACTCGAGGAGTGAACTCAACTCGAGGAAAAACGTAGACTCGGCATCAGGAGTGGCTTGTCGACTCGTGGACTCGGCACTCGACTCGAGGAGTGAACTCAACTCGAGGAGAAACGTAGAGTCGGCACGAGGAGTAGCTTGTTGACTCGTGGACTCGGCACTCGACTCGAGGAATGGACTCAACTCGAGGAGAAATGTAGAGTCGGAACGTGGAGTATCTTGTCGACTCGTGGACTCGGTACTTGACTCGAGGAATGAACTCAACTCAAGGAGGAATGTAGAGTCGGCACGAGGAGAAGCAAGTCGACTCGTTGACTCGGTACTCGACTCGAGGAATGAACTCAACTCGAGGAGAAATGTAGAGTCGGCACGAGGAGTAGCTAGTCGACTCGTGGACTCGGTACTTGACTCGAGGAATGAACTCAACTCAAGGGGGAATGTAGAGTCGGCACGAGGAGAAGCAAGTCGACTCGTTGACTCGGTACTCGACTCGAGGAATGAACTCAACTCGAGGAGAAATGTAGAGTCGGGACGAGGAGTAGCTAGTCGACTCGTGGACTCGGTACTCGACTCGAGGAATGAACTCAACTCGAGGAGTTTTTTGTAGAGTCGGCACGAGGAGTAGCTAGTCGACTCGTGGACTCGGTACTCAACTTGAGGAGTGAACTCAACTCGAGGGGAAATGTAGAGTCGGCACGAGGAGTAGCTCGTCGACTCGTGGACTCGGTACTCGACTCGAGGAGTGAACTCAACTCGAAGAGAAATGTAGAGTCGGCACGAGGAGTGGCTTGTCGACTCGTGGACTCGGTACTCGACTTGAGGAGTGAACTCAACTCGAGGAGAAACGTAGAGTCGCCACGATGAGTAGCTAGTCGACTCGTGGACTCGGTACTCGACTCGAGGAGTGAACTCAACTCGAGGAGAAATGTAGACTCGGCACGAGGAATAGCTTGTCGACCCGTGGACTCGGTACTCGACTCGAGGAGTGAACTCAACTCGAGGAAAAACGTAGACTCGGCATCAGGAGTGGCTTGTCGACTCGTGGACTCGGCACTCGACTCGAGGAGTGAACTCAACTCGAGGAGAAACGTAGAGTCGGCACGAGGAGTAGCTTGTTGACTCGTGGACTCGGCACTCGACTCGAGGAATGGACTCAACTCGAGGAGAAATGTAGAGTCGGAACGTGGAGTATCTTGTCGACTCGTGGACTCGGTACTTGACTCGAGGAATGAACTCAACTCAAGGAGGAATGTAGAGTCGGCACGAGGAGAAGCAAGTCGACTCGTTGACTCGGTACTCGACTCGAGGAATGAACTCAACTCGAGGAGAAATGTAGAGTCGGCACGAGGAGTAGCTAGTCGACTCGTGGACTCGGTACTCGACTCGAGGAGTGAACTCAACTCGAGGAGAAACGTAGAGTCGGCATCAGGAGTAGCTTGTCGACTCGTGGACTCGGCGCTCGACTCGAGGAGTGAACTCAACTCGAGGAGAAACGTAGAGTCGGCACGAGGAGTGAACTCAACTCGAGGAGAAACGTAGAGTCGGCATGAGGAGTAGCTTGTCGACTCGTGGACTCGGCACTCGACTCGAGGAGTGAACTCAACTCGAGGAGAAACATAGAGTCGGCACGAGGAGTAGCTTGTCGACTCGTGGACTCGGCACTCGACTCGTGGAGTGGACTCAACTCGAGGAGAAATGTAGAGTCGGCACGAGGAGTAGCTAGTCGACTCGTGGACTCGGTACTTGACTCGAGGAATGAACTCAACTCAAGGGGGAATGTAGAGTCGGCACGAGGAGAAGCAAGTCGACTCGTTGACTCGGTACTCGACTCGAGGAATGAACTCAACTCGAGGAGAAATGTAGAGTCGGGACGAGGAGTAGCTAGTCGACTCGTGGACTCGGTACTCGACTCGAGGAATGAACTCAACTCGAGGAGTTTTTTGTAGAGTCGGCACGAGGAGTAGCTAGTCGACTCGTGGACTCGGTACTCGACTCGAGGTATGAACTCAACTAGAGGAGATTTTTGTAGAGTCGGCACGAGGAGTAGCTAGTCGACTCGTGGACTCGGTACTCAACTTGAGGAGTGAACTCAACTCGAGGGGAAATGTAGAGTCGGCACGAGGAGTAGCTCGTCGACTCGTGGACTCGGTACTCGACTCGAGGAGTGAACTCAACTCGAAGAGAAATGTAGAGTCGGCACGAGGAGTGGCTTGTCGACTCGTGGACTCGGTACTCGACTTGAGGAGTGAACTCAACTCGAGGAGAAACGTAGAGTCGCCACGATGAGTAGCTAGTCGACTCGTGGACTCGGTACTCGACTCGAGGAGTGAACTCAACTCGAGGGGAAATGTAGACTCGGCACGAGGAATAGCTTGTCGACCCGTGGACTCGGTACTCGACTCGAGGAGTGAACTCAACTCGAGGAAAAACGTAGACTCGGCATCAGGAGTGGCTTGTCGACTCGTGGACTCGGCACTCGACTCGAGGAGTGAACTCAACTCGAGGAGAAACGTAGAGTCGGCACGAGGAGTAGCTTGTTGACTCGTGGACTCGGCACTCGACTCGAGGAATGGACTCAACTCGAGGAGAAATGTAGAGTCGGAACGTGGAGTATCTTGTCGACTCGTGGACTCGGTACTTGACTCGAGGAATGAACTCAACTCAAGGAGGAATGTAGAGTCGGCACGAGGAGAAGCAAGTCGACTCGTTGACTCGGTACTCGACTCGAGGAATGAACTCAACTCGAGGAGAAATGTAGAGTCGGCACGAGGAGTAGCTAGTCGACTCGTGGACTCGGTACTCGACTCGAGGAGTGAACTCAACTCGAGGAGAAACGTAGAGTCGGCATCAGGAGTAGCTTGTCGACTCGTGGACTCGGCGCTCGACTCGAGGAGTGAACTCAACTCGAGGAGAAACGTAGAGTCGGCACGAGGAGTGAACTCAACTCGAGGAGAAACGTAGAGTCGGCATGAGGAGTAGCTTGTCGACTCGTGGACTCGGCACTCGACTCGAGGAGTGAACTCAACTCGAGGAGAAACATAGAGTCGGCACGAGGAGTAGCTTGTCGACTCGTGGACTCGGCACTCGACTCGTGGAGTGGACTCAACTCGAGGAGAAATGTAGAGTCGGCACGAGGAGTAGCTAGTCGACTCGTGGACTCGGTACTTGACTCGAGGAATGAACTCAACTCAAGGGGGAATGTAGAGTCGGCACGAGGAGAAGCAAGTCGACTCGTTGACTCGGTACTCGACTCGAGGAATGAACTCAACTCGAGGAGAAATGTAGAGTCGGGACGAGGAGTAGCTAGTCGACTCGTGGACTCGGTACTCGACTCGAGGAATGAACTCAACTCGAGGAGTTTTTTGTAGAGTCGGCACGAGGAGTAGCTAGTCGACTCGTGGACTCGGTACTCGACTCGAGGTATGAACTCAACTAGAGGAGATTTTTGTAGAGTCGGCACGAGGAGTAGCTAGTCGACTCGTGGACTCGGTACTCAACTTGAGGAGTGAACTCAACTCGAGGGGAAATGTAGAGTCGGCACGAGGAGTAGCTCGTCGACTCGTGGACTCGGTACTCGACTCGAGGAGTGAACTCAACTCGAAGAGAAATGTAGAGTCGGCACGAGGAGTGGCTTGTCGACTCGTGGACTCGGTACTCGACTTGAGGAGTGAACTCAACTCGAGGAGAAACGTAGAGTCGCCACGATGAGTAGCTAGTCGACTCGTGGACTCGGTACTCGACTCGAGGAGTGAACTCAACTCGAGGGGAAATGTAGACTCGGCACGAGGAATAGCTTGTCGACCCGTGGACTCGGTACTCGACTCGAGGAGTGAACTCAACTCGAGGAAAAACGTAGACTCGGCATCAGGAGTGGCTTGTCGACTCGTGGACTCGGCACTCGACTCGAGGAGTGAACTCAACTCGAGGAGAAACGTAGAGTCGGCACGAGGAGTAGCTTGTTGACTCGTGGACTCGGCACTCGACTCGAGGAATGGACTCAACTCGAGGAGAAATGTAGAGTCGGAACGTGGAGTATCTTGTCGACTCGTGGACTCGGTACTTGACTCGAGGAATGAACTCAACTCAAGGAGGAATGTAGAGTCGGCACGAGGAGAAGCAAGTCGACTCGTTGACTCGGTACTCGACTCGAGGAATGAACTCAACTCGAGGAGAAATGTAGAGTCGGCACGAGGAGTAGCTAGTCGACTCGTGGACTCGGTACTCGACTCGAGGAGTGAACTCAACTCGAGGAGAAACGTAGAGTCGGCATCAGGAGTAGCTTGTCGACTCGTGGACTCGGCGCTCGACTCGAGGAGTGAACTCAACTCGAGGAGAAACGTAGAGTCGGCACGAGGAGTGAACTCAACTCGAGGAGAAACGTAGAGTCGGCATGAGGAGTAGCTTGTCGACTCGTGGACTCGGCACTCGACTCGAGGAGTGAACTCAACTCGAGGAGAAACATAGAGTCGGCACGAGGAGTAGCTTGTCGACTCGTGGACTCGGCACTCGACTCGTGGAGTGGACTCAACTCGAGGAGAAATGTAGAGTCGGCACGAGGAGTAGCTAGTCGACTCGTGGACTCGGTACTTGACTCGAGGAATGAACTCAACTCAAGGGGGAATGTAGAGTCGGCACGAGGAGAAGCAAGTCGACTCGTTGACTCGGTACTCGACTCGAGGAATGAACTCAACTCGAGGAGAAATGTAGAGTCGGGACGAGGAGTAGCTAGTCGACTCGTGGACTCGGTACTCGACTCGAGGAATGAACTCAACTCGAGGAGTTTTTTGTAGAGTCGGCACGAGGAGTAGCTAGTCGACTCGTGGACTCGGTACTCGACTCGAGGTATGAACTCAACTAGAGGAGATTTTTGTAGAGTCGGCACGAGGAGTAGCTAGTCGACTCGTGGACTCGGTACTCAACTTGAGGAGTGAACTCAACTCGAGGGGAAATGTAGAGTCGGCACGAGGAGTAGCTCGTCGACTCGTGGACTCGGTACTCGACTCGAGGAGTGAACTCAACTCGAAGAGAAATGTAAAGTCGGCACGAGGAGTGGCTTGTCGACTCGTGGACTCGGTACTCGACTTGAGGAGTGAACTCAACTCGAGGAGAAACGTAGAGTCGCCACGATGAGTAGCTAGTCGACTCGTGGACTCGGTACTCGACTCGAGGAGTGAACTCAACTCGAGGAGAAATGTAGACTCGGCACGAGGAATAGCTTGTCGACCCGTGGACTCGTTACTCGACTCGAGGAGTGAACTCAACTCGAGGAAAAACGTAGACTCGGCATCAGGAGTGGCTTGTCGACTCGTGGGCTCGGCACTCGACTCGAGGAGTGAACTCAACTCGAGGAGAAACGTAGAGTCGGCACGAGGAGTAGCTTGTTGACTCGTGGACTCGGCACTCGACTCGAGGAATGGACTCAACTCGAGGAGAAATGTAGAGTCGGCACGTGGAGTATCTTGTCGACTCGTGGACTCGGTACTTGACTCGAGGAATGAAATCAACTCAAGGAGGAATGTAGAGTCGGCACGAGGAGAAGCAAGTCGACTCGTTGACTCGGTACTCGACTCGAGGAATGAACTCAACTCGAGGAGAAATGTAGAGTCGGCACGAGGAGTAGCTAGTCGACTCGTGGACTCGGTACTCGACTCGAGGAGTGAACTCAACTCGAGGAGAAATGTAGAGTCGGCACGAGGAGTAGCTAGTCGACTCGTGGACTCGGAACTAGACTCGAGGAGAAATGTAGAGTCGGCACGAGGAGTAGCTCGTCGACTCGTGGACTCGGTACTCGACTCGAGGAGTGAACTCAACTCGATGAGAAATGTAGAGTCGGCATGAGGAGTAGCTAGTCGACTCGTGGACTCGGTACTCGACTCGAGGAGTGAACTCAACTTGAGGAGAAATGTAGAGTTGGCACGAGGGGTAGCTAGTCAACTCGTGGACTCGGTACTCGACTCGAGGAGAAATGTAGAGTCGGCCTGAGGAGTAGCTTGTCGACTCGTGGACTCGGTACACGACTCGAGGAGTGAACTCAACTCGAGGAGAAACGTAGAGTCGCCACGAGGAGTAGCTTGTCAACTCGTGTACTCGGCTCTCGACTCGAGGTGTGAACTCAACTCGAGGAGAAACGTAGAGTCGCCACGAGGAGTAGCTAGTCGACTCGTGGACTCGGTACTCGATTCGAGGAGTGAACTCAACTCGAGGAGAAATGTAGAGTCGGCACGAGGAGTAGCTTGTCGACACGTGGACTCGGTACTCGACTCGAGGAGTGAACTCAACTCGAGGAGAAACGTAGAGTCGGCATCAGGAGTAGCTTGTCGACTCGTGGACTCGGCGCTCGACTCGAGGAGTGAACTCAACTCGAGGAGAAACGTAGAGTCGGCACGAGGAGTGAACTCAACTCGAGGAGAAACGTAGAGTCGGCATGAGGAGTAGCTTGTCGACTCGTGGACTCGGCACTCGACTCGAGGAGTGAACTCAACTCGAGGAGAAACATAGAGTCGGCACGAGGAGTAGCTTGTCGACTCGTGGACTCGGCACTCGACTCGTGGAGTGGACTCAACTCGAGGAGAAATGTAGAGTCGGCACGAGGAGTAGCTAGTCGACTCGTGGACTCGGTACTTGACTCGAGGAATGAACTCAACTCAAGGAGGAATGTAGAGTCGGCACGAGGAGAAGCAAGTCGACTCGTTGACTCGGTACTCGACTCGAGGAATGAACTCAACTCGAGGAGAAATGTAGAGTCGGCACGAGGAGTAGCTAGTCGACTCGTGGACTCGGTACTCGACTCGAGGAATGAACTCAACTCGAGGAGTTTTTTGTAGAGTCGGCACGAGGAGTAGCTAGTCGACTCGTGGACTCGGTACTCGACTCCAGGTATGAACTCAACTAGAGGAGATTTTTGTAGAGTCGGCACGAGGAGTAGCTAGTCGACTCGTGGACTCGGTACTCAACTTGAGGAGTGAACTCAACTCGAGGGGAAATGTAGAGTCGGCACGAGGAGTAGCTCGTCGACTCGTGGCCTCGGTACTCGACTCGAGGAGTGAACTCAACTCGAAGAGAAATGTAGAGTCGGCACGAGGAGTGGCTTGTCGACTCGTGGACTCGGTACTCGACTCGAGGAGTGAACTCAACTCGAGGAGAAACGTAGAGTCGCCACGATGAGTAGCTAGTCGACTCGTGGACTCGGTACTCGACTCGAGGAGTGAACTCAACTCGAGGAGAAATGTAGAGTCGGCACGAGGAGTGGCTTGTCGACTCGTGGACTCGGTACTCGACTTGAGGAGTGAACTCAACTCGAGGAGAAACGTAGAGTCGCCACGATGAGTAGCTAGTCGACTCGTGGACTCGGTACTCGACTCGAGGAGTGAACTCAACTCGAGGAGAAATGTAGAGTCGGCACGAGGAATAGCTTGTCGACCCGTGGACTCGGTACTCGACTCGAGGAGTGAACTCAACTCGAGGAGAAACGTAGACTCGGCATCAGGAGTGGCTTGTTGACTCGTGGACTCGGCACTCGACTCAAGGAGTGAACTCAACTCGAGGAGAAACGTAGTGTCGGCACGAGGAGTAGCTTGTTGACTCGTGGACTCGGCACTCGACTCGAGGAATGGACTCAACTCGAGGAGAAATGTAGAGTCGGCACGTGGAGTATCTTGTCGACTCGTGGACTCGGTACTTGACTCGAGGAATGAACTCAACTCAAGGAGGAATGTAGAGTCGGCACGAGGAGAAGCAAGTCGACTCGTTGACTCGGTACTCGACTCGTTGACTCGGTACTCGACTCGAGGAATGAACTCAACTCAAGGAGAAATGTAGAGTCGGCACGAGGAGTAGCTAGTCGACTCGTGGACTCGGTACTCGACTAGAGGAATGAACTCAACTCGAGGAGTTTTTTGTAGAGTCGGCAGGAGGAGTAGCTAGTCGACTCGTGGACTCGGTACTCGACTCGAGGAATCAACTCAACTCGAGGAGGAATGTAGAGTCGGCACGAGGAGTAGCTAGTCGACTCGTGGACTCGGTACTTGACTCGAGGAATGAACTCAACTCAAGGGGGAATGTAGAGTCGGCACGAGGAGAAGCAAGTCGACTCGTTGACTCGGTACTCGACTCGAGGAATGAACTCAACTCGAGGAGAAATGTAGAGTCGGCACGAGGAGTAGCTAGTCGACTCGTGGACTCGGTACTCGACTCGAGGAGTGAACTCAACTCGAGGAGAAATGTAGAGTCGGCACGAGGAGTAGCTAGTCGACTCGTGGACTCGGTACTAGACTCGAGGAGAAATGTAGAGTCGGCACGAGGAGTAGCTCGTCGACTCATGGACTCGGTACTCGACTCGAGGAGTGAACTCAACCCGATGAGAAATGTAGAGTCGGCATGAGGAGTAGCTAGTCGACTCGTGGACTCGGTACTCGACTCGAGGAATGAACTCAACTCGAGGAGTTTTTTGTAGAGTCGGCACGAGGAGTAGCTAGTCGACTCGTGGACTCGGTACTCGACTCCAGGTATGAACTCAACTAGAGGAGATTTTTGTAGAGTCGGCACGAGGAGTAGCTAGTCGACTCGTGGACTCGGTACTTAACTTGAGGAGTGAACTCAACTCGAGGGGAAATGAAGAGTCGGCACGAGGAATAGCTCGTCGACTCGTGGACTCGGTACTCGACTCGAGGAGTGAACTCAACTCGAAGAGAAATGTAGAGTCGGCACGAGGAGTGGCTTGTCGACTCGTGGACTCGGTACTCGACTTGAGGAGTGAACTCAACTCGAGGAGAAACGTAGAGTCGCCACGATGAGTAGCTAGTCGACTCGTGGACTCGGTACTCGACTCGAGGAGTGAACTCAACTCGAGGAGAAATGTAGAGTCGGCACGAGGAATAGCTTGTCGACCCGTGGACTCGGTACTCGACTCGAGGAGTGAACTCAACTCGAGGAGAAACGTAGACTCGGCATCAGGAGTGGCTTGTTGACTCGTGGACTCGGCACTCGACTCAAGGAGTGAACTCAACTCGAGGAGAAACGTAGAGTCGGCAAGAGGAGTAGCTTGTTGACTCGTGGACTCGGCACTCGACTCGAGGAATGGACTCAACTCGAGGAGAAATGTAGAGTCGGCACGTGGAGTATCTTGTCGACTCGTGGACTCGGTACTTGACTCGAGGAATGAACTCAACTCAAGGAGGAATGTAGAGTCGGCACGAGGAGAAGCAAGTCGACTCGTTGACTCGGTACTCGACTCGTTGACTCGGTACTCGACTCGAGGAATGAACTCAACTCAAGGAGAAATGTAGAGTCGGCACGAGGAGTAGCTAGTCGACTCGTGGACTCGGTACTCGACTAGAGGAATGAACTCAACTCGAGGAGTTTTTTGTAGAGTCGGCAGGAGGAGTAGCTAGTCGACTCGTGGACTCGGTACTCGACTCGAGGAATCAACTCAACTCGAGGAGGAATGTAGAGTCGGCACGAGGAGTAGCTAGTCGACTCGTGGACTCGGTACTTGACTCGAGGAATGAACTCAACTCAAGGGGGAATGTAGAGTCGGCACGAGGAGAAGCAAGTCGACTCGTTGACTCGGTACTCGACTCGAGGAATGAACTCAACTCGAGGAGAAATGTAGAGTCGGCACGAGGAGTAGCTAGTCGACTCGTGGACTCGGTACTCGACTCGAGGAGTGAACTCAACTCGAGGAGAAATGTAGAGTCGGCACGAGGAGTAGCTAGTCGACTCGTGGACTCGGTACTAGACTCGAGGAGAAATGTAGAGTCGGCACGAGGAGTAGCTCGTCGACTCATGGACTCGGTACTCGACTCGAGGAGTGAACTCAACCCGATGAGAAATGTAGAGTCGGCATGAGGAGTAGCTAGTCGACTCGTGGACTCGGTACTCGACTCGAGGAATGAACTCAACTCGAGGAGTTTTTTGTAGAGTCGGCACGAGGAGTAGCTAGTCGACTCGTGGACTCGGTACTCGACTCCAGGTATGAACTCAACTAGAGGAGATTTTTGTAGAGTCGGCACGAGGAGTAGCTAGTCGACTCGTGGACTCGGTACTTAACTTGAGGAGTGAACTCAACTCGAGGGGAAATGTAGAGTCGGCACGAGGAATAGCTCGTCGACTCGTGGACTCGGTACTCGACTCGAGGAGTGAACTCAACTCGAAGAGAAATGTAGAGTCGGCACGAGGAGTAGCTAGTCGACTCGTGGACTCGGTACTCGACTAGAGGAATGAACTCAACTCGAGGAGTTTTTTGTAGAGTCGGCAGGAGGAGTAGCTAGTCGACTCGTGGACTCGGTACTCGACTCGAGGAATCAACTCAACTCGAGGAGGAATGTAGAGTCGGCACGAGGAGTAGCTAGTCGACTCGTGGACTCGGTACTTGACTCGAGGAATGAACTCAACTCAAGGGGGAATGTAGAGTCGGCACGAGGAGAAGCAAGTCGACTCGTTGACTCGGTACTCGACTCGAGGAATGAACTCAACTCGAGGAGAAATGTAGAGTCGGCACGAGGAGTAGCTAGTCGACTCGTGGACTCGGTACTCGACTCGAGGAGTGAACTCAACTCGAGGAGAAATGTAGAGTCGGCACGAGGAGTAGCTAGTCGACTCGTGGACTCGGTACTAGACTCGAGGAGAAATGTAGAGTCGGCACGAGGAGTAGCTCGTCGACTCATGGACTCGGTACTCGACTCGAGGAGTGAACTCAACCCGATGAGAAATGTAGAGTCGGCATGAGGAGTAGCTAGTCGACTCGTGGACTCGGTACTCGACTCGAGGAATGAACTCAACTCGAGGAGTTTTTTGTAGAGTCGGCACGAGGAGTAGCTAGTCGACTCGTGGACTCGGTACTCGACTCCAGGTATGAACTCAACTAGAGGAGATTTTTGTAGAGTCGGCACGAGGAGTAGCTAGTCGACTCGTGGACTCGGTACTTAACTTGAGGAGTGAACTCAACTCGAGGGGAAATGTAGAGTCGGCACGAGGAATAGCTCGTCGACTCGTGGACTCGGTACTCGACTCGAGGAGTGAACTCAACTCGAAGAGAAATGTAGAGTCGGCACGAGGAGTGGCTTGTCGACTCGTGGACTCGGTACTCGACTTGAGGAGTGAATTCAACTCGAGGAGAAACGTAGAGTCGCCACGATGAGTAGCTAGTCGACTCGTGGACTCGGTACTCGACTCGAGGAGTGAACTCAACTCGAGGAGAAATGTAGAGTCGGCACGAGGAATAGCTTGTCGACCCGTGGACTCGGTACTCGACTCGAGGAGTGAACTCAACTCGAGGAGAAACGTAGACTCGGCATCAGGAGTGGCTTGTCGACTCGTGGACTCGGCACTCGACTCGAGGAGTGAACTCAACTCGAGGAGAAACGTAGAGTCGGCACGAGGAGTAGCTTGTTGACTCGTGGACTCGGCACTCGACTCGAGGAATGGACTCAACTCGAGGAGAAATGTAGAGTCGGCACGTGGAGTATCTTGACGACTCGTGGACTCGGTACTTGACTCGAGGAATGAACTCAACTCAAGGAGGAATGTAGAGTCGGCACGAGGAGAAGCAAGTCGACTCGTTGACTCGGTACTCGACTCGAGGAATGAACTCAACTCAAGGAGAAATGTAGAGTCGGCACGAGGAGTAGCTAGTCGACTCGTGGACTCGGTACTCGACTAGAGGAATGAACTCAACTCGAGGAGTTTTTTGTAGAGTCGGCAGGAGGAGTAGCTAGTCGACTCGTGGACTCGGTACTCGACTCGAGGAATCAACTCAACTCGAGGAGGAATGTAGAGTCGGCACGAGGAGTAGCAAGTCGACTCGTGGACTCGGTACTCGACTCGAGGAATGAACACAACTCGAGGAGAAATGTAGAGTCGTCACGAGGAGTAGCTAGTCGACTCGTGGACTCGGTACTCGACTCGAGGAGTGAACTCAACTCGAGGAGTTTTTTGTAGAGTCGGCACGAGGAGTAGCTAGTCGACTCGTTGACTCGGTACTCGACTCGAGGTATGAAGTCAACTCAAGAAGATTTTTGTAGAGTCGGCACGAGGAGTAGCTAGTCGACTCGTGGACTCGGTACTCGACTTGAGGAGTGAACTCAACTCGAGGAGAAATGTAGAGTCGGCACGAGGAGTAGCTCGTCGACTCGTGGACTCGGTACTCGACTCGAGGAGTGAACTCAACTCGAGGAGAAATGTAGAGTCGGCACGAGGAGTGGCTTGTCGACTCGTGGACTCGGTACTCGACTCGAGGAGTGAACTCAACTCGAGGAGAAACGTAGAGTCGCCACGATGAGTAGCTAGTCGACTCGTGGACTCGGTACTCGACTCGAGGAGTGAACTCAACTCGAGGAGAAATGTAGAGTCGGCATGAGGAATAGCTTGTCGACCCGTGGACTCGGTACTCGACTCGAGGAGTGAACTCAACTCGAGGAGAAACGTAGACTCGACATCAGGAGTGGCTTGTCGACTCGTGGACTCGGCACTCGACTCGAGGAGTGAACTCAACTCGAGGAGAAACGTAGAGTCGGCACGAGGAGTAGCTTGTCGACTCGTGGACTCGGCACTTGACTCGAGGAATGGACTCAACTCGAGGAGAAATGTAGAGTCGGCACGAGGAGTATCTTGTCGACTCGTGGACTCGGTACTCGACTCGAGGAGAAATGTAGAGTCGGCCTGAGGAGTAGCTTGTCGACTCGTGGACTCGGTACACGACTCGAGGAGTGAACTCAACTCGAGGAGAAACGTAGAGTCGCCACGAGGAGTAGCTTGTCAACTAGTGTACTCGGCACTCGACTCGAGGAGTGAACTCAACTCGAGGAGAAACGTAGAGTCTCAACGAGGAGTAGCTAGTCGACTCGTGGACTCGGTACTCGATTCGAGGAGTGAACTCAACTCGAGGAGAAATGTAGAGTCGGCACGAGGAGTAGCTTGTCGACTCGTGGACTCTGTACTCGACTCGAGGAGTGAACTCAACTCGAGGAGAAACGTAGAGTCGGCATCAGGACTAGCTTGTCGACTCGTGGACTCGGCGCTCGACTCGAGGAGTGAACTCAACTCGAGGAGAAACGTAGAGTCGGCACGAGGAGTAGCTTGTCGACTCGTGGACTCGGCACTCGACTCGAGGAGTGGACTCAACTCGAGGAGAAATGTAGAGTCAGCACGAGGAGTATCTTGTCGACTCGTGGACTCGGTACTCGACTCGAGGAATGAACTCAACTCAAGGAGGAATGTAGAGTCGGCACGAGGAGTGGCTAGTCGATTCATGGACTCGGTACTTGACTCGAGGAATGAACTCAACTCAAGGAGGAATGTAGAGTCGGCACGAGGAGAAGCAAGTCGACTCGTTGACTCGGTACTCGACTCGAGGAATGAACTCAACACGAGGAGAAATGTAGAGTCGGCACGAGGAGTAGCTAGTCCACTCGTGGACTCGGTACTCGACTCGAGGAATGAACTCAACTCGAGGAGTTTTTTGTAGAGTCGGCACGAGGAGTAGCTATTCGACTCGTGGACTCGGTACTCGACTCGAGGTATGAACTCAACTCGAGGAGATTTTTGTAGAGTCGGCACGAGGAGTAGCTAGTCGACTCGTGGACTCGGTACTCAACTTGAGGAGTGAACTCAACTCGAGGGGAAATGTAGAGTCGGCATGAGGAGTAGCTCGTCGACTCGTGGACTCGGTACTCGACTCGAGGAGTGAACTCAACTCGAAGAGAAATGTAGAGTCGGCACGAGAAGTGGCTTGTCGACTCGTGGACTCGGTACTCGACTTGAGGAGTGAATTCAACTCGAGGAGAAACGTAGAGTCGCCACGATGAGTAGCTAGTCGACTCGTGGACTCGGTACTCGACTCGAGGAGTGAACTCAACTCGAGGAGAAATGTAGAGTCGGCACGAGGAATAGCTTGTCGACCCGTGGACTCGGTACTCGACTCGAGGAGTGAACTCAACTCGAGGAGAAATGTAGACTCGGCATCAGGAGTGGCTTGTCGACTCGTGGACTCGGCACTCGACTCGAGGAGTGAACTCAACTCGAGGAGAAACGTAGAGTCGGCACGAGGAGTAGCTTGTTGACTCGTGGACTCGGCACTCGACTCGAGGAATGGACTCAACTCGAGGAGAAATGTAGAGTCGGCACGTGGAGTATCTTGTCGACTCGTGGACTCGGTACTTGACTCGAGGAATGAACTCAACTCAAGGAGGAATGTAGAGTCGGCACGAGGAGAAGCAAGTCGACTCGTTGACTCGGTACTCGACTCGAGGAATGAACTCAACTCAAGGAGAAATGTAGAGTCGGCACGAGGAGTAGCTAGTCGACTCGTGGACTCGGTACTCGACTAGAGGAATGAACTCAACTCGAGGAGTTTTTTGTATAGTCGGCAGGAGGAGTAGCTAGTCGACTCGTGGACTCGGTACTCGACTCGAGGAATCAACTCAACTCGAGGAGGAATGTAGAGTCGGCACGAGGAGTAGCAAGTCGACTCGTGGACTCGGTACTCGACTCGAGGAATGAACACAACTCGAGGAGAAATGTAGAGTCGTCACGAGGAGTAGCTAGTCGACTCGTGGACTCGGTACTCGACTCGAGGAATGAACTCAACTCGAGGAGTTTTTTGTAGAGTCGGCACGAGGAGTAGCTAGTCGACTCGTTGACTCGGTACTCGACTCGAGGTATGAAGTCAACTCAAGAAGATTTTTGTAGAGTCGGCACGAGGAGTAGCTAGTCGACTCGTGGACTCGGTACTCGACTTGAGGAGTGAACTCAACTCGAGGAGAAACGTAGAGTCGGCACGAGGAGTAGCTCGTCGACTCGTGGACTCGGTACTCGACTCGAAGAGTGAAC
Source organism: Urtica dioica subsp. dioica (assembly GCF_054948205.1). Classification (NCBI taxonomy): domain Eukaryota; kingdom Viridiplantae; phylum Streptophyta; class Magnoliopsida; order Rosales; family Urticaceae; genus Urtica; species Urtica dioica. Next base: position 36,675,063 of record NC_142759.1, on the reverse strand, counting down.
TCAACTCGAGGAGAAATGTAGAGTCGGCACGAGGAGTGGCTTGTCGACTCGTGGACTCGGTACTCGACTCGAGGAGTGAACTCAACTCGAGGAGAAACGTAGAGTCGCCACGATGAGTAGCTAGTCGACTCGTGGACTCGGTACTCGACTCGAGGAGTGAACTCAACTCGAGGAGAAATGTAGAGTCGGCACGAGGAATAGCTTGTCGACCCGTGGACTCGGTACTCGACTCGAGGAGTGAACTCAACTCGAGGAGAAACGTAGACTCGACATCAGGAGTGGCTTGTCGACTCGTGGACTCGGCACTCGACTCGAGGAGTGAACTCAACTCGAGGAGAAACGTAGAGTCGGCACGAGGAGTAGCTTGTCGACTCGTGGACTCGGCACTTGACTCGAGGAATGGACTCAACTCGAGGAGAAATGTAGAGTCGGCACGAGGAGTATCTTGTCGACTCGTGGACTCGGTACTCGACTCGAGGAGAAATGTAGAGTCGGCCTGAGGAGTAGCTTGTCGACTCGTGGACTCGGTACACGACTCGAGGAGTGAACTCAACTCGAGGAGAAACGTAGAGTCGCCACGAGGAGTAGCTTGTCAACTAGTGTACTCGGCACTCGACTCGAGGAGTGAACTCAACTCGAGGAGAAATGTAGAGTCGGCACGAGGAGTAGCTTGTCGACTCGTGGACTCTGTACTCGACTCGAGGAGTGAACTCAACTCGAGGAGAAACGTAGAGTCGGCATCAGGACTAGCTTGTCGACTCGTGGACTCGGCGCTCGACTCGAGGAGTGAACTCAACTCGAGGAGAAACGTAGAGTCGGCACGAGGAGTAGCTTGTCGACTCGTGGACTCGGCACTCGACTCGAGGAGTGGACTCAACTCGAGGAGAAATGTAGAGTCAGCACGAGGAGTATCTTGTCGACTCGTGGACTCGGTACTCGACTCGAGGAATGAACTCAACTCAAGGAGGAATGTAGAGTCGGCACGAGGAGTGGCTAGTCGACTCATGGACTCGGTACTTGACTCGAGGAATGAACTCAACTCAAGGAGGAATGTAGAGTCGGCACGAGGAGAAGCAAGTCGACTCGTTGACTCGGTACTCGACTCGAGGAATGAACTCAACACGAGGAGAAATGTAGAGTCGGCACGAGGAGTAGCTAGTCCACTCGTGGACTCGGTACTCGACTCGAGGAATGAACTCAACTCGAGGAGTTTTTTGTAGAGTCGGCACGAGGAGTAGCTATTCGACTCGTGGACTCGGTACTCGACTCGAGGTATGAACTCAACTCGAGGAGATTTTTGTAGAGTCGGCACGAGGAGTAGCTAGTCGACTCGTGGACTCGGTACTCAACTTGAGGAGTGAACTCAACTCGAGGGGAAATGTAGAGTCGGCACGAGGAGTAGCTCGTCGACTCGTGGACTCGGTACTCGACTCGAGGAGTGAACTCAACTCGAAGAGAAATGTAGAGTCGGCACGAGGAGTGGCTTGTCGACTCGTGGACTCGGTACTCGACTCGAGGAGTGAACTCAACTCGAGGAGAAACGTAGAGTCGCCACGACGAGTAGCTAGTCGACTCGTGGACTCGGTACTCGACTCGAGGAGTGAACTCAACTCGAGGAGAAATGTAGAGTCGGCACGAGGAGTGGCTTGTCGACTCGTGGACTAGGTACTCGACTCGAGGAGTGAACTCAACTCGAGGAGAAATGTAGAGTCGGCACGAGGAGTAGCTAGTCGACACGTGGACTCGGTACTAGACTCGAGGAGAAATGTAGAGTCGGCACGAGGAGTAGCTCGTCGACTCCTGGACTCGGTACTCGACTCGAGGAGTGAACTCAACTCGAGGAGAAATGTAGAGTCGGCACGAGGAGTAGCTCGTCGACTCATGGACTCGGTACTCGACTCGAGGAGTGAACTCAACTCGAGGAGAAATGTAGAGTTGGCACGAGGGGTAGCTAGTCGACTCGTGGACTCGGTACTCGACTCGAGGAGAAATGTAGAGTCGGCCCGAGGATTAGCTTGTCGACTCGTGGACTCGGTACACGACTCGAGGAGTGAACTCAACTCGAGGAGAAACGTAGAGTCGCCACGAGGAGTAGCTTGTCAACTCGTGGACTCGGCACTCGACTCGAGGAGTGAACTCAACTCGAGGAGAAACGTAGAGTCGCCACGAGGAGTAGCTAGTCGACTCGTGGACTCGGTACTCGATTCGAGGAGTGAACTCAACTCGAGGAGAAATGTAGAGTTGGCACGAGGAGTAGCTTGTCGACTCGTGGACTCGGTACTCAACTCGAGGAGTGAACTCAACTCGAGGAGAAACGTAGAGTCGGCATCAGGAGTAGCTTGTCGACTCGTGGACTCGGCGCTCGACTCGAGGAGTGAACTCAACTCGAGGAGAAACGTAGAGTCGGCACGAGGAGTAGCTTGTCGACTCGTGGACTCGGCACTCGACTCGAGGAGTGGACTCAACTCGAGGAGAAATGTAGAGTCGGCACGAGGAGTATCTTGTCGACTCGTGGACTCGGTACTCGACTCGAGGAGTGAACTCAACTCGAGGAGATGTTGGAATCGATCTAGGGTTTAAGAAAAAGATTAAACGCTTCGCAAAGCGGCGGAATTTTAAAAATTTTCTTTTTAAGTAAAACTAGTTTTTACTAACCTAGACAAGAGCATATGCATGTAAATAAAAACTAATATGAGCTTTAAAAGTTACTAACCTTTTTGATGCTTGAACGTTGATGAGCCTTTGGAAGGTTGGCAACGTTCGTCTCCCCTCGCAGCACGTCTCTCTTTTCTTTCCTCGGCACCTCGAGCAACCACGAAAGTTTCTATCACTAAATCACTCGAAAAGAAGGAATTAGTGAGTGGGCACTTTTAAACACTACGACTTGAGAACGAGTCTCGAAGTCGCAGAGCTAAAGACTAGGTCGAGTGAGGACCTAGGTGCCAAGACAAGAGAAAACCGAAAATAAACTAGAGAGAGAGAGAAGAGGACTTCGGCCAAGTTCTAGAGAGAGAGTCTCTCAAATCTCTTAAACTTGGATGAATGAATTGTGAGGAAATGGGGCTCCTATTTATAGGAGAGGTCTCACCTTCAATAAGGTAGTTTCCTCTTCTATAGAATATCACATATTCATGAGCAAAAATCCTTCATTTCCCATTCCTTGTTGGGCGCCCAAGGCTGCCTCCTAGAGGCATGGATTTGTTTCCTTTTTTGTTCCTTGGCTTGCCCTTTTCTCACTTGGCCGAATTTCCCATTGCATGTGTGGGAAATTTGTTTCCTCTTTTTCTTTTGGCAAGTATCTAAATACATTTATGCACAAAACAAACTCTCTTTCCTTGGGTATTATGGGCGCCCATTTCACTTCTAGAAGGAGCTTCTAGAAGCTTCTTCATTTATTCATGAGAACATGAAAAAAGGCCCATTAAGAGTTTTCAATAAAATTCTTATGAAATGAAATTAATTCACAAGGCCCAATTAATCATATTATGGCCGAGTGACATTAAGTCATCAAATGAACTTGTCAAAATTTATTGACATCCATTTCATCCTTATGTCTCAAAAGACAAAAATACCCTTTTAACTATTTTCGTTCTTGTTTTGGCTTAGCTTCCAGTTTAACTATTCCTATCGATGTGATTCGTGACAGTGACCTCATGGACCCAAATGAACAAAGCTTTAGCTAAACACTTGGACTCAAAAGTTCACAAACCTTTTCCAAGTTTAGCTTAATGCCAACTGACTCCACTAAAGAGCTGACACTGAAAATCTCTCGGTTCAAATGAATTTATTTTCTACTCAAGAATTCGACCTAATTATGATGAGCGGATCCACTGAATATTATCTATGTTTACCCTTCATGAATGTCATCAGCTAGTCGGGATTTACTAAATTACCATTTTACCCTTCTAGCTGTTATTTCCTCAACTCCTTTGTCGCTTGTGAATAAGTTAGAAACAATGTATTGACGAGGAGCTAACAAGTCACATTGTTTCATCCAAAAGAGTCAAGACTCAATTTGGACACTGGCCAGTTCATTTATTGACACTCCAAGGAACAAAGCATGAGGTGACATACATTGCATTTCAGCAATCTTGTACATGAATTCCATATCTATGAGAACTTCACAAAGTTACTCATGACAGACTCACAACTTAGTACTTCACCAATAGGCCTTGTTCGGAATCACATAGTGAGTCCGAACTTTGACTTTCTCAAATGAGAATACTAAGGTGTGAAATGGCATGTCTCATTTCAGGATTAAGGTAAGCATGATGCAATTCATACATAGTGACTTCGAGACATAAGAGGTTAAATGGTTTGTTCTTATCTTGTCTCTAGAAGTGCACTGGTCAATTCAGTACCTTCGGAAGATACCTAGAAGAACTATAGAGTTCCTAACTCTCAATGCCTCATAACCAGACATCATAGATTCTTCTAACAATCATACTGAGGTCAATAGTCCTTTGACCCTAAGATTGCGAATATATCGTTTTAAGCAAACTACGAAGAGTTTGTTCATGCAAATCTACATTTGTCTCTTCGTAAGTTGTTAAGTTTGTTTATGGACTAAAAGACTATGGTTTTATCATAAAGCTTCAGACAAGGAAGATTGAATGAACGTTTCAACTTTATTAATGAATGAATAGGCAATTACAAGCAAGAGTCTTCATGAGACTTTATTACATCAAATGTTCAAAATAAAGACTACAACTCTTCTTGTGGGCACTATTGACAACAAACTCCCACTTGACTCAAAGAAGGTGTGTGTAGTCCTTCATGCCTAATCCCTCACGATGTTGGTCGAACACCTTGTTCGCTAGGGCCTTGGTGAATGGATCTGCGAGGTTGTCCACCGTTGAGATCTTCTTCACTTCCACGTCTCCGCGCTGCACGATCTCTCGAATCAAATGGTATTTCCTCTCAATATGCTTAGAGCGCTTATGGCTTCTAGGTTCCTTTGAGTTAGCGACAGCCCCACTATTATCACAATAAAGGGTCATGGGTTCGTCGACGTTTGGAACAACTTCCAAATACTTAAGGAACTTTCTAAGCCATACAGCCTCTTTGGATGCTTCACAAGCAGCCACATATTCTGCTTCCATTGTGGAGTCAGCAATGCAAGATTGCTTAATACTTCTCCACACAACAGCTCCACCATTAAGGATGAACACAGATCCCGAAGTGGATTTCCTGGAATCCTTATCCGCTTGAAAATCGGAGTCGGTATATCCCGTCATAGTCAGGTCAGTACCTGAGTATGTAAGCATCAAGTTCCTAGTTCTTCGAAGATACTTAAGAACATGCTTAACAGCAATCCAGTGCTCGGGTCCAGGGTTGGATTGGAAACGACTAACTACGCCAACGGCGAAACATATATCAGGTCGGGTGCAAAGCATAGCATACATGAGGCTTCCTACGGCAGAGGCGTAAGGAATTTTCCTCATGTCTTCAATCTCTTGTGCAGTCTTGGGAGACTGGTCCTTAGAGAGTGAAACTCCATGCCTAAAGGGTGTTTGACCCCTCTTGCAGTCTTGCATCGAGAAGCGATCCATCACCTTATCAATATAAGATGCTTGAGAGAGCGACAGGGTCCGGTTTTTCCTATCTCGAAAGATTTGGATTCCCAGAATGTACGCGGCTTCTCCTAGATCCTTCATATCGAATTGCTTTGCTAGCCAGACCTTAACCTCAGATAACTTACCCACGTCATTACCAATGAGTAGTATATCATCGACATATAGTACCAGAAACACAACTTTGCCTTCGTGTATTAACTTGTAAACACAAGGCTCATCTATTGACTGTTCAAAGCCGAAGCTCTTTACAGTTTCATCGAATCTAATGTTCCATGACCTAGATGCTTGCTTTAGTCCATAAATGGATTTAAGCAACTCACAAACCTTGGTCTCTTGACCTTTATCCACGAAACCGTCTGGTTGAGCCATGTAAATGCGCTCGTCAAGATTGCCATTCAGAAAAGCTGTCTTGACATCCATTTGCCAGATCTCATAGTCGAGAGCTGCAGCCATGGATAGGAGTATGCGGATGGATTTAAGCATCGCGACTGGCGAGAAGGTTTCTTCATAGTCAATCCCTTCTTGTTGGGTATAACCCTTCGCCACAAGTCGTGCTTTGAACGTCTCAACGTTCCCATCAGGACCCCTTTTCTTCTTGTATATCCACTTACACCCTACGGGTTTAATCCCTTCAGGAAGGTCTACAAGTTTCCAGACTTTGTTGACATACATCGAGTGCATCTCAACTTTCATGGCGTCAAGCCAAAGGTTTGATTCAGAACAAGCCATTGCTTGGCTATAGGAAACAGGATCATCCATGTCAGAGACGGCTACAAGAGAGTCTCCATAAGACATGTACCTGTCAGGCTTTTGAGTAGCCCTCCCACTACGTCGAAGTACTACTTGACGAGATTCTGATGAGTTAGGTTGTGTTTCAGTTGGGGTAAGAACAGTTCTTACAGATGAGGTAGAAGCTTCCTCACCCAACTTTTCTTCAAGCACAATTTTGCTTCTAGGTTTCGCATCCTTCATAAAGTCCTCCTCGAGGAAACGAGCATTCGTGCTAACGAAAGTCTTATCGTCCTCGGGACTATAGAAAGTAAAACCTTTGGTTTCCTTCGGATATCCTACAAACAGGCACAATTCTGACCTACTAGCCAACTTGCTAGTCTTTTGCCTTAGCACGTGTGCAGGGCAACCCCAAATTCGGATGCGGCCAAGATTCACTTTACGGCCAGTCCATCGTTCATAAGGAGTACCAGGAACCGTTTTGGACGGAACTTGGTTCAGAATATAAGCGGCTGTTTCGAGGGCATATCCCCAAAAGGAAAGCGGGAGTGATGAGTAACTCATCATTGATCTAACCATCTCCATAAGAGTTCGGTTTCTTCTCTCTGACACTCCGTTTTGTTGAGGTGTGCCAGGCGCGGTAAGCTGAGAAGCGATACCTTCTTCTTTAAGAAAGTCATCGAACTCTCCAGACATATACTCACCACCTCGATCAGATCGAAGGGTTTTGATCACTTTGCCAGTTTGCTTTTCCACTAAAGCCCTAAAGACCTTAAATACGTTAAAGGTCTCGGATTTGTGTTTAAGCAAATAGACAAACCCATATCTTGAGTAATCATCAGTGAAGGTAACGAAGTATTCGTATCCTCCACGTGCCTGTTGGTTGAGTGGACCACATACATCAGAATGTATTAGTTCCAGCAACTCAGTGGCTCTTCGACCCTTATCGGAGAAAGGTCGCTTAGTCATTTTTCCTTCTATGCAGGATTCACAAGTAGGTAGTGAACCTATTGCAGAGGCTTGGAGTGGACCATCCCTCACAAGTCTCTTAATCCTATCTAGACTGATATGACCAAGTCTTAAGTGCCAGAGGTATGTTGATTTTGTTAGATCGGAGGATTCAGAAAGTTTGATCCTCTTTGGCTCCCTAATTAGATCGTTATCTATTTCGGTGTCTAAGAGAGAAGGTTGAGTGGGATAGATGTAAAAAAAGACCATTCTTCATACATGCATCAGTGACGAAAGAATTAGAAAAAGAAATACGAATTCCATTCTTTATAAACTTTAAATAATAATCTTGCTCGAAAAGTTGAGCAACAGATACTAGGTTTTTCCCAAAGGAAGGAACATAATAAACATTATTCAAATTTAAAGTTCGATCTTCAAAAGATAGCGTCACGGATCCCACAGCCTTCGCAGACACCACGCTCTCATCACCCCACTTGAAGCAGAAGTCGCCATCCTCTAAGCTTTTGCTTTTCCTAAAACCAGTCAAGGAGCAGCAAATATGGTTAGTAGCAGCGGAGTCAATAATCCACGATGATACATTATCAGCTACTAAACAGGCTTCAGTAACAAGTACAATACCTTTAGCTTTGGTTTTGAGGTAGGCGGGACAGTTCCTACGCCAGTGACCAGGCTCGTTGCAGTGGTGGCACTTGTCTTTAGACTTGTCCACCTTCGGAGCCTTTGGCGCCTTCTTCTTCGTTTGAACCTTAGGTTGGTTCTTTTTCTCGGCGTTGCGAGGTCTCTTCTTAGATCCAGAGGTGGAGGCAGTAGCATGTACTTCTCCTTGAGCCCTCTTTTTCTTAGTGAGTGCCTCAGCGGTTTGAAGTTCCTTCATGAGCTCGGTAACAGTGTACTCCAGCTTGTTCATGGAATAGTTCAATTTGAAGGTATCAAAGGTTTCGGGGAGAGTTTCCAAGATCATATCTATTTTGGTCTCCCCATCAATCTCAGATCCAAGAATCTCCATCTCGTTGAGATAGCTAATGATCAGCATCATATGATCTCTAACGGGAGTTCCAGCCTTCATACGACAGTTCATGAATTGTCGGACCGCTTGTTGCCTAGCTTGACGTCCTTGCCCTCCAAACATCTCATGGAGATTGTAGAGCATATCGGTGGCAGTTTCGAAATCACGATGTTGTTGTTGCAACACATTGTTCATCGATGCCAAAATATAGCATCTCGCAATCTCATCGGATCGAAGCCAGGCCGCCAGGACGTCTTTCTCCTCTTGCGTCGAATCATCATTCGTTTGAGGACAGGGGGTGGTGAGAACCCATTTGTGCTTGTCGACAGTAAGGACTATGTCGAGGTTACGTTTCCAGTCGACGTAATTGTCGCCTTCGAGTTTATTCGAGGAAAGAATTGTTGAGAGAGGGTTGAGAGACATATTGCCTATAACAGTTGAAACAAGTTTATGATTAGTCTTTGGTTTAGGATTTAAGTTTTATTAAGACTTTTGTAAAACCCAAAGGTGTTATAAACCAAACGATAATTTACTCCCTCAAGAGAAGGCCGCAAAAAATCTCCTTTTATAAGTAAATGACACATCATTAATGCTAAGCCAAGATGTCAGTACATCATTTCGACTAGCCACCTTGTAAATTGGTTTGATCACTCATATCCTTTCGCAGAGCCTTAAGGAAGGATACTAGGGATTGAGCCTAAGTGTGCAACCAACCACTTAGTCCAAAAGATCAGCTTTGAAAAACAATCCCCCAAGGGGAGGCCTTGCCATCATTGCATCACTCTCGGACGTAGCTCATTGAGCAATGATCGAAGCAATAACGCCTTGGAGTACTCACATTTAAGTGAGGGTCGCAAGAGCGGCTCTTAGTCCCACGTTATTGCATCTTTCACTAGTGTTGGGGATCGCGGGTTACAAACAACGAGTATAACCCTCCCACTTAGTTTTTGGAGTTGGTTCATCGACTCTTTTAAGTTCGGAAACAGATTTCCCAGTTAGAGAGCGACGGAGCGGACAACTAGAAGAGAATCCTAGATCGACATGTTCAGAGCAGTATTAGTGCATAAAGGCACAAGGGACATACTCGATCTTTTCCTATTTTCTATTTCGGGAAAGTGCGTGAGGGAAGTGTGAACTTCAACTCACTCGAACACTTGAAAGTTTGAGATTACACATCTTTTTATTTTTCGGTTTTGTCTACAAAGAGACCTCCCACTCAAAATTTCAAGAGCATATAGATTTTGAACATATGTGATATAGATATAGTTTTGAAAACATTTTGAAAATTTATTTGATTTGGATGACAAAATATTTTCAAGTTTGAAAGTGAAAACGGTTTTTCAAAATTCAAACTAGTTTTGTAAAAATTCAATTTCAATTAATCTTTCAAAAAACAAAACTTTTAATCTTTACACATCATGTTTATAATCATATGAAAAACATTTTTGCTCAAGAAAGTTTTCTCATTAGAGTTCTATAACTCATGGTAGTGGGGTTTGAAAATCCGGATTTCTAAAAAAACTGGAGTTTCAGACAGCCGCGCACCTCGGAGTAAAATCGCCATAACTGGCGGCTCCGATGTCCTTTTGAGCCGAAACCGGTGGCATTGGACAGAGGACAGACAGAGCTTTAATTTGATTCAAGAATCATTAAATTTCGATTTCTGAGCAGAGAGTTATGCCGCTTTTAATGCGGGTTTACATTCCAGCTCGAAGAAAAAGAAATAAATTAAAGCTTTGTCCTTTTAGGTGCGAAAAAGAATCGAGTGTAACGGAACGTTTTATGAGGTTGTTTAAAGCTTTTATTTGTGTTTTATTAGCAGGGTAACAACATAGAATAAAAGAAATAACAACATGCATAAAACGATTCAAGTAAATAAACGGAACTAGTAAGAAAATAAAACTAGTCACAAAATTTACTCGAAAATTCTCAAACCTTTAAAACACGTTTTTCAATATAAAAAATTAAAAACTTTTAGAACTGATTCTAATGTGTTTTAACATCATCCCAAACTCATAGAAAATCAACATGCTTTTTAATTTAAAGACAAGAGCAATAAATTAAAAAAAATCTAAGATTACAATTCTAACTTGTCACAAAATTAGTAAACTTTCGAAAACGATTTTCAAGCTCATAATTTAAAAAACATGCACATGCATTCCTTTGACCATAGCTCTGATACCATTTGTTGGAATCGATCTAGGGTTTAAGAAAAAGATTAAACGCTTCGCAAAGCGGCGGAATTTTAAAAATTTTCTTTTTAAGTAAAACTAGTTTTTACTAACCTAGACAAGAGCATATGCATGTAAATAAAAACTAATATGAGCTTTAAAAGTTACTAACCTTTTTGATGCTTGAACGTTGATGAGCCTTTGGAAGGTTGGCAACGTTCGTCTCCCCTCGCAG